>NC_081417.1:61953418-62253418 GCF_949786415.1 Peromyscus eremicus
CTCAAATTGTTCCACATAATAGAAAAAGAAGGAACATTGCTAAACTCTTTTTATGGTACAGTTACTCTGATAACCAAACCACACAAAGATGCTATAAAGAAATAAAATTATAGACCAGTATCTCTCATGAACACTAATGCAAAAATATTCAATAAAATAGTGGCAAATCAAATCCAAGAATACATTTAAAAAAATGTATCCACCATAATCAAGTAGGCTTCATCCCAGAGATCCAGGAGTGGTTCAACATACAAAAATCTGTCAATGTGCCAGGCAGTGGTGGTGCACACCTTTAATACCAGCACTCAGGAGGCAGAGTCAGGCGGATCTCTGTGAGTTCTAGGCCAGCCTGGTCTACAGAGCGAGATCCAGAACAGGCACCAAAACTACACAGAGAAACTCTGTCTTGAAAAAAAAACTCTGTCAATGTAATCAACCATATAAACAAACTGAAAGAAAAAAAAAAATAATCATCTCACTAACGCTGAAAGAGCCTTTGACAAAAATCCAAACACCCCTCCATGATAAAGGTCTTGCAGAGATCAGGGATACAAGAATTATACATAAACATAATAAAAGCAATATACAACAAGCCGACAACCAACATCAAATTAAATAGAGAGAAACTCAAAGCGATTCCACTAAAATTAAGAAAAAGACAAGGCTGTCCACTTTCTCCATATCTATTCAATATAGTACTTGAGGTTCTAGCTAGAGCAATAAGACAACAAAAGGAGATCAAGGAGATACAAATTGGAAAGGAAGAAAACTTTTGCTATTTGCAGATGATATGATAGTACACATAAGTAACCCCCAAAACTCCTACAGCTGATAAACACCTTCAGTAATGTGGCAGGATACAAGAATAAATCAAAAAAATCAGTAGCCCTCCTATATACAAATGATAAATGGGCTGAGAAATAAATCAGAGAAACAACACCCTTTAGAATAGCCACAAATAATATAAAATATCTTGGGTTAACTCTAACCAAGCAAGTCAAAGACCTGTATGACAAGAACTTTAAGTTTTTGAAGAAAGAAATTGAAAAAGATATCAGAAAATGGAAAGATCTCCCATGCTTCTGGATAGGTAGGATTAACATAGTAAAAATGACAATCTTACTAAAAGCAATCTACAGATTCAATGTAATCCTCATCAAAATCTCAACATAATTCTTCACAGACCTTGAAAGAACAACATTCAACTTCATATGGAAAAACAAAAAACCAAGGATAGCTAAAAAAATCCTGTACAATAAAGGAACTTCTAGATGTATAACCATCCCTGACCTCAAGCTCTACCATAGAGCTATAGTAATACAAACAGCTTGGTACTGGCATAAAAACAGACATGTGGACCAATAGAATCCAATCAAAGACCCTGACATAAATCCACACACCTATGAACACCGAATTTTTTGACAAAGAAGCCAAAATTATACAATGGAAAAAAGAAAGCATCTTCAACAAATGGTGCTGGCATAATTAGATGTCGACATGTAGAAGAATGCAATTATATCCATATCTACTGCCATGCACAAAATTCAAGTCTAAGTGGATCAAAGACCTCAACGTAAATCCAGTTACACTGAACTTGATAGAAGAGAAAGTAGGAAGTAGTCTTGAAAGCATTGGCACCAGAGATCACTTCCTGAATATAACACCAGTAGCATAGACACTGAGATCGACAATTAATAAATGGGACCTTCTGAAACTGAAAAGCTTCTGTAAGGCAAAGGACACAGTCAATAAGACAAAATGGCAGCCTACGGAATGGGAAAAGATCTTCACCAACCCCATATCAGACAGAGGAATGATCTCCAAAATATATGAAGAACTCAAGAAATTAGACATCAAAATACCAAATAATCCAATTAAAATATGGGGTACCAAAATAAACAGAGAATTCTCAACAGAAGAATCTCAAACAGCTGAAAGACATTTAAGAAATTGCTCAACATCCTTAGTCATCAGGGAAATGCAAATCAAAACAACTCTGAGATACCATCTTACACCTGTCAGAATGGCTAAGATCAAAACAACTGATGACAGTTTATTTTGGAGAGGATGTGGAGTAAGGGGGCCACTCCTCCATTGCTGGTGGGAGTGCAAACTTGTACAGCCACTCTGGAAATCAGTATGGTGGTCTCTCAGAAAATTGGGGATCAATCTTCCTCAAGAACCAGCGATACCACTCGTGGGCATATACCAAAAGGATGCTCAATCATACCACAAGGACACTTGCTCAACTATGTTCATAGCAGCATTATTTGTAATAGCCAGAACCTGGAAACAACCTAGATACCCCTCAACTGAAGAATGGATAAAGAAAATGTGATACATTTACACAATGGAATATTACTCAGTGGTTTAAAAAAAAAAAACAATGACATCATGAAATTTTCAGGAAAATGCATGGAACTAGAAAATATCATCGTGAGTGAGGTAACCCAGACTCAGAAAGACACACATGGTATGTACTCACTCATAAGTGGTTACTAGATGTAAAACAAAGGATAACCAGACTACAATTTACAGTCCTAGAGAAACTAGGTAATAAGGAGGACACTAAGAAGAATGCATGAATCACCCTGGAAGGGGGTAATAGATGAGATCTCCTGGGTAAACTGGGGTTGGGGATGGGGGATGGGAACATGAGGGATCTGGATGGTTGAGTTGTGGGAGAGATAGAGAGGAAGAGCAATGGAAGAGATATCTTTTTTTTTTTTTTTTTTTTTTTTTCCGAGACAGGGTTTCTCTGTGTAGCTTTGTGCCTTTCCTGGAACTCGCTTTGGAGACCAGGCTGGCCTCACAGAGATCCGCTTGGCTCTGCCTCCTGAGTGCTGGGATTAAAGACGTGAGCCACCACCGCCCGGTGGAAGAGATATCTTGATAGAGGGGGCCATTATGGGGTTAGGGAGAAACCTGGTGCCAGGGAAGCTCCCAGGATGACCCCAGCTTAGACTAACAGTAGTGGAGAGGGTGCCTGAATAGGCCTTTTCCTGTAATCAGATTGGTGAATACCCTAACTGTCATCATAAAACCTTCATCCAGTAACTGATGGGAGCAGATTCAGCCAAGCACTAGGCTGAGCTCTGGGAAGTCCAGTTGAAGAGAGGGAGGAGGGATTATATAAGCAAGGGGGGTCGAGATTATGATGGGGAAACCCACAGAGACAGCTGACCAGAGCTTGTGGGAGCTTACGGACTCTAGACTGACAGCTAGGGAGCCTGCATGGGACCAACCTAGGCCCTTGGCATGTGGGTGACAGTTATGTGTCTGTTTGTGGGGCCCCTGGCAGTGGGACCAGGATCTGTCCCTGGCACATGAGCTGGCTTTTTGGAACCTACTCCCTAAAGTGGGATGCCTTGCTCAGCCTTGATGCAGGGGGAGGAACTTGGTCCTGCCTCAACTTGATATTTGTTGACTCCCATGGGAGACCTTACCCTTTCTGAGGAATGGATGGGGGCATGTAGAAAGGAGGTGAGGGAAAGGAATGGGTGGAGAAGAAGGGGAAACTGTAGTTGGTATGTAAAATAAACAAAGAAAAAAATGAGGAATGAGTTTACTTCAGATCATTCATTGCAACTGTCTATTTTTATTTGTTTATATGCTTCTGTAGACAAACAGGTTTTTGTTGTATGCAGCTTGCTCATCATGTACGGCTCGCCCTTGTGATTAGACACTTTACTCATATGACTCCTCTTAACCCCCAGAGGATAAGTTGTCTGATGCTCTGAATAAAGTTGGCTATTGCATTAAAAAAAAAAAAAAGATGTAGCCAGCACCACGTCTGCCTGCATGCTGCCATGCTCCCCACCATGATTATAATGGACTCCTCCTCTGAAACTGTAAGCCAGCCATCCCAGTTAAATGTTTTCTTTGTAAGAGTTGCCATGGGCCGGGAGGTGGTGGTACACGCCTTTAATCCCAGCACTTGGGAGGCAGAGCCAGGCAGAACTCTGTGAGTTCGAGGCCAGCCTAGTCTACAGAGCAAGATCCAGGGCAGGCACCAAAACCACACAGGAGAAACCCTGTCTCCAAAAACAAAACAAAACAGAGAGAGAGAGAGAGAGAGAGAGAGAGAGAGAGAGAGAGAGAGAGAGAGAGAGAGAGTTGCCATGGCCACGGTGTCTCTTCACAGCAACAGAAACCCTAAGACACCACCTTATATGTGTGCAAGAAACTACACTTGGTTCTCTGCAAGAGCAGTATGTGCTCTTAACCACTGAGCTATCGCTCCAACCCCCAAGATGTGTTCTCTCTCTCTCCTCTTCCATTATTGTAAAGGAATTTTACTTTTAATACGTTTTAATTGAAATGTTATCACTTCCCCCTTTTCTCCCTCCAGTCCCTCCCAGATAACCTTGAATTTCCATACCCCCTTCTGACTCTCAAGTCACTAGCTTCTTTTCCTTTGACTATAATTTGTACACACACACACACACACACACACACACACACACACACACACACACATATAACTGAGTCTATGTTTGTTTTTGGTGTGTATATGGTTCCAATGTTGACCACTCTGCACTGGATAACCAATAAGGGGGCTCGTTCCTGGGAGAGATTGATTCTCCTTCTCCCAGATGCTATTAGTTGCCTAACGTTCTTTGTTGAGGGTGGGACCCCATGACGTTTTCCCTTTCACATTAACCTGCCCATTGATACTACTGTGGTTCCAAGCTGGGTTCTGCAGCCATTTCTAGGGAAGACAGTTTCACTGCAGACTTCCAGCTATTCCAGCTCTCACATCCCTCTGCCCCTCTTCCTTGATGTCCCAGAGCCACAGATTCAGGGGTGCTGATGTAGGTGTACCCGCTGGGGCTGGGCTCTGCACAGTCCATCCATTGTCTCCATTTGCTCTGGAGAGGTTTTGATGGGGTGGTAGCTGCACAAGCCTGTGGCCTGAGGATAGGATTAGAAAGTGGCATTTACTGTCCCCACTTGGCTGGATATTTCCCTTCCTCCATCCCTCATGGGTCTGAGATAATGTGATCCTGTCGGAGGCCCTGGGTTTGGGGTTTGTTAGTGTGCTAATTTATCCTTAGAAAATACAGGAAGTGAGTGCTGAGGATGTAGCTCAACAGTAGAGTGCATGTCTGGCATACATGAGGCTCTGGGTTCAATTCCTAGCAACACACACACACACACACACACACACACACACACACACACACACACGCGCGACAGGTGGTAGTGGCACACGCCTTTAATCCCAGCACTCAGGAGGCAGAGGCAAGCGGATCTCTGAGTCTGAGGCCAGCCTGGTCTGCAGAGTGAATTTCAGAACAGCTAGGGCTACACAGAGAAACCCTGTCTTGGAAAAAAAAGAGAAAGAGAGAAAGAAAGGAAGAAAGGAAGTTCTCATGTGATTTGATTTCCATTCAAACAAAAATTTGGTCAGAAGGGTCAGAGACTCCTTTGTAGATGGTACCATGTACTTCCTACTGCATCCCAACCAGTATCACATGTCCATCTGCCTCACACTTAGTGTCAGTGGATGGTGAATTCATGATGACAGTCTGGTCCTCCATTGTCAAGTTTTCCCACCTTACCTTTCACAGTCTGATTTTTCCCATGATTTTTCTTTTTCAGTTTTGAGACAGATCTCATGTAGCCTGGGCTTGCCTCAAATTTGCTATGTAGCCAAGGATGACCTTGAATGTGTGATCTTGACTCCCCTCTACTAATTGAGCTACATCCTCAGCCCTCCTTAGATTTTTACCTAAATCAATTTCAGGAGTTCCCTACAATAAAGCTTTTTGTTTACCTTTTTGTTTTTCTGAGACAAGGCCTCATGTAGCCCAGGCTGGCCCCTCCCAAGTGCTGAGATTATAGGTGTTACCACACCTGGCTAAAAAACTTTGACCCCTGGGGAAGAACCTAATATGGGTACAGTTTGGGCTGTCAGATTAATTGGAACAGGAGAGCAGTCACATTGAGGGACCCCTCGTGAAAGGGTGAAAGAAAAGGCTGAGCACATATGTCAGAGATACTTGCTTACCTTACAGTATGTGAGAGGCCTGAGCTCAATGCCTACAGTGTATGGTGATATTTTATTTGTGCTGAAATGTGATTTTGTTTGTATGTTAATAAAGTTGCCTGGGGATCAGAGCTAAGAGCAAGCCATTAAGCAGAAATGTGATAGCGGTAGCACACGCCCTTAATCTGATCACATGGCAGGAAGAATCTCTGTGTGTTCAAGGACACAGTCAGCATGGTGACACACGCCTTTAATCTCAGTGCCAACCATAGAGACCTGGAGGTCTGTGTAGACAAGCACTGACGAGGAAGT
The DNA here is from genome assembly GCF_949786415.1 of Peromyscus eremicus. Lineage (NCBI taxonomy): Eukaryota > Metazoa > Chordata > Mammalia > Rodentia > Cricetidae > Peromyscus > Peromyscus eremicus. Next base: position 61,959,723 of record NC_081417.1, read on the forward strand.
CATGTGGTTGGGTTTACAGCCAATGAGAAGGCAGAACAGAAAGGCAATAAAAAGACAGGACACAGGAAGAAGGTCTCTCTCTCAGGGGAAGGACAGCAGCGAGTGGTAAGATAAGGTGGTCTTAGCTCTTGGCTACTGCTCAATCTCTGGGCTTTTAACCCTTTATTTGGCTCTGTGTTTCTTATTTAATAAGATCATTTAGAATTACATCTACAACAATGCCTAGACTCTCTCTCTCTCTCTCTCTCTCTCTCTCTCTCTCTCTCTCTCTCTCCATGAATGAGTGATGAAGTAACAGAACAGAGAAGTAGAAAAAAACAGGGGCCTATGCTAGGGCTGGTTTGAGGTGTCCTTCTTTGGGGGACTCCCCTGTCTGTGTGGTGAGCCTTTCATAGTTCAGGCTTTGTAGACAGGCTCATGTGAGTTTGAATCCAGATCAGCCTTTTCATTAATGCTAGTGAGTTTTAGTACAAGACCTATCATCAGTGCTTGAGGAGTGGATCGAGTTGGTAAGGAGTATGGTAAGTGCCTGGTAACTTTTGGTGCTTGATGGGAGCCTTTTGACCAAGAGTCTGCTGCCCATCCCCTGAGGCCAGTGCTGGAGTGTTACTTATACACTCATCCCCAGGCAGTAGGCTCTAAGCCCAGAGTTCTGCCTGGATCGCCAGCACGTGAGTCTGACCTTAGCCCTTCCCTCTGCAGCCGGGTCTCTCAACTTGAACCCCTGGCATGGTCAAGAGACCAGGCTGCCCCAGGCCCATGCAATCTCTGGTGTAATCTGCAGGAGCTGACTCCAGCTCACTGAACTGTTGGGGGATCCAGGCGTGACAAGGCCTGAGCAGGCTGCCTTTTAAGGACACTGGGCCTTTGAGTTCTCTGGGGACAGGGATGTGTGATCCCAGGATTCCTCCTTCACAAGGAATGCAACAAGTGTGCAATAATTGAATGGTGAAAGACCTGAGTTCCCTCTGCCCTCAGTGGGAGAGAAATAGTTTGTCCTGGAGAATAGCCTGTCTGTGAGTGGGGTAAGGAGGGTGTCTTGGGCATCTGCATGAATTCACAGCTGCTCCAAGTTCCTGAGAGAAGTGGAGAGACTATCAAATGCTCCTCACTCCACTTCCAGACTGTTCTTTCCTCCCAGCCTGGCCCAGGTAGCCCCTCTTTCTTCCCTAAGGTAATGGAGGTGAACCAGCTTAAGCCCTCAGTAGGACAACTGGGGTGAGGTAGGTGTGGGGCTCCAGCTCCCACCTTCAGAAGGGTTCTTAGGTGGAGGAGAGAGGAATAAGAAAATATCAGAAAGAGAGACCTAGATGATGAAAAGAAGATAAAAACACAGGATAGCTTCGGGAGGGCCTGGGTCAATACCCAAAAGCCCCTTCATTTATTCAAAAGAATTTTTTTTTTTTTTGGTTTGGTTTTTGGTTTTTCGAGACAGGGTTTCTATGTGTAGCTTTGCGCTTTTCCTGGAACTCACTCTGTAGCCCAGGCTGGCCTCCAACTCACAGAGATCCGCCTGGCTCTGCCTCTCGAGTGCTGAGATTAAAGGCATGTGCCACCACCGCCCGGCAAGGATTTTTTATAATATACCAAGGAGAGAAGCAAAAGACTGTCCCCTTGCAAGATCAAAGCCCACCGTACAGCCAAGTGTGACCCTTCCAAACACCTGGTAAACACGCCTGTGATCAAATCATCTCCTTATGCAGCCCTGCTGGGTAAAGCAAGCTCAGATTCTCTGACCCTGAGTAAGTTCTCACTAGGAAGCCTCTATGGGCTCCCACAGTGGGGGGCAACTCTTCACCCCCAGACTCCCATCTACAGCCCCACGAGGCTGGTACTATCACCCCTGCTGGTGATCTATGCTGATTCCTTTGGCAGAGGATTCCTGCAGGAACCTCCACCTTGCCCTGAGGGACTAGCCAGCCTGGCCTTAGCCCCGGGGTCCTCCTCTCAGGGAGACACTTGGCTCTTTTCAGGCCAGCCCACACACCTTCGTGTGGCTTCCAAGTTTGTTTGCTTTAGTCCACTTTACGTTACCTGTGCCTGCTTCGCGTCTCGTTTTGTTGGCTTCAGGGCTGTCTCTGTGTGCGCTGGCTAAGCCTACATAGAGCCTCAGGATGAAACCTCTCAACTCCAAAAGGGAACAAGCTGGTGTGAGGTGGGGAAGGGAGGGAAGGAGAGAGAGATGCTAGTCCAGGCTTCTCAATGGGGGAGCACTATTGTTCAACATCCCCCCCTCTCCAGGGCCTGGGGGCAGGGATGGGTGGGGAGACTTTCCCAGCCTCACCGCTGGCAGGTCTTAACTTGTCACATTGCTAATTTGTTTTTGAAGCCCAGCCCCAGCACGCTAATCTTTCACATCTCCAAAAGGCTGAACACATTGTTCAGCAGAGTGCGAGTCCTCCAGTGATTGCTACCCGCTTGTAGCCCCTAAATCCTTCAATTAAATGACTCAAGGGATGCCACCATCCACCATGGAAGCCCAAGGATTCAGTCTTCCTAATTTCCCATATACCAATCACAGCTCAGCAAGATTGTATGGTGACCCTGAAGGTCACCATTACTGCCCCTCTAGGTTTTAGAGTGGGAAAGAAAGAAACCGCTGACAGGCACTGTGTGATAACCTGGAGTAGTCCACACTTCCTGGCTCCTGGCCCAGACTCTTTGCCCCACTTCGGGCATCAGGAAGGCAGAACCAGGCCCCAGGCACTAGGGCAGGGGCCAGCGTAACCGCTTGTGGTGTGTGCACATAGCACAAGCCAGCGCAGAAACCCCGCTCCAAGCAAGTACATGGGCAACCAGAGGCTCTCTCTGTATTCCCACAGAACGACAGTGTCTGCTGAAGGGTAAGACGGAGCTCTGACGCCATTGCCACCTTTCACTCTCACGGCTCTAGGCCTGCCTGCTTGTGGCCTATGTACGCTCTCTAGCCTGTGTACGCCCTCTCATGGACAGGGTGTGGGAGCCACCTGGGGCTTAAGGAATAAACAGGAGAGATGCCATCATCACCACAGACTTCGGGTGTTCAGCTCCTGCCAGCTGTGCCAGCCAGGCCCCTTGAGAAACAAGCTGGCATCGGATTCTCTGTCACCACTCAGGCCTCCTCCTCTGGTGGCTCCCCAGGCTTTGAAGCTACACCCCTCTTTCAGTGACATACCCGTACCCCTGCCCACGTACTCTGGGAAGTACTGTTTGCTCATTCACGGTGCCTCTGCCTCATCCTACAGGTACCCTTCCCAGCTGGGGCCACACCACACACGTGCGCAGTGATATCCTGGGCATATACAGACTCAAGTGGGCAACACAGCCTATCTAGCCGTAGAGATGAGCGTGGATGTTACAGTCTGCAGATCTCTGTCCCTTCCTGAACAGGGTCATTTTAGGGTAAGAGATGAGTCTCTTGCCAGTTTTTGTGACCAGCTGAGCTGTCAAGACAGGAAGCTCCAAGATCACTGTAACACCCCCCCCCCCAGTCCTGTACCTCCGCTCTATGTACTGCCTACGTCTCCAGCCAGGACTCCTATAAGAAAGGCACTTCTCAGGCTGGAGAGGTAGCTCAGAGGTTAAGAGCACTGGCTGTTCTTCCAGAGGTCCTGAGTTCAATTCCCAGCAACCACATGGTGGCTCACAACCATCTGTAATGAGATCTGGTGCTCTCTTCTGGCCTACAGTCATATATGCTGTATACATAATAAATAAATATTTTAAAAAAAGTTTAAAAAAAAAAGAAAGGCACTTCCCTCTTCTCTAAAAACCTTTTTTTTTAATTCTTTAATTTCATACATGTAAACAAAGGAGCTCTGTTCTTTTAAAATGTGTATCTGATAGATTAGAGGTGTAGCTCTAATGGCACAAGTTTAGCATGCACAAGGTCCTGGATTCAGTCTCCAGTGTACACAGACACCCACACTAGGGTGGAGGAGCTCGGTTCTTTGTCACTATGCCTCAAGGACTATCATCCAGCGTTAGCTCAACCCAAGTGCCCAGGAGGAAACACCTTCAGGATAAAATATCCAGACAATAAGTAATAGGAGAGGAAGGGTTTTAGTTCCCAATTCTAGGTGATAGTCCATCGCCATGGAGAAGTTACAGCATCAGTAGCCAGAGGTGGCTGATCACGCCACATCCACAGCCAAGAGCAGAGAGACAGGAAGACACCTTGGGCTGCTTGCTTGCCTGTACTCAGCTAGCTTTCGCCTTTTATAAAGGCCAAGACCCCAAGCCCAGGGAATTGTGCAACCCACACTGGACTGTGTCTTCCCACAGTAGTTAAGGCACTCAAGACAGCTCCCCAGGGACCAACCTGATCTAGACAATTCCTCAATGCTCTTTCCAGGAGATTCCAGATTGTGTCAAGTTGTCAGAATTTACCACCACACTGGCTATAGTAAGTACGCTTACACATTTCCTATTGCTCTCTCCTTGCACTAATTTAGTCCCTCATAGTCTGTCCCCAGAAAGCCAATCTTCATATAGTGTTAGCATAGTCTTTTAAACAAAAATGAGATGAGTTCGTTGATACTCTAATCCTCCTACATTTCTCCATGGCCTTCAGGATGGTGTCTGTCTCCTTACCCTTGCTCACACGTCCCTCCACATCTGTCTCATTGCACTAGCCCCACAACTTCCCCATGTTACCTTGAACATCCTTACTCCCCCTTGACCCTCTTGTCCAGAGCCATATACCTCACTGTGAATGCTTTTAGCAATTCTGTGTTTTAAATATACATGCATATATGTGTACAGATGTTCGTTGTGAAATTTTACTGGCATAAAGAATATGAAATCCGCCGGGCGATGGTGGCGCATGCCTTTAATCCCAGCACTTGGGAGGCAGAGGCAGGTGGATCTTTGTGAGTTCGAGGCCAGCCTGGTCTACAGAGCGAGATCCAGGGAAGGAGCAAAGCTACACAGAGAAACCCTGTCTCGAAATATCAAAAAAAAAAAAAAAAAGACTATGAAATCGTGCATAATTTGCAATAATGCTAAAATACCCAGTGTAGTTTAAGTTTTTTGGAGTCATTTGCTTTGCAGATACCAGATGATGGTGGACAACTCTACTCCCAACACTTGGGATTAGGATCACCACAAATTTGAGGCTGCCTGGGCTACATGAGGAGATCTTGGTCAGCCTGGACTTCATACCAAGACTCTAGCCAAAAACAAAACAAACAAAACAAAAACAATACTCTATAGAATATTTTCTTTAATTTTTGCTAGCCCTTGTGTCTGCAGCCAACCTCTGGTTGCAACTCAAGGATTTGACAAACTATGAACATTGCTGGATTATGGTCCAATTCAGCAGTTACTGATGACACCAGCTGAATATAGTTCAGTGAATATTGAGTGATACTTTCATTTACATACAAGTAAGAGAAAACAATTTAAGAAAGATCTGTTAAAACTTTAACAAATTACTCAATGATGTGACTTTTTTTTAACATTTATTTCTTATCTGTATGCACGTAAGGGTGGTTATACATGTGCTGTGGTGTCCATAGGTCAGAGGACAAACTTTCAGTAGTCCATTTTTCTCCTTTCATCATTTGAGTTCCAGGGACTGAATGAAGGTCATTAGATTTGGCAACGGGCACCTTTAAACTGAGCCATTTTGCTAGTCTGTAATTTTTTTTTTCTGTGACGTGTGTGTGTGTGTGTGTGTGTGTGTGTGTGTGTGTGTGTGTCTTGAGCCTCATCTCACTCAGTTTTTTGAATCAGGGTCTCATGTAGCTCAGGCTAGCCTCAGACTCACCGTGTAACCATGGCTGGCATTGAATTCCTGATCCACCTACCTCACCTCCCATGTGTTAGGCATGCACCACCATGCCCAGACCTCCTTTTTACTTTGGAGTGGAGATAGAGTTGGTGTTGGTGTGTGTCATTCATGTGGCAGTCAGTCAGAGGACAGCTTTAGGGAGTCATTTCTCTCCTTCCATCTTTACATGGATTCCAGGAATAAAAATCAACCAGCTCAGCAGGATTGCACAGCAAGTACTGTCACCCACGGAGCCACGGAGCCACCCTGCCAACCCCTCTCTTTTATTGTATTTCTTCGTGTGTCTGTTTGGTATTAAGGACTGAACCTAGGGCTTAATTCATGCTAGATAAGCACATTCCCTACCAAAGGCTATCGGCCCAGCCCACTTTTTACTTCATTTTGAGACAAGGTCTCACTAAATTGCCCTTGTACTCACTCAGTAGTTCAAGGTAGTCTTAAACTGTCAATCCTCCTGTCTCAGCCTCCCATGTACCTAGGATTACAGGCCTGTGTTAACAGGCCCAGCTAAAAGCCTTTCTTAGCTTGCAGGCTGGATTTGGCCTGCTGGGTGTGTCTTGAGAGCCCCTGGACCTCGGCCAATTAAGCTATGTCATGTAGTGATAGTTTCACCTTGGCCTTTAGAGATGTCAACATGATGTCACTGAATGAAGACTGAGAGAGAGAGGGACAGCCATGCACAATTATGTGCTCTCTCCCCCTTGAAGATATAGTCAATGTTAGTACTTTGAAGAGCACAGATAATAGCAAAATGCAGTAATAATTAGCAAGTGACTATATATCACTTTTGTTTTTTAAGTAATTTAGTTAATTATATGTTTGTGTAAATTAACTATTTAATATACGAAACAAGCAGTCTTGCAGAGTCCCTGAAGATTTAGCACGTGGCTCCCTTTGAGCCTACTGGCATGTCTCCAGCACACCATGCACATACTTACTGGACCTGCCCTCGTGGCTCTCCCTGGCAAATGCCAACTGGCTCTTCCAGCTCAGGATCCACAGAACTTGCCTCCCATGTACTGGGTGTGATGCCTTCTGTGGGTTCCCACAGCTGTATGGGCTTCCTTGAGTCGAGGCTATTTTCTTGTGAGCTTCTTTTGGAGGAAGGATTGGCACAAGGACCCACAGTTTGCTCACTGTAGAATGCACAGGAAAAGCAGGGCAGGCAGAAGACCCTTGATAAATATGTGTACAGTGACTTAGGGACAGAAAGATGGAATCTGAGATCAGGAAAGTAAGGTGGAGAGAGGAATTTATCCCAGGGCCTCAGAGAAGGCACAGTCAGATGCCCCTCAGTTACTGTGAGGGCTTCCGGTGGGTGGGTCTCAGCAGGCTTTTGGCATCCTGAAGTGCCGCTGTGTTCCCAAGTGCAGGCACCCCCTTTCCACCCCATTCAGCTCATGTCACAGCTGTGTTTTCTTTCAGATCCCCAGGACTCGAGCAGAAACACATATGGGGAGTCTCCAGGCTTCATGTTTGGGTTGTCATGGCTAAATATGGACCAAGGAGGTTCTCCCCATGCCATAGACGAACAACTGAGGAACATCCAGACACGGCCTGGGTGTTTTCCCTGGCTATGAGTTCCCCAAACCTTAGCTGAGGCTACAGTTTTCCCCAGCCACCTCCCCTGACTCAAAGTCCCTCTCTCTGGGGGCAGGGCTGGCTGCTGTGGCTTTCTCCTTCCCTCCTCAGGAGCAGCACAAATCCAGATTCCTGACCTGCCATCACCTGGCCTCCCTGTCACCTAACATGAATCCCTCCTGCTTCCTTCTGTGTCTCTGCCTTTCCTTCCCTCAAGCAATGACCTCACAAGGGGTTGTTCACCACCTGCTAGCTCTTCCCCAGCCCCGTGGCAGAGATGTGACCTAGCCCAGCCCAGCGTCTGTCTCCTCACTTCTCAGAAGCAGTCCCCTAATGAGGGCAGCACGTCTGCAGCAGCCCTTCTCCAAACCTTGACCTTTACCGGGGTTCCACCTCTCTCTCCACTCCCTATGACTAGTATGTGCACTCCACCCCACAGCCTAGCTCCGCTGTCCACCTGTCCAGACTTGCCTTCTGTCCTGCTACCGATGTGCCCAACCCAGGCCATCCCCTGTGGTAGAATGTCTCACTGAAATCAGAGAGCAGCAGGAAGAAGATTCTGAAGGGGGCAACTTTGTCTCCATGGCTGACATCCCTTCCCCAGCTTGGACAGTTTTGTGAATGGCTCTGAGGCCTGGTTCACCATGCACCAGTTTTTCTATTAGGTGAAGTAAGGATCTGAGAGTTGGCTCTGAGCTCCGAGGTTTGGTGGCAGGACCAGATCCCCAGGCCACATCCCACAGAGCTCCTACCTCTGCCCGGAAAGTCCTTCTTCCCACAGCCAGCCTTCAGCCAGGAGACTTAAGGGGTTCCCCCGATGATCTTCAGTGCCACAGCTGCTGGGAAGTGGCCCTGCACGGGAAGAGGACATCCTCGTCCTGCAGTGCTTGGGGAGGCTGGATCCTGGTTTAGTGATGTGGGCAGAAGACAGACCAGTACACCTAGGAACCAGGGTGTTTTATCACCAACATGCTAAACTCACCTCCACATAGCCTGGTGCTGAGACTGCATCAGCATTAGAGAACTAGAAACCACTACAACCACTGACCAATCTACAAAACTCAAGGTGGACCCCCAGCACCATGACCTGTGTGTGTGGGGGGGGGCGGCTAAAAATTAGTCTATCCCTATTGGTCATTACAGGCAGCAAATCAAAACAACATCAGAGATAAGATACACAAATAGGGTGGACCACTCCCACTGCCTCACGCCATACACTGCTGCTCCTAACTATATATTCAACCCCATTTCCACCTATCAAATCCACACTGTTTCTTTTATGTTTGGTTGGTTTTGGGTTTTGAGACAGGGTCTCAAGTAGACCAGGTTGGTCTCAAACTCCATATGTCTTTGAGGATGACCTTGAACTCATCCTCCTGCCTCTACTTCCCAAGTGCTAGGAGTAGTTGTGGGCCACATATTTGACACCTTTTAATTCTTGTCAGTGTTTCTGAGGCAGAGTCTCACTGAGTAGTCCTGGCTGTCCTGGAACTCACTATGTAGACCAGACTGGCCTTGAACTCAGAGATCCTCCTGTCTCTGCCTCCCCAGTGCCGGGACTAAAGGGTACGACACCATCATCCAGCAATTTTTTTCAAACTTTACTAAGATTTTTGTAGTAAGTAGCCCGGAGGATTTAAATCAATACATATTGATCAAAAATGGCTCTAAAGCTAATAAACGTCTCTGTGAAAGGTTCAACTCACACTTAAACACCTCGTACTGTGACTCTGGAATTTTAAAGCAGCTTGGCTCCCGGCAGCTGTCATTCGGACTCTGCTTTGCTCTGTGTCCAGTTCTGCAGGAACTGACACCTGGTTCTTAAATCCTAAGGATGTTCTCAGCTATGCATGGCCGTCCACATCTGCAATCCTCACGCTAAGCACACTGAGGACTGAGGCAGGAATGCTGGCTGCTGGTGTGAAGTCCTCCTGAGATACAGAAAAAGCAAAGCAAGGTGAACTGTGTATGTCCACTTCACATGTATGTCCACTTCACATGTATGTCCACTTCACATGTATGCCCGTTCTAGCTCCTTAGGAAGTACTAACAGTTTTTTGTTTCTTTCTGCTGCTGAGGATTAAGCTGGGCCTTGTGCTTTGCTATGGAGCTATATCCCCTGCCCCAAGCAGTGCTCACCTAAGGGTACTTTTTTGTTGTTACTCACCCAATCATTCCAAAGCAGTGAAGCCCTCCCAAGTGCTGAGTGTTGAATGTGTGTTTGGAGAGCAGGTCCACCTCAGCCTAGGAAAGGCCTACAGGGCACACAGGCAGGCTGTTGAGTAAACAAGGAATTGCAATGTGGACAACAAGCACGGGCCTAAGGGAGCTTCACGGGGGGCACTGACCCAAACTTGGGGGTGGGAGACATAACGGACACTCTCCTGGAAGAGGGAGCATCCCCTCTGACAGCTGGGGTAAGATGAAGTCAGACAGGCAAAGGGTGGGCATAGAAAAAGGGGTGGGTCTCCTGTTGCTACACTAAAAGGGCCTGAGGGCATAGGCACTGTCGTCCAGTCCGTCCCCCCGCCCCCCCCCACCCCCCCACCCCCGCCTGGATCGTGTGCTGTCTTGTACTTGCTCCTGAGAGCGATGGGGAGCCACTGAAGGACTGAAGGTCTGTGAACCGGCGAGTGGGAAGAGTAGGCTTACATTCTAAAAACTTCTAAAGCATGGCTGTGGCTCAGGAGACCCAGATTCGGGATGGGCAGAGTGAGTGGGGCAGAGGAACCGACTGCAGAGGCTGCAGCGGCGGCGTGAACGACTGACTGAGGGCGCAGGGACAAGAGGCTGGGTACACCTGAAGTCCGGCTGGAGTGGTGCTGCTCTCTAAAACAGGAACAAAGGAAGAGGGAGCTTCGCGCTCCGGTCTCACGCTCACATCGAGTGGGATTCTCTCAAATTCGACCAGCTGTTTCAAGTGCCAGCGGTTAAGAAGTGCAAGCTGGGGTTTGGTGACCAAGGCAGCCCCCAAAACATTCTGTACAGGAAAGAATCACTCTGAAAACTTAAGGAGTCACGTGTGGTACCTCCACCAACTCCAGAGGCCGAGGCAGGAGAATCTTCACAAGTTTGAGGCTATCCTGGGTTACATAGTGAACTGCAGGTCATCCTGGGCAACACAGCAAATTCCAAGCAGCTTTTATACACAGTGAAACACTGTTTTTTTGGTTTTTTGTTTTGTTTTGTTTTATGAGACAGGGTTTCTCTGTGTAGCTTTGGAGCCTGTCCTGGATCGAACTGGCTTCGAACTCACAGAGATCCACCTGCCTCTGCCTCTCAAGTGCTGGGATTACAGGCGTGAGCCACCACCGCTGGGCTGAAACACTGTTTAAAAAATTAAATAAAAGGAAAAGATGTGAGAGACCAAAAAAGAAAAAAAAAAAGAAAGAAAGAAACAAAAACAAAAAGCACATTTTCATTTTGCTGGGAAACAGGCAAAGATCCTGTCCTCATGGGATTTACAGTCCAATAAAACAAAAAGTCATGGGGGATGATGGGCTTATAAAGCACTGACACCTTCACATAAAGTATCATTTTTACCTCTGTTTGGGAAGGCAGAGCTTTTTTATGATAAATGTAATGATGCCCATCAAAGAAAATGAGAATTGGAAGAAGTTACTCATATTCAGGGACAGCACAATGCCTGTAATGCTTGCATTCCTGTTCATCCATTAGTCTACCCACTCTTGACATCACTGAAAATAATTTCACAGAAGCCTGTGCGTATAACGCCTTCTTCACATGGCCTGACGCTAGAACAATGAGGAACGCCTCAGACCCAAGATCTGAGTAACCAAGATACAACCATAATTTGTGTGATATAGTCTGCTTCCTCCTACACTGGAGATTTCATTTGCTTTCAGTTCTCTTTTCTTCTTTTTTTTCTTTTTGAGACTGGGTTTCTTTATGTAGTCCTGGCTGGTCTAGAACTCACTCTGTAGACCAGGCTAGTGTCAAACTCACAGAGATCCACCTGCCTCTGCCTCCTGAGTGCTGGGATTAAAGGCATGTGCCACCACCGGCCCGGCTTGCTTTCAACTTTTCAATGTAGCACTTTTTTTGGGGGGAGGGTATTTCTAGACAGGGTTTCTCTAGGTAGATCTGGCTGTCTTGGAACTAGCTCTGTAGACCAGGCTGGCATTTATAAATATGCATTTATGAATTTAAATATGAAAAGTAACATGATGATAAAATCATGGGAATGGAAATTGGCAAAGTCTTCGTCCACCCTCTAAGCATTTTCCCAAGGACAGAGCCTCAGAAAGAAAGTCGATGGGACCAACCACATGGGAATATCCAGGTTAATTTAGATTCTTTCTATATTTACTTCTTGAACACATCAGTTTCAAGGTATGAGGTAAGGGTCTGACTTTGCCTCCCAAGAAGCAGAAGCTGTCTTCTCCAGGTGCCCCTCGTGTCCTTGATGTCTTCAGTCTCCTGGGGAAACCGACAGATGAAACCAGGAACTGATGTTACAAGCTGAGGCTTTCTTTGCCCTAATTACAAGAAAGCGTTCTGCTTGGCCTGTGAGTAACAGTTTCTCTGTCTCTTCACTTTCTGATGAGTAATTGGAAATAGGCTTCTCAGCTTGAATGTTGTCAGGACGTCTGTGCCAAATCATTTTAAAAGATCTTGAAAGGCTCAAAACTTAAAAAAAAAAAAAAAGAAAAAAGAAAAAAGAAAAGAAAAAGAAAAAAAGCACAGGACAGAAGAAGACAGGACCAGCACATGGTACAGGATCAGGGTACAGGATCAGTAAATGGTGTGTATTCACTTGATAGAATTCAGTGGCCCCTACCACTACCAAGGCCCTGTGATAGGCCCCAGAAACCTGTCTGTGGACTATGACAGATACAGACGCTGCCTTCCAACTGATCCTGACTGTTGGTCAGGACAGCCTTAAACACAATTACCCAAATAAGTTGTCACCATAAGTGTTAAGTACTGGGGGAAGGGGGAGGATATCTCGGACTGACAAGTAACTATCTGAAGGAACACTGGAGATTGAGAAAGAGGAAATAACCATCAATATGGTAAGAATTTCAGCCCAGGGTGGTATCTCGTCATCTCAGTTCTCCAGAGGCTGAGGCAAGAGGATCTCAAGTTGGAGGCCAGCCAAAGTAACATAGTGAGAGAGGGGTACCTACTGTGACTCTGGTTCAGAGAGGAAAAAAAAAAAAGTACTTTCAGAGCCATGTCGGGCAGAGGCAACCGCCCAGCGCAGCAGCTGAAGGAGGGATTCAAGGATTCCTGGCAGTCCTCTGCTGGGAACCCTGAGAAGGGCCTGGCCCAGAGCCCCGACATCCTAGGGTAAACGCTGAACCTCTTCGGGACACATTGCAAAAGTAAGGGGCGTGGTGAATCCGGGTGAGGAAGCCCAGCAGAGACCCTGGCCTGAAAGATCCGGTCAGCGGCTCAGAGGTGGGGACATGTTGTGTGCCATGAGGGGACCTGGGTAAGGTGCCAGGATGAGAAGGGTGTCGGCAAGGAGAGGACAAGGAGGAGGCAGAGACGGATCAGTGAAGGTGAACCAACAGCGGGGTGGAGATGGGTGGTGACATGGCCTGCAGCCGGTGGTGAAGGGCAGGGAGAGGATGCTGGGAATGTATGACGAGGATGGGGCTGTGACAGCAAAGATGACTTAGGTGACAAGGACAGATGAGGACAATCCAGGTGACAGCAGGAATGGAGCTAACGAGTGACAGCGTAGGGTGGAGGGACGGCAGGATTGGCTAAGAGTAACCACCTTGGGCATGGGGCTGGAGAAGGTGGGACCGTGGTGGGAACTGGGTCACGTGAGGGCACGGGGCGTGAAAGGTGCAGGGCTGAAGGTGAGGATGGCGACTGAGTGACAGGATCAAAACGGAGTGATGGCCATCGAGATGACCCAGGGTGACAAGAAACGTGGGTGATAATGATGTGTATGCTGAGGGTGTATCAGAGAGACTCACCCCACCTCCTCCCCTGGGCCTGTTTCGACATCTGAACTGTTTCCTAGGCCTCGGGTCCTGCCTGTGACTCAGTGCCATGTATCAGCTATGTTACTGATAAAATCTCAGGTGCAGCCAGAGCCATGAGGGCGGGTGAGTGCTCACCCTGGCTATGCCCAGGCCCTCGGAGGGATTCAGGCGTGGAACCTTAGTGTCATTTGCCGCCTCCTCCCTTCTGGGTCTACATCCACCCTCATCTGTGTTCCACCAAGGTCCTCTTCTGTGTAGGGAATGCAGCGACTTTCACCACACCCTTCTTACAGAAGCCTTGTCTAGTCTTCCAGGCTTGTCCACAGCTCACCCCGTTAGAAGCTCTCTGGCTTTCAAAAGCTTTCTCGTAATCACTGGGAAGGAAAGAGTGGGGGGAGATAGGAAGGAAGAAAGGATGGAAATGAAGGAAGAAAGGATGGAAAGGAAGGAAGGAAGGAAGGAAGGAAGGAAGGAAGGAAGGAAGGAAGGAAGGAAAGAAGGAAGGTGGGCTTTGGAGGGCAGTCTGAATAACTATGTCTATTGTTGCTAAAGATGTTGATTGAGTTCCTTATAACATCCTGGGGGCTGACTTTTGTAACCAGGCCCCATCTCCGCCAGGCCGCGTCTGGAGGGACAAATTTGAAAATGCAGCTGCACCAGGAGTGTGTTATTTACCTGTAATTGAGAGATAAAGCTACTTTTTTTTTTTCTTTTCCAAGACAGGGTTTCTCTGTGTAGCTTTGGAGCCTTTCCTGGAACTCACTCTGTAGCCCAGGCTGGCCTCGAACTCACAGAGATCCGCCTGGCTCTGCCTCCCGAGTGCTGGGATTAGGGGCGTGCCCACCACCGCCCAGCAAAGCTACTCTTCGTTTTGAGACAGGGTCTCATTCAATAGCTGTGGCTGGCCTAGAGATGGCTATGTAGACCAGACTGGCCTCACACCTGCAGCCGTTCTCCTGCCTCAGTTTCCCCGAGTGCTGAGATCACAGGCGTGAGCCACCCGATGCAGACAAAAGTGACGGAAACCTCAGGTCTATGCCCCGTCGGGCTTAGTCCAAAGGAGGCCTGGTGGGGGCTCCTGCAACCTCAGCCCTTGTGAGGCAGAAGTTCAAGGAAAGCCTCAGACGTAGAGTGGGTATGAATCCAGCCTGGGCTAACAGAGACCCTGTCTCAAGCAAGCAAACACCCCGAAGCAGCCATTAGCTAAAAAACAAACAGAAGGACAATAGGAAGCTAGAGCCAGCGCTGTGGCCAAAGCTAGGGGGCTAAACGGGGTGAAGTCACCAACAAAAAACTAAAATGACTTTTTACATGTATAAAGGTTTTGCCTGTATATATGTCTATGTATTATGTGCATGCCAGGTGTCCACTGAGACCAGAGAAGGGTGTTCGAACCCCTGGAACTGGAGTTGCAGGTGGTTGTGAGCAACTATGTGATTGCTGAGAACCGAACCAAGGGACTCCAGAAGAACAGTCGGCGCTCTAACCGCTGAGCCACCTCTCCAGCCCCAAATGATTTTTATAAACTTTTGCATATGTGTATGTGTCTGTGTGGAGATGTGTGCAGGTGAGTGCAGGCGCTTTGGGAAGCCAGAAGAGGGCGTCAGATCACCTGGAGCTGGAGTCACAAGTTGTGAGCTACCGAGTGTGGGTGCTGGGGACAGAACCCGGGTCCTCTGGAAGAGCAGTACATACTTCTGACCTCCGAGCCATCTCTCCAGCCCAACCAAGATGATTTTGAAGAACAAGAATGCCTTGATGGATCTCCGTGAGTTCAAGGCCAGCCTGGGCTACAGAGTGAGTTCTAGGAAAGGCGCAAAGCTACACAGAGAAACCCTGTCTTGAAAAACCAAAAAAAAAAAAAAAAAAAAAAAAAAAAGAATGCCTTGAATACTGAACTGGAATGTGTTGGGCTTGAATATAGTAAATTCCTCTGTATCTCCAAACATTCACAGAGTTTGTGTTGACACAGACCTACCTGCTAAACAAGAAAGAGTTCCTCCCATACTCCTTCCTTCCTTCCTTCCTTCCTTCCTTCATTCCTTCCTTCATTCCTTTATGTATTTATATGTATATTTATTTATTTATTTAGAGACAGGGTTTCTCTGTGTACCCCTGGCTGTCCTGGAACTCTGTAGCCCAGGCTGGCCTGGATCACAGAGATCCACCTGCCTCTGCCTCCCGAGCACTGGGATTAAAGACATGCACCACCACCAACATTTCTTTTTTAAGATTCATTTTTTAAAAATGTATGCCTGGTGGTGGTGTGTGCTTTTAATCCCAGCACTCGGGAGGCAGAGGCAGGTGGAGCTCTGAGTTCAAGGCCAACCTGTCTATAGAGTGAGTCCCAGGACAGCCAGCACTGTTACACAAAGAAGCACTGTCTCGGAAAAACAAAAACAAAAAAAATTATTTGTGTTTGTGTGTGCAAGTGTGTATGTGGATGCTCACACAGGTCAAAAGAAGGAAGCTTCCGGATTCCTTGGAGCTGGAGTTGCGGGCAAGTGACTGCCACCTGATGTGGGTGCTGGGAACTGAATGTCCATGTTCTCACAGCAGTAACTGCTCCCAACTGCTGCTGAGGCATCTTTCCAGTCCATTCGGCATCTTGTGCCTGACTTCAGATTATCATAAAGGGTTCAAGGTCTCTCTCTGTGCACGAAAGGTCTCATTAGATATGCTGATTAACCTCACACTCTCATCAGCCCGCCTCTGCCTCAGAGTGCTGGATTACCACACCAGGCTCATGCTTCTTCAGTGGGATGTGGAGGAAAAGGAGAAGTTCCACATCTGGGTTACTATGGCATGGTCCTGGGGTCTTAGGTTGTAAGCCAAGCAGTGGCAGAAATGCCAGGGGCTCCACTTTTCCCTCTTTGAATCTGACATTTGGATCCATTCAGGACAGAATTATGTTTCTGGCCGGCTTTCCACCCGCTCCAACCTCTTCTCCTTCAGCCAAAGTTTGATTTATACCCATTTTCCTAACTCATTTAAATCTCTGTGGTAGTTTGAATGTAATTGGCCCCCACAAGTTCATAGGGAATGGAGCTATTAGGAGGTGTGGCTTTGTTGGAGGAAGTGTGTCACTGTGGGGGTGGGCTTTGAGGGTCCCTTTGAAGCTCTGCTCAATGTGACACTCAGACCACTTCCTAGGATCTGCTGGTCAAGATGTAGGAATCTCAGCTACGTCTCCAGCACCATGTCTGCCTACATGCCACCATGTCACAGCATGATGACAATAGACTAAACCTCTGAAAATGTAAGACACTCTAATTAAATATTTTTCCTTTATTAGAGTTGCCATGGTTGGGGCTGGAGAGATGGCTCAGCAGTTAAGAGCATTGGCTGCTCTTTCAGAGGACCCAGGTTCAATTACCAGCACCCACATGAAAGCTCATAACTGCCTATAACTCCAGTTTCATGGGGTTTGACACCTTCACACAGACACACAACGTAGGCAAACATGAATGCACATGAAATAAAAATAATAAATTAGGCCGGTGGTGTTGGCGCACGCCTTTAATCCCAGCACTCGGGAGGCAGAGGCAGGTGGATCTTTGTGAGTTCGAGGCCAGCCTGGACTACAGAGCCAGATCCAGGAAAGGCACAAAGCTACACAGAGAAACCCTGTCTCGAAAAACAACAACAACAAAATTAATAATAATAATAATAATAAATTTTTAAAAAAGAGCTGCCATGATCATGGTATATCTTTACAGCAACAGAAACCCTAACTAAGATAGTCTCTTAATCCTTATTTATTTTTTATTTTATGTATTCAGGTGTTTTCCCTGCATGTATGACTGTGAACCACATGGGTGCCTGCATGGAAGCCAGAAGAGGGCATAGGATCTCTTGGAGCTGGGGAGTAACATACAGATGGCTGTGAGCTGTCACGTGGGTGCTGGGAACCGAACCTGGGTCCTCTAGGAGAGCAGCAAGTGCTCTTAACCACTGCACCGTTTTCCCAGCCTAAATCTTCTCATTTGTGCATGTGACCCTCCAGGTCCTTCTCATAGACAAATCCTCCTCTTGCTGTTTGGGTATCTTGCCCTCTCTCTCTCCTGAATCTAAGGGTGTTAGAGTCCCAGAAAAAAACTGGAGAATGTTAGAGCTGAAGGGAGTTAGGGCTCAGATCATCTCATGGAACACCCCTGTGGTGCCAAAGGGAAACTGAGGCAGAGTGGTGGTAGAGTTTTCCCTGAGTCTTCAAGAAACTCCTGACACTCAGGCCCTGAGCTCACCGTGTGACATTCATCTGCTCTCTGTCCAAAGCGAACTGGTCCTCCGCAGGCCCTTCCAGCTTCCCCAGCTGGGTGGTAAGAGCTCACCAGGGCCACTAAGCAGCACTCGGAGGCTTAGGCTTCCTAGAGCCTCTGGAGCCCGGATTCCGGCCAGCCTGGCCTGCCCACTCTCCAGTCCCACCCGGTGTTCGGAGCTCCAGCGACACCGAGTCCTTCCGGCTCTTCCAGGACACCTGCCTGTCCACAAGCTGTCCTCTACCTGGGGTACCCACAGCTATCTCCCTCTCCATCTTCAGCTCTCACTACACTCTCCCAAGGAAGAGCGAGTTTCATGGCAGGGGAGGTGGGCCTTCTAGACTCTAAATTTATTTAGATTGCTAAATTGTTTTTAATTGAATTGAATACTGTTTTTTTTTTTTTCTTTTCCAACTTTATTTAGAAAACCACATCCAGGCTCCAGTGGCCCCGTCCCCTCCCCACACCCTCCCTTTAAATGTTTTGTTTTGAAACAGTGTGAACTGTAAAGGGTTGGCCAAGTTCTAGTTGATGGCAGCTCGCGTCAGTAGGAACAGAGTTTTAAAAAAAAAAAACAAAAACTGTATGGTCCAGACTTCAGCAATAATAAAAAGCCTGTGAGGAGAAAGAAAGAGGAAATAATTTAGAAGATTTAATATTATCAAAGCAATTTAGTCAAAAAAGTTGAAGTGTACACAGGCAGAACTGAACACTGTAAAAAGAGGTAAATGATAGGGTTGGGAGGTGTTTAATGAATGCCAATGAACTCACTTCAAGCCCCCAAAGAGGGAACAAAGAAATACATTTAAAAAAAAGATTTATTTCATGCATATGGGTGTTTTGTCAGAATGTATGTAACTCAATTCCTGCATGCCTGGTGTCTGTGGAGGCCAGAAGAGGTTGTTGGACCCCCCGGAACTGAAGTTACAGATGGCTGTGAGCCACTGTGTGGGTGCTGGGAATTGAACCTGAGTCCTCTAGGTGAACAGGAAGTGCTCTTAACCACTGAGCCATCTTTCCAGCCCATATTTTCTTTTGTGTTGTTTTTTTTTAAATAATTTATTTCTTTTTATTTTTATGTGCATTGGTGCTTTGCCTGCCTGTGTGCCTGTGTGAAGGTGTCAGATCCCCTGGAACTGGAGTTACAGACAGTTGTGAGCTGCCATGTGGCTGAGCTATCTATCCAGCCCCTTGTTTTTATTTTTAAGACAGGGTCTCGCTGTGTGATTCTGGCTGTCCTGGAACTCACTGCTAGACCAGCCTGGCTTGGAGCTCACAGAGATCCACCTGCCTCTGCCTCCCAGGTGCTGGGACTAAGGACATGTGCCACCACATTAAGGTCCTTTTTTAAAAGGACTGAGTGATCTCCTCGGAGCTAAGTGTGACAGACATGAGCATCTAGGATAATTTCCAAGACATTTTATTGATTTTACTTCTACTTAAGCAGGACCTCAAGTCTAAGACTTCTCAAAATCACAAAATAATCAGTTTGGGGGCTGGAGAGATGGCTCAGTGGTTAAGAGTACTAGAGTCCCAGTTCCCCAATGGTGACTCACAACTATCTGTAACTCCAGTTCCAGGGGCTTTGTCTCCTCTTCCAACCTCCCTGGATATCAGACATGTGCATGGTACACACACAAAATTCAAGTATACACACACACACATACACAAAAACAATTAATAGAATACACTTTAAAAAACAATTGCCAGTTTATTTTGATTCTGTTAAAAAATGTTTTGTAAAAAAAAATTTTTTAAAAATGTTTTGTAACTGTTAAAACAATTTTCTGATAAGAAGAAAGGAAGGAAGGAAGGGTCCATTAGGATCTCCTCATGTAGCCTAAGCTGGCTTCCAACTTGTGATCCTCCTCAACATCCCAAGTGCTGAGATTGTAGATGTGTTCTGCCACACCCAACTTTAGACATTTTGAGCAACTAATCTTTTTTCACAATCTCTTCTTCTTTTTTTTTCAAAGATTTATTTATTGTGTATTATGTATATAGTATTCTGCCTACGTGCCAGATCTCATTACAGATGGTTGTGAGCCACCATGTGGTTGCTGGGAATTGAACTCAGGACCTCTGGAAGAGCAGCCAGTGCTCTTAACCACTGAGCCATCTCTCCAGCCCACAATCTCTTCTTTTTAAAGGTATTGTTATTTATGTGTGCAGGTATGCCACACGTGTGTAGGTGCTCTCCAGAGGCCAGAGGAGGCACTGGATGCCCTGGAGCTAGAGTTACAGGTGATTGTGAGCCAGGTGCTGGGAACCAAACTTGGGTCCTTTGGCAGAACAGCAAGCTCCCTTAACTGCTGAACCACCTCTTCAGCCCCTCAGCAAGGAGTCAAGTCGCTTGTGCGTTTTGTACTGGGCCCTACAAATTATGTAGAGATAGTCTTCCCACCCCTACCCCAGTACTGAAGATTGAATTCGGGGCCTTGTGGAGCTAAGCAAGTATTCTACCAGCCAGTTACATGCCCACCTGTCCAGACGTCCTCTGACAGACTCTTTCTTCACTCCATTAAATAAGATTGAAGTTCAGGTGGCTCCTGTGTCCTTTCCTAGCACTGCTCAGTTTCCATTTAGGAATCCATTTTATCCAGAGGGACATCTCTTGGGGCCAGAAGGAGTCATGTGACTTAGACTAATCCAACCAGGTCAGGCCATTCTTGTGACTCTATGTTAGGCATCTGGCCAAGCTGGTCCAATCAGAGTACAGTTGGAGTGTTTGTCAAAACAGCCGTGACAGAGGTGTGGCCTGCTGACACTGAAGGACGGAGTTAGCCTGAGAACCACTACCAGCTGTCTTGAACCCATGGGAGGCTCCAGCCTTACCACGAGGCTGCCAAATGGAAGGAAAAGGGCAGAGACAGGAAGGGGGTGGATGCTGGATTTGCAGTTTTGATCTAGATGTCTCCGTTCACTCAGATGATTGTCATTATTACCTAAGGCGTGCTGGATGAGATGTCTTTTTGCATCCAGCTACTTCCTGCTAGATATTGCTGTATTATCTTGCCCATCACAACACTGCCAATCCTGACA
The DNA here is from genome assembly GCF_949786415.1 of Peromyscus eremicus. NCBI lineage: Eukaryota > Metazoa > Chordata > Mammalia > Rodentia > Cricetidae > Peromyscus > Peromyscus eremicus. The sequence continues at coordinate 61,980,341 of NC_081417.1, forward strand.
TTTATCATAGTCTGCCATAAAAAGAATACTTGAGCCAGGGATTTAACTCAGTGACAGAATGTATGCCTTAGCATGCTTGAGTCCCTGAGTTCCATCCTCAGCAACACGCACAGACACACACACACCACACACAAGCTTAGCCTGGGGGTACACACTCGTAATGCCAGCATTTGAGAGGTAGAAGCAGGAAGATAGAGAATTCAAGGTCAGCCTTGGCTACGTAAGGAGTTCAAGAGGCTGGAGAGATGGCTCAGGGGTTAAGAGCACTGGCTGCTCTTCCAGAGGTCCTGAGTTCAATTCCCAGCACCCACATGGTGGCTCACAACCATCTGTAATGAGATCTGGCGCCCTCTTCTGTATACATAATAAATACATAAATCTTTTTTTTTTTTAATTTTTATTTTGCAGTACAATTCAGTTCCACATATCAGCCCCAGATTCCCTTGTTCTCCCCCCTCCCGCCCCTCTCCCCCTCCCCCCCAGCCCGCCCCCGATTCCAATCTCCTCCAGGGCAAAGCCATCCCCACAGACTGAGATCAACCTGGTGGACTCAGTCCAGGCAGGTCCAGTCCCCTCCTCCCAGGCCGAGCCAAGGGATCCTGCATAGGCCCCAGGTTTCAAACAGCCAACTCATGCATTGAGCACTGGACCCGGTGCCACTGCCTGGATGCCTCCCAAACAGATCAGGCCAATCAATCAACTGTCTCGCCCACTCAGAGGGCCTGATCCAGTTGGTGACCCCTCAGCCATTGGTTCATATTTCATGTGTTTCCGTTCGTTTGGCTATTTGTCTCTGTGCTTAATCCGACCTTGGTCACAACAATTCTCGCTCATCTAAACCCTCCTCATTCTCGCTAATTGGACTCCCAGAGATCCACCTGGGGCCTAGTCATGGGTCTCTGCATCCAGATCCCTCAGTAGTTGGATGAGGTTTCTAGCACGACAATTAGGGTGTTTGGCCATCCCATCACCAGAGTAGGTCAGTTCGGACTGTCTCTCGACCATTGCCAGCAGTCTGTTGTGGGGGTATCTTTGTGGATTTCTGTGGGCCTCTCTAGCACTTTGTTTCTTCCTATTCTCATGTGGTCTTCATTTACCATGGTCTCCTATTCTTTGTTCTCCCTCTCTGTTGTTGATCCAGCTGGGATCTCCCACTCACCCAAGCTCTCTTTCCCTCGACCCTCGACCCTCGCCCTTCACTACCCCCACTCATGTCCAGGCTGTTCATGTAGATCTCAATTTGAGAGGTAGAAGCAGGAAGATAGAGAATTCAAGGTCAGCCTTGGCTACATAAGGAGTTCAAGAGGCTGGAGAGATGGCTCAGGGGTTAAGAGCACTGGCTGCTCTTCCAGAGGTCCTGAGTTCAATTCCCAGCACCCACATGGTGGCTCACAACCATCTGTAATGAGATCTGGCGCCCTCTTCTGTATACATAATAAATACATAAATCTTAAAAAAAAAAAAAAAAAAAGAGTTCAAGACCAACCTGGGCTACATGAGACCCTGTCCCCCACCCCCCAATAAAAAGAATATCTGAAGAATGAATAAACAGATGAATTAGTCCAAACCCTCTGCCAGAAAGGCCAATGGGGAGGGGACAGCAAGATGGCTCCGTGGGTAAAAAGCCTGGTGACCTGAGTTTGATCCCGGAAATCCATGTAGGAAAGAGAACTAACTCCCAAAGCTGTCCTTTGACCTCCATGTGTAGCACATGTACACACACACACACACACACACACACACACACAGACACACACACACAGAGAGAGAGAGAGAGAGAGAGAGAGAGAGAGAGAGAGAGAGAGAGAGAGAGAGTTAAAACTGAAAAAATAGCCCAGCAGCAGTGGTGCACACCTTTAATCCCAGCACTCGGGAGGCAGAGGCAGGCGGATCTCTGTGAGTTCGAGGACAGCCTGGTCTACAGAGTGAGTTCCAGGACAGGCTCAAAGCTACACAGAGAAACCCTGTCTTGAAAACAAAAACAAAAACCAAAAAAAAAAAAAAAAAAATACAATAAAATAACAAATCTTGCGTCTCCTTTCCTCGCTAGGCCCCAAATCCCTAGGACAGCCCAAAGCAGTCTTTTCCATTCACCCAAGCCAGCGGTGGAGCCGGGAGGTTTCTCTCAGAAATCAGATATCCTTGGGAGTAGGTGACATGTCCACACCCACGACTCAGAGCTGGACTGGTCACGGCACCCAGCACCTTCACGCGAGTTCCCTGTGCTTTGAGACTCACCTCTCTGCTCTGTGGAACAGAAGCAAAGGGACAAACAGGTGACTTCAGACTCTGTGGTTGCCTAGGACTCCAGGCTTCTGTGTGACAGGCCAGGAGCTCTTCCCGTTGAATGTGAGGATTTAGTCAACCCTGCTATTCGCTCACCCAGCAGGTATCCGCTGACAGTTTCTGTGTACCCACCCAGACAATGAGACTCAGAAGCTAGGTGTGGCAATAAAACCTATAATCCCAGCAAGGGGGCGAAGGGAGGGGGAGAAGGGGGGGGGCTGAGGCAGGAGGATCTCAGGTTCAAGGCCAAGGCCAGTTTGGGATACATATGAGGTCATTTCACATGAAAGAAAGTCAGTTCTCCTGGTCTCTTTATCCCTTGTTCTGAAAATCTTAGCTGTGATCTCAAAATCTAAAGACTTCCCCAATGCCACTTCTTTTTTTTTTTTTATGGTTTTTTTGAGACAGGGTTTCTCTGTGTAGCTTTGGTGCCTGTCCTGGATCTCGCTCTGTAGACCAGGCTGGCCTTGAACTCACAGAGATCCATGTGGCGCTGCCTCCCAAGTGCTGGGATTAAAGGTGTGTACCACCACCGACCAGCTTTTGGCTTTTTTTTTTCTTTTTAATTGTGCTTGTTTTTCTTTTATGTACAAGCGTTTTGCCTGCAGGGGTGTGTGTGTGTGTGTGTGTGTATGTATACACCATATGTGTGCAGTACTGGCAGAGGCCAGAAGAGGGCTTTGGCTCCCCTGGAACTGGAATTACATAGCTGATTGTGAGCCACCATGTGAGTGCTGGGAACCAAACCCAGCTCCGTGAAAGAGCAACAAGTGCTCTTTAGCTCCGAGCCACCCTTCCAACTCACCAAACCCACTTCTTGACCTCTGTGACTTATCCACAGTGTCATGCCTCCCCTCTTTTCTCCTTACCCCACACTTACTCACGTAACACTTCCAGTCACTCTCAGTCACAAATGGGTGGCTCTGGGCTCCCTACAGGGAGGAGTGTGGGTGTGTATACTTCAGTGTGAACGAACCTAGGAGTGTCTACATGTGCCTAAGCAGAATATGAGGATGTCAGTGTACAAGCCTACGAATGTGGGCATGTGAGGGTGTTGGTGTACCTGAGTGTGTTACAGCATGTGTCTGAGTCTGAGTGTGTGAGTAAGTGTTGCTGTCTTGAGATCAGAGAACCGTGATTAACCCAGATGACCTTCACAAGACTGAACCCATGAACATTTCCCCCGGAAGTGGGGAAGGCAATGAGGTTCTGCTCCCTCCTGAAGATGTATAAATTGGGGGACTTTTCTTTGGTGGTGTTGCTGCCCATAAGTCTCCCATGCTCCTGATAAGTAACCCCAATTAACCTCCAGTAGACCAAGCTAGATTTGGGTGGAATTATTTCTTTGGTCTGTCCTTGGTGCCTTATCTAGGATGAGCACTCGTTCATGTCTCCCCAAGAAAAGTCACACAACATTGAGTGGATGTCAGGGTGAGAGCTCACTGCATGTATGAAAGCAGATGGGCCACGTGTGGAATGAGTATGGGAGGGGTGAGAAGGGGTGTAAATGCATCGGTGTGAACATATGCACACTCCTGGTTCCTCATTAGTTCTAGGAGATACGTTTTCTCATGTATGTGGACACACACACACACAGGGCTCCAAGGGCTGAAGGTGTTGCAAGCTATCCCTTTATCTGATAAAGGGATGACTTTGTCCGTGGGTCAGGGGTCAAACTACTCTTCCCAGCCCTGACAGGAAACTAGGGATCTCTCAGCTAAAGGTTACTTACCTCTATCAAGAAGGAGCTGCCATAGTCCAGGGCCTGCAGCTTGCTTGTAGATTCAGGCCTGGCACCTCCTCCTCTCCCTCAGCAGGTTTCCAGGCCAGGCTTGGCAGTGACCTGAGCAGGGCGGCCTGGCTGAGGAGGTGTAGCCTGACATTCCAGGCGCCTCCTCACCTATGGGGGGCATTTCCATGGAGACAAGCAGTGAACTATAACCAGATGATTATCAGACCTCCAGAGTCCTCTCTCCCTCCCTAATCTCTCCCAGCCAACCCTAGTCAGCTCTGAGCAGTAAGGGAGCAAAACTGGAGTTCAGCACAGATCAAGGAGCCTACAAAACAACGTGGAGCTGTGGGTTACAGCTCAGGAGTGAAGTGCTGCTTACTTAGCACACATGAAACCCTGGCTTCCGTCCCTAGACACGGAGGAGGGTGTGGGGCGGGCAGAGGAAGAGGACTGTAATAAGGACAGTAAGCGTAATAAGGCTGTACCCAATGGCTTCTTCAAAGCGGGGCATTGAAGGATTCAGAAAAGTTGGTCTAGGTGATTGGAGAAAGGTGTTCTACCCAGAGAACCCCGAAGGTAGGGAAAGGTCTCACACGTCCCTTCTTGATACCACAGCCTCTCACTCTGGCATTTTGACAAAGGCTGTGAACGGGGTGGAAGTGGGGGGCTGGAGATTTTAGCTGCTGGTGCTGGAGGGATGGGTGTCTCATTTCCAAGCCCGGCTGCATCGCCCCTCTTCAGTTCAGAGGAGGAGGCCTGTCATCACGCCATCTGACTTTGTCCCTTGTCCCAACGCATGTTAACTCAGTTCATCCTCACCTCATGCAGCCTAAGGATGTGGGTCCATTACTACCCCCACTTTACAGATGAAGAGCCGAAGCACAGAAGCACATAGGATCCTTACTGGCCTTCATTCAGAATGAAGGGCAACAACCATTGGCTCTCACTCAGCAGGAACAAGATGGGCAACTTCTAGAACTCAGAAGATGGATTCTTGGAACAGGCACAAACACCTTGACCTTCCTCTCTCACTCTCCTTGTCCTCTTATTTCCTAGATATGCCTCCACTTGCCAAAGTCAACCAGGAACCACAGCAAGAGGTGATAGGGTGCACGGGTCTTAGTCTCCTGGGCACAGCCAGCAGAGATTGAAACCAGGCTAACAGAGACTCCCACCTGCCTGTGTCTTGTTGCTGGCAAGGGCTAGCTTGCAGTCCTAGAGACCTAGAGGTCTGGATTGGACTTTCAGGTCCAATTCTTGCTTTCTTTGAAGAGGAGGTGTTCCTTTGAAGCCCCCCACAGCAACGGTGCCTAAGGCAGTCTCTGTTTCTGCAGCTACCCTGAGGCCTATGGCCAAAGCCTGAAGCATGCATCCCCTCCCTGGGTCCCTGAGTGGATCCTTCCCAGATAATATGCAGACACACGCACTCCTCTGTCCTCTTAGGATTTAGGCATTCTATTGTCAAGACCCCCTTTAGGCCTAAGGGATGGGCAGTCTCTGGTGCCTCCTTCCTTCCCACTTCCGTCCCTCCCTGGGACAGCTCAGCTGCCTTCTCTGAAACACAAGCTCCTTCCTCCCTTCCTCAGCCAACACCCTCCTATTTCCTTGGCGGGGGAAGAGGGGGCCCCCCCGCGCTGAGCTTTCTCTAGCCTTTAGGACCATGGTTCTCAACTTTCCTAATGCTGTGACCCTTTAATCTAGTTCCTCATGTGGTGGTGACCCCCCAACCATAAAATTATTCTGTTACTATTTCATAACTGTAATTTTGCTACTGTTATGAATCGTAGTATCTGATGTGCGACCCCCACTCGGGTCACGACCCGCAGGTTGAGAACCATGGCTCTAGGGCCTCCATACTGGGTGGAGTAGGCTCTTTTCTTGTCTTCCCACCCCACCCAACTCTACCTCACCCAAGTTTCTCCAAGCTTGGGGATGCCCCACCCAACTTTTTCAGAAAAAAAAAAAAAAAAGGCACAGCAAGCCAGAGCTCATTACCAGGAATTAGGAAGACATGCCCTGGAGCATAAAAGGCTGTCTGCAGCCACTTGCACTTAGAGATGTACACCAACTACACAGAGAAATGGACTCAAGTATATACAAGATGCCTCTCCAGAGCTACGTGAAGAACTAGGCAGTAAGACACACACACACACACACACACACACACACACACACACACACAGAGCCAAAGATGAAGAAAGCCAGAGATGCTGACAGCCTGACATGGTGAAAGACAGCCCCACAAGAAGCCTCAGGAAATGCGCATTTGCCTGTGTGCACAGACACAGAGCCAGGTATCCAAACAGCAGCCAAGCTCAATTTTCAGGGAGCGGATTGGAGCAAATCGGCGCTTTAAGGAATATGGAGCTGTTGTGGTGATGCAGGTCTTTAATCCCAGCACTCTGGAGGCAGGGGCAGGTGGATCTCTCTAAGTTTGAGGCTAGCCTGGTCTACAGAGTGAGTTCCAGGACAGCCAGGGCTGTTACACAGAGAAACCCTGTCTCAGAAAAAGAAGAAGAAGATGGCTCCTTCAAAGGGTTTGTGATGAGGACTTGAAGCTTAGAGGAAGAGCCTTCTGCAAGCCTGAAGATACAGCTGCCCTCCTTCCATGGGACAATTCTCCCTAGCTTCCCTGAAAACAAATTCTGTGAAATGGAAGAGAAACGCTCTTACAGGAAGTAGAGCATTTTCCTTCCAGAATGTATTTGCTAATAGCCACAACTTTGCCTATTCAGAGTGGAGTATTCATGGGGAGCTCCTTGCCTGGAGGGGTCACAAGGTGGCTGCCTCGCTCCTGTTCCCACTCACTGCTCCTGGCTTTAACCAGCTCTGACAGTCCATCCAACATATTCCCCTGTCCACCTCTGCCTTGCACACTGTGGCTCGGTCTTGCCTCTCATACCCATCCCAAGAGCCTTGTAGGGTTTGGACACAGAGGAGCAAGTCACCACCCCTCTTCCTCCTTCCCCTCTCAGTAAATTCACAGCTGTGGAAGGCATCGCAGGTGAAAGATGTTTGTTGAATTCAATGACCTTTACAAAACAGCTCCCGGCATCCCCTCTCGGCCCCGGCTTTCCCACCCATCCTGGTTCTGCGAGTAAAGTCATGCGGGGTCATTTACTGACTTCTGGTCACTGTTAAGCCCACTTATATTTTTAATTACATTTATTGTTGCATGTGTGTATGTGTGTGTGAACAGGCCAGGGTGCAAGTGTGGGGCTCAGGGGACAACTTTCGGGGGTTGAGTTCTTTCCTCCACCGTTTGGGTTCCAGAGATCAGACTTACCTTGTCAGACTTGAGGGCAGGTGCCTTTACCTGCTGAGCCCTCTCGCCAGCCTGCTAAGCCCTTCTTATGAATCATCTCCTATTATTTACTCCTTTTAGTAACCCCAGTGTCACAGACAAGGAAACTAAGGTCCGGAGAAAGAACACAAACACACCAGAGAGGCTGTGATGGGCATGGATCCCAGGTTCCACATCTTCAGGTCACCGCACCTGAAGACCTCCTGCCACCCACTGGCTGACTGGTGGGATTTGAAAGGAAGGGTGGTGGGGCAGGGTCATGGATGGAGAGGTCCCAAGGAGGAACTGGTGTGGCTGCTTAATGAAGCTGGTATGGTATGCTGAATGAAACTCTGCAGGCACCTTCTCCTCCCAGGGTTCACCATTCTTCCCCCTCAGGGTCTGGGAAAGGGACAGTCCCTCTGGCTCAGGTCTCTCCAGCATTCCAGACATGCCTCTTGGGAGTTGGGGACAAGGAAAGGGTAGAAGTCCGTGGAGGAATTGTCTTCTCGCACCCATTCCCAGGTCACAGTCCCAGCTGTATGGTCTGAAGTTGCCTCCCACCCTTTCTGGGCCTGGGTCTCATCTGTGAAGGGGCCAGGGTGCAAGAGCCTTGGAAAAGCACAACTGTGCAGGCCCCAAAGCCTCTGGCTCCTACAGGGTTAACTCTGCAGGAAGGTTCCCCTCATCTTCCTGGTGAAATTGAAGTCAGATAGAGTAAGGAAGCCGGAAATGAGGCGCACTTCCTGGCTCAGGTGTGCCGGCTCGTCACACAACCCGTGCCTTACTGGGCAGGGATGTGTCCCAGACTAATGAGGCAGAAGGGGACTCCAGTAAACACAACAGAGGTTCTTGGTTCAGGCAAGTGACTCTAGATGGGATGATGAAGTAGGCAAGCCCAGGGCCGCAGAGAAGTAGCCAGGAGTAAAGGTAGAGAGCATTGTAATGGGGTGGGTCAGGACAGGGACAGGTTCTGGAGAACCTGGATGCGGGTGGAGGACTCTGGAGCATTCTCAGATACAGTGGGGACCTCGGAAAGAGCCCTGTTCTCAAGGTGTTACCCCTGAGGAGCCTGTGTGGACTGCCAGTTGCAGGGGGCTGCTAAGAAGTCTGGATGGAGCTTAAGCAGCTCAAGAGGACAGTACAGGTTCCCAGTCTGACTGGCCTCTTCAAGTCATGGGGGACTTTCTTACCCTCTCAGTTTTCTGGGCAGCTCTGCCTGCCTTAGGGTCTCCAAATTTCCTTCCTGGGGAGGGGGGGGGTGAGATGGAAGCATTCGGAAGGTGCTCAAGAGGGTGGAAAGTGGGATCACTAAATACAAGCTGAGATTGGACTCTAGACACCTGGGAGTTTGTGGTCAAATAACACCAAGGCTCCAGTCCTAGTTCCAGAAAGAGCAGACTCTGATGGGACAGCATATGCTTTTGATGCCAACAAGGGATCTCTGTGAGTTCAAGGCCAGCCCGGTCTACATAGTGAGTCCCAGGATAGATATCCAGGGCTACATAGACTTTCTCTCAAAACAAACAAAAAACAAGCAGAAAGGCACAGTTCCTGTTTTATGCATACATTTTATTCTTTTTTTATAAAAGGCAATAGTACATTGTTGATTGGAGGATTAAAGGAAGGAAACAACCCTTTTAAAAAGGAGTCTCCCTACCCCTATTCCTAAGACTGTAACATATATATATATATAATGTACGTGTATATTTATATATTTTTTTAAAAAACCAGAAAATATGAAACTTGCGGCCTGGACTTCATTCCCACCCCAATGCCTATCTTGTGACAGAAATACACTACACAGCCCCTACTCAGGGGTCACAGCTCCAGATGTGAGCGGTGCCGCTCTTATCTCTTCCCCTCTCCCAAAGCCTAGAAACCCACTGTAAAAGAAGAGCAGACGCACACATACTCAGAAGCACACTTCTGGGTCCACCTCCACATGGAGTCCCTGAAGCATGCACACTCTGGTACTTTCCGTACTCACTCCCTTCCCCTGGGCTCCCTTGAGCTGCTAGGGTCTGTTTTGAAAATTTGGTCCCAATGCCTGGAAAACAGCACCCACGCCTGCATAAAAACACACATGCTGCACATTCTTTTCTTTTCGGGAAACAAAAGGATATTTGGTCCTACTTGCTATCCTACCTTGACTTAAGAGTGGGGACCTAATGTTTTATTGGGCAGAAGTTCAGTAGAAACTTTGAAAGGGCCATCCAGCAGGGGCAGTGGGTACAGGAGCATCTTAGCCTGTGAGAGGCATCACAAGGGTGCGTTTAGGAAGTGGCCCCCACACAGTCAGTGGATATTCAAGAGAGTGAACAGTGGGATGGCTGCTGCCCACTCAGATCTGTTCCTTGTGCTTCACGTGAGCCAGCTTCACATTCTCTGCCTCAGTGGAGGGTGGGGGCTGCTCCAGGTGGCAACCAATCATGAGCTGGTACACGAAGACGCCAGCGATGGAACCCAGGAGTGGAGAGACGATGGGTACCCACCACCAGTGCCGGCCGGTCCTGGAGGACAGAGACAGGTGATCAGAGACAGGCAGGCCGGGCAGGGGACAGGCAAGCTAAGCTGAGCGGCAGCTGTACTCACGTGAAGACTTCGGAGCCCCAGCCAGCTAGAGCAGTGAAAAGACGAGGGCCGAAGTCTCGGGCAGGGTTGACAGCATAGCCAGAATTGAAGCCCATGGAGGTTCCAATGACCAGGACCACAAGGCCCACAGTGAAGGCCTCCAGGCCACGGGGGACAGGGTTGTTATAGGGGTCAACAATGGCCAGCACACAGACGATGAGGGAGGCTGTGCCTATGAACTGGAAAGCCGAGAGAACAAGGTGAGAGGCTCCTTCCCCAATGCTCCCATCCCTCCCTCCCTCTGCCTTGCCCTGACTAGGATGCTTGCAAGCCCAGCAATTCAGTGGCAAGCTCCATGCTTTGTAAAGGACCCGCCACCACGTTCTGAGGTCGGGGGTCCTCCACAAATTGAGAAATCCTGCTACAAGCAAGAAGTGTTGTCCAGAACAAGTCTGTTCCTCTGCATTTACCTCGCATGTCCCCAATCCATACCTGATCAAAGAAGCCATTGACCATGTCCAAGTGTCCAGAGGGGTAGGTGGCAAAGATGCCCGCTGTGCCGTTGGGGCCGGAGACGACAAGCTCATTGTTGGCAAAGCCCCAGATTGCATCTGGTTGGTGACAGAGCAGATCCGTTGTGAGTGCCGGCAGAGGCTCCCCTCTTCAGCCCTGCCCTCCCCACCCTGCCAGGGGTCATGGGTAAGCACATTACTCTGGAGGCACAGGCGGCGGCGGGGTGGGGTGGAGGACCTGAGACTCTGTTGTTGCCCAACTTGTTTCTTTCCCTTGGAGCCCCCAACCTGGGCCTGAGTGTTCATGAGTCATGAGCCCCGGGCCTGGGCAGGCCTCAGCTGTCATCAACGGGACTGGCGCCAACAGGCACTTAAAGAGTGAGAGTGCCCTGGAGAAGGGCAGGATGGGCGACGCTTACCATAGTACAGCCCGAAAACGATCCCCGCGCCCAAGAAGGCCCCCAGCGTCTGTGCCAGGGTGTAGATGGGCAGCTTGATCCAGGGCTCCCGTGCCAGGAAGCACATGGCAAAGGTCACAGCGGGGTTCAAGTGGGCTCCTGAGGAGAGGGGGTAGAACCTATTAGCTACAGCCCACCACCGCAGGGAGGCCAGGGCTCCCATGCGCACCTCCCTTCTGGGCTGCAGGAAGGTTTCCTTGGCCTGCACGGCAGTTGGACTGTGTCCCAGATTGATAATCTTTGATTGCAAAGTGAGAGTCAAAGGTTCTAGAGTGTCAAGTCTCTTCCACCCTTGCCTCCAAAGGTCCCAAAGCTGAGGGCACTGTTAGGACCCGCACTTGGGGATACCCCTCCCTCTCTGCTCTCTAGCCAGACACTTGTTGGAAACGCTGATGATGAGGGCCGAGGACTGAGACTGAGGTGGAGGCCTTACCAGACACTTGGCCGGCCACCAAGATGGCAAGGGTGACGGCGAATCCAAAAGCCAAGTTGATGGTGAGGAAGCCACCATGGGTGCCCCGGCTGAGCACCACCTGAGCCACGGAGCCACAGCCAAACATCTGTGTCAGAAAACAGAACAAAGGAAGTCCCATTGAGACCAGCGACTCCTGCTAACACAGAAGACTGGAGGTCTTTCCTGGAATGTAACCCAAATCCTTCCTGCTGTAATCACAAGTCCTTCACCGGCTTGCGTTCCATCTTGAATATCGCAGAGCCCCGTGGGAGGGACTTGGAATGGGTATAGGACTGGGAACCCAGATGGCCGAACAATAATCCACTGGTTCAGAAGGGCATGGGAGGGGGCTGCCACTCTAGCAGTTTCTGCCTCTGCCCTCCAGACCTGGCACACAGAGGTAGAAAGTACCCTGCCCCTGCACGCACGCCGTTCCAAAGCTAAGGTCACAGTGGAGGTGATGGGGGACCCGGAGATTGGAGAGAGAACAAAAGTAAGGTTGAATCTACTCTTGAAATATCTGAGTGCCCGGCCCTCACCACATTCCTCACTTAACAACTTCCCTCTCCTGGATCTGTCCTTCTCAGTCAGCACCTCCCCAGGCTAACCTTCCCCTCCCTTCTCCAACCCTCTGGCTGGAGGAGAGTCCTAAATACTAGGTTTTAAGAGACTTTTCTTTCCAATGCCAGTGAGATCTGTTCTAACCTTCTACCTGGGAGAGAGGGACTAAAAGGGACTAGAGTCCCTCAAGTTCAGCATGTACGGGACACAGTATATGTTCAAAAGGGGAAATACTCTCCACAGCTGTAAAATTCTGTCATCCTGAGTCTCTAGTGTTCCTCAAAGCTCCTCCAGCCCAGCCCTGGGTCTCCTTTCTCACTTCTCCATAACTAAAAGTGCTATGCTGAGCTGGGCCTGATCCCAGCAACTCAGGAGGCAGAGACAAGCAGATGTCTGTGAGTTCGAGGCCAGCCTGGTCTACATAGTTCCAAGATAACCAGGGCCATGTAGAGAGACCCTGTCTTTTAAAAAAAAAAAAAAAAAAGTGCTCTGCTAGCCAGCAGGCCGCGCTCCATTAACTCTAATGGGTCCGCGCCATGTACTGAGTTGTTAAGCACTGATTATTATCACCCAGAAAGATGAGACAGGGAAGCCAGTGGAGGTGATTCAGAGCAAAGGTGTGCAGGCAGGGTGAAGCAAAGGTTGGAGATTGGAAGAGTGCGGGGTGGAGGCACGTGGAGGTCTGCAGCACTGTGCCCAGCCAGACCCTGGCCTGAGCTCTTTGCCTGCCTGAGGCTCAGACCTGGCTTCATGCCAAGAGGCCTTGGAGGGAGGAGCTATCAAAGCCAGTTCCACCACCTTGGGGCTAATCTTCCTCTTCCTTCTCCACCCCCCTCACCCCTGTCTCCAGGTTCTCAGCTAGCCCCTCACCCCACCCAACTATATACCTCAGGGAAGAGGGCTTTTCTCACCCCCAAAGACAACCTGGATTCTGACACTGCAAGGTTCTGGGTCCTCAACACAGGTGCCCAAGCCAGCCCTCACCCATCAGTGTGTCCCTAGGTCTGCCCCACCCCAGCTCTGCTTTTCAGCAACACCTGATACTTCACATCTACCTGAGCCTGAAAGCCTTCACCACAAAATCCAGCACCCTCTTTTTGTGGTCCACGACAAGCCAAACGATCTGGGACTCAGCGAGGGTTGACTGTTCTTTTCACAGGGGAGTTGACCTGAGACTTGGGAAGGGATAGGGAGGCTCTCTGTGACGTGGAAGACACTTTCCTTGTCCTTGGTGCCCCCAAACAGGTGGCTGGACTCACAAATCAAGATAGGGAAGAGTGGAGGGGTGTGATAGTGTCCCCCGACTCCCTTCTTGGCACAGGGGAGAGAGGGAATGGGGACAACTGATGGACCACTAGTCTATGAGGTCAGAGGCCAGTCTGGGCCCTCTTCTCCCCAGCCTGCCCCGCCACCCCCTCTTGTCGTTTAACTGATCTATATTACCTAGGACTCGGGGGGGCGCTGGAACTCAAGTAACCCACCCACTGCAATGGGACAACTTAATTCAGAAGAGCCTCAGAGGAAAACAAATGTATCGAAATCAGAGTAACCGGGACAGGAAATGAGCACCGTAACTGCCTGTCAGACTAAGACATGCACCCAGAGTTACCCAGAAGAACTCAGGGTGAAACTGCAGAAACCTCAGCTTGGGGGATCAGAGGGCAGCGGGTAACTGAGAAGCAGAGGAAGGATCAAAAGGCCAGCAATCTTCTGCAGAGACGCTGGGAGTACATGGGTGGCAGACGAGATCTGAAGTACTACAACTGGAGGGAAACAAATTTAGAGACGCGCACACACCCAGTCCTCTGTTAGGACCCTGTTTCCTTCCATTCAGATTTCCTTCCACCATCGCCTATCTCCGCGACATTCCTTCCTTCCAATCTTGCCTCTAGCAGCCCCAGAGACCTGCGCCCTCTGCCCCCACCTGTGGTAATCTGTCCTCACTTCACTGCAACTTTTGGACTTCCCGAGGCTTAATTATTCATTAGGGGCCAGACACCCAAGACCCAAATAACCTAATAAGGGGTCCCTTTGCCTTCACTGTGTCCTGGGGCTGGGGCTCTGGGAAGCTGCAAGACTGGGAAGTAAGAGAAAAGGCTGACGCCCCCCCCCCAACTGTAGGGGTGACCCTTCTGTCAGCCTGTGGTCTGTCTGGGTCTCCAGGGGTAAAGGAGCAGAGTTGTTCTTGCTGAGTAACACGTTCATTCTCAAGAGTCAGGGCTGTCAGGAACTGAGTTAGAACTGTGAAGATGAGGGAGGGCTTTGGAGGTCGGCTTGACCCTGAGGGTTTAGCCTGGAGAGCGGTGGGAATTGGTCGGATCGGCCTTGAAAAACTGTCCCTCGGAGTAAGGAATTGGGGAGCACGAGGGGCTGGAAAGGCAAAGGGCTGTTCACTTCCCTGCACTCACCACAAGGATGAGGGTCCCCAGGCACTCCGCCAGCGCCTGGCGGAGCAGCCGGTAGCGGATATGGAGCATCTCCCCGCAACGGTTCACCAGCTCCTTCTGTCGACCCATGGCAAAGCAGGCAGCGACGCGGTCGGGCGGGCGTGGGGACGAGAAGTGGCTAGCGGCGGGCACCGAGAGCGACGGCCGCAGCCTAGGTGGCGCCCTTTATATGCACGGGAGAGCGGCCCCGCCCGCGGAGCCTCAGCCGTAGAGCCCTGCCGGGGCGGAGAGCAGCCACCCCCAGCCACCGCCCAGCCTAGGGGCGCTGGTGGAGACGCGGGGTGACAGGAGCTGGCGAGGAAGGTCCTAAGGAGCTTTAAGGGTGGGTTGGCTCTGGAGGACGCTTAGGGGAGGGAGTCAGTTTAGGGAAGGACCGAAGTACTGTGAAAAAGGACCTGAAGCAAAAGCGATCTCCCCGGTTCACAGTGAGTCTTGTGGGCATCATCTCACGCTAGGGGTGAAATCTGTCATCACGAAGAGGAACCAGCTTGCTACAAGATGACCAGATAGAGCAGGTCCTCAGTCAGGCGGCTGAAAAGGAGGCTAGGGGCCCCAAGTGGGAAGAGAACTCACAGTGCCTACCCTGGTGGGCACACGCGTGCTGAGTCCTAACCAGAATTCACCAGCCCTTCTGGTGCCCTAGGGACATGTCACATATTGCATGTGATGGTCGGTTACGTCCATAGCTGTGTTAACACTGCATATGTCCTGTGTACCTGATCATACTTTCGATGTGCATGTGCCGGCGGCTGGGGTATGTGGACTTTCTCTTGTAGGGCCTTCCTGCACTATACCCGTGGCTCCTGAGGCTGAGCTGCAGATGTCCTGACATGCCACATCATGCCAGAGGGTGAATTCCAGCTGTTTTTAACTCTCTCTTTTCCCCACCTGGCTGACCTCCCATTGAAGTAAATCCATCCTTTTAAGTAATTAGGCTGGGGGCAGGAGATGGCTCAGCAGGAAGAGTGATGACCTGTGTTTAATCCCTGAAACCCACTTGAAGGCAGAAGGGGAGAATTAATCCCACACATCTGTAGTGGTACTGGTACCTGTGCCACACATACATCATAATTTTTTTGGAGACAGGGTCTCACTGTGCAGCCCTGGCTGGCTGGGAACTCACCATGCAGACTGGTCTTTGAACTCACAGAGCTCTACCTGCCTCTGCCTCCCAAGTGCTGGGATTAAAGACATGTGCCAGCATATCTGGCATAATTAATTCATTTTTTTTTTTAAAAGACAGATTAAACTGAGCCAGGTTTCATGGCGCACACCTGCAATCCTGGCACTCAGGAGACTGAGTTGGGGAAACTGTGGATTTAAATTCAGTCTAGGTTTCATAATGAGACCCTGTCTCAAAAAGAGAGAGTTCGGGGCTGGAGAGATGGCTCAGTGGTTAAGAGCACTGACTGTTCTTCCAGGGGTCCTGAGTTCAATTCCCAGCAACCACATGGTGGTTCTCAACCATCTGTAATGAGATCTGGCGCTCTCTTCTGGCCTGCAGGGATACATGCAGGCAGAACACTGTGTACATAATAAATAAAAAAAAAAAAAAAAAAAAAAAAAGAGAGAGAGAGTTCACCAGCTACTTGGGAGGATGACAGGAAGTTTACAAGTTCAAGGCATGTCTGTCTTAAAGGGTGAGTTCAAGGCCAGCCTGAGCAACTTATTGACAGCCTGTCTCAAAAACATTGGGGGGGGGGGGGGCTGGAGAGGTGGCTCAGTGGTTAAGAGTGAACTACTCTTACAGATTGACATCCTTATCGGGCAGCTCATCACCACCAAGTCTGTTTATATCTCTGGCCTCTGTGGGCTCCTTCACTCATGTGGGCAAACCTACATACAGACACATAATTAAAAACAATAAAAATAGCTGGGCAGAGGCAGGAGGATCTTTGAGTTCAAGGCCAGTTTGGTTTATAGCCAGTGCTACACACACACACACACACACACACACACCAAAACAAAAACAACAACAACAAAAAAAAACCTGTCTCAATTTAAAAAATAATAAATAATAAAACAAAATGATGGTGCTCAAATTCAATCCCAGCACTCAGGAAGTAAAAGTATGTGGATCTCTGTGAGTTTCAGGACAGCCTGGTCTACATACTGAATTCCAGGACAGCCAGAGCTACATAGTGAGACTCTGTCTCAATCTCCCCCTAAAAAAAGAGACGTCTCAAAAATCTAAAATTTGGAGAGAGAGAGAGAGAGAGAGAGAGAGAGAGAGAGAGAGAGAGATTTCATCTGACAAACTATAAGAACGTCTGATCCACCAGCCAGGGGGAGCATCACAGGCAACATTGTCCTCAGTGCTGTCTGCCTGTCTGTCTGTCTGCCTGTCTGTCTGTCTGCCTGTCTGCCTGCCTGTCTGCCTGTCTGTCTGTCTGCCTGCCTGCCTGTCTGTCTGCCTGTCTGCCTGCCTGTCTGCCTGTCTGCCTGTCTGCCTGCCTGTCTGTCTGCCTGCCTGCCTGTCTGTCTGCCTGTCTGCCTGCCTGTCTGCCTGCCTGCCTGCCTGTCTGCCTGTCTGCCTGTCTGTCTGTCTGCCTGCCTGCCTGTCTGTCTGCCTGTCTGCCTGCCTGTATGCCTGCCTGCCTGCCTGTCTGCCTGCCTGTCTGCCTCCCTGTCTGTCTCCCTGTCTGTCTCCCTGTCTGTCTCCCTGCCTCCCTCCCTCCCTGCCTGCCTCCCTCCCTCCCTGCTTGCCTGCCTGTCTTTTTCTTTCTTCTATTTCATTTTTCTCGAGTGCTCAGGATTAAAACCCAGGGCCTGGAGCATGGCACGCTAAGCATATATTCTGCTATGGAGTTCCACCCCCCCACCCAGTGCTGCATTTATTTATTTACCTTGGATTTTTTGTTTGTTTGTTTGGTTGGTTTGTTTGTTTGTGAGACAAAGTCACACAAACTGTAGCCCAAACTGGACTTGGACTCACTATGTAGCCCAGGCTGGCCTCTAGCTCTTGGCAGATCTCTCAAGTGTTGGGCTTATAGGCATGAACCACTATACCCAGTTTGATTTAGTAACTGGGAAACTGGGCTGAGGGTGGAGTTCAATGGTAAAATACTTACCTAGCATGTCTAGGGTCTTGCCAGGATCCCTGGCATCAAAGAGAAATTGATCGACTGATCAACTGATCAACTGGAAACAGGTTTAGTGGCCTGAGCCCTGCTCCCGTCTGACTTCGAGAAAAGTGTGTACTCTCACCCATAGTCTGTATAGCATTTATCGCCAGGGAAGACCAAAGGAACCACATTTTTCAGGAAGACTTATTCTAGGTGAGCTAAAGGCCCTGGGGACCTGTCCTCTGAGCAATGGCTGTCCTTGAAACAGATTACCATATGAAAGGTAGAGTGGGGCACACCTATAATCTCAGCACTTGGGAGGCAGAGGCAAGAGGATCAGGAGTTCAAGGTCATTCTTGGCTTCATATCAAGTTTGAGCACATGATGGGCTCCATGAGACCTTTGCTCAAAAAAACAAAAGAGAGCAGTGGGATGACTCAGCTGGGAAAAGCGCATTCCTCCAGGCCTGGTGAGCTGAGTTCAATCCCAGTGACCCCTGTGGTGGAAGGAGAGAACTGGCCCCTATAAACTGCCGCTGGCCTTCACACATGCACTATGGTATGAAAAAGCAAAAACACCAAAAGAAAGACAAAACATCAGACACAGTGGTGTGGCGAACACCTTTAATCCCAGCATGTGGGAGGCAGAGGCAGGCAAATTTCTGTGAATTTGAGGTCAGCCTATATAGCAAGTTCCAGACCTGCCAAAGTTACATGGTGAGAACCTACCTCAAAAGGAAAAAAAAAAAAAAAGATGTTCAGGAGAAAATCCTAGTGTTGAGGATTAGCAATATCTAAGGTAGATTCACAACTGCTCAGTCACATACATGCATATACATGTACACACATACATAGTGGGGGGGCAAAACAGCTTGACCACAAAGCTGCCGTGACAGGCTTAGAGGCCCAGACACAGCTTCTGGCAGGCAACACCTGGACCCAGGAGAAGCCGTAAGCTGACCCTACCCAGTGGGGCCTGCATCTAAGGAGAAATACCTGACATTCCAAACACACACACAGCTTGTAGTTACATTCTTACCTATAGGCACTTAACTTTGCTTAAGGGATTTCATTGACACAGGACTCTGCCATAGGCTCACAGGTATATGGAACCAATACATGAAGCTTCTCACAGTCCTTGGCCCGAAGAGATGCCCCTTTCCCAGACACCCCTTCCCCCCTGGGCTGGGAGGCCCCATAGTGAATCAGGCAGCCATCATTGAGAGTCTACCTGCTGGGCCTACTGCCAGCCTGTGACTCAAAGGGAATACAAGACTGCTGGGGCCAGAGCTCCAACTGTGGTTTACGGGAGTGGGGAACATCTCCTGCCAGGATGCCTGCGCTCTCCACCCTTGTGGTGTCGAGGCCTCTCATTACCTCAGGTGGATTCCTCCACATGAATAGGAGACAAGAGATCCTGGCATAGTGGCACATGCCTTTAGTCCCAGCACTTGGGAGGATCTCTGAGTTTGAGGCCAGCCTAGTCTACATGGCGTGCTCCAGGACTGCCAGGACTACATAGAGAGATCATGTCTTTTTTTTTTTTTTTTTTTTTTCTTTTTTTGGTTTTTCGAGACAGGGTTTCTCTGTGTAGCTTTGCGCCTTTCCTGGATCTCGCTCTGTAGACTAGGCTGGCCTCAAACTCACAAAGATCCGCCTGCCTCTGCCTCCAGAGTGCTGGGATTAAAGATGTGCGCCACCACCACCCAGCCAGAGAGATCATGTCTTAAAAAAAAAAAAAAAAAAAAAAAAAAGACAACCTAGTCCACAGCACCCCATCTTCTGCCTTACCCATCCTAGGCCTGCTGCTAGCAGAGCCTGGCCTAGGAACCAGAGCAAAGGGGAAAAAAAGGTGCATGTATGTGAGTTCATGTGTGTGCATGTATAACATATATACCCAAGTGCTATGAGGGCCCCGGACCATGAATGTGTACCAGCTCCCACAGGAGTGCGTGAGGGAGAAGACACAACCTGGCATATGTGTGTCTTATTCTCATAGTGCTCTGTTGTTTACTTATATGTGGGCAGTTCAACCCACTCCCTGTGTGTCAGTGTTTGGATGTGCCTGTCTAGGATCCTGGGGCTGCAGGTCAACATAGAGCATCTTTTCCATACCCACCCTCCGTCAGCCAGACATATGCCAAGGCACATTGAGGTCCTTATCCCCCTTTGTCTCAGGATCAACAAACAGGACTCTGACACCATGTAATTCTACCAAACTCATCTGTATCCATGACCATGGTATACACACATATCCAAACATAGGCCCATTGGGATGGGTAGGGTCAGAATTAGGACATTATAGATGGGTAGGCCTTCCTACTCTTTAATGGATGAAAGAGAACCCTACTTGAAGGAGAGGAAGGACGCCTTCCAAAGGCCCCTTATTCCTGTCAGATCTTATGTACCTGGGACAGAGAGAACGAAGGATGCATGTATAGAAACACCAGGCTGGCCTGAGTGTAGGCTAGAAGCGGGACTCCCTCGATCACTGCTGAGTAATTCTGGGGCATCATTTTCAGTGTAGTTAATGTGATTGGTACCCCCCTAGAACAAGACAAAGTCACAGAGAAGAGGTGCCTTGGTAAAGTCCCAACCCTCTGAGTCATACAGCTTACCCTCGGGGCTCCCTCTTGCACTTTGGGAAGGACAGCCAAGATTGAGAGCAAGTGGCCAGCCAGCTCCTCTGGGAGCTCTCGGGAGGCAAAGAGGAAGTGGGGCCTCCTCCTTGGGCATCTTGAGCAAGGCCTATGTCTCACCCAAGCAATAGGCTGAGTTAGGGATAGGGCCTGGAAGCCCATCCTGCTGTGGGAGGCTATGACTCCTTCAAGGTCAGAGCTAGGGGAGTGGGTTCCCAGCCTAGGGATGGGCTAAAAGATGCAAGTTGAAGCCTGTTGGACCAGAGGGGCTGGCTGGGGCCCCTTAAGGAGTAAGGATGACACACCCTTCGTTTCCTTCCCATCCCCCCAATTATTTTGGTCTAAATGAGAGCAGCCCAGGGCATGGAGAGATAGCTCGATGGTTAAGAGTGATTGCCTCTTTTCCAAAGGACTTGAGTTCTGTTCCCAGCACCCACATTAGGCAGGTGTCTCACAAGAACTTGAACTCCAGCTCCAAAGGGCCCTACACCTTTTTTTGGACTCCCTGGGCACCTGCACTCACATACAAATACATACATGCATGTATACACACATACATAAAAATAAAAAATAAAACCTGTTTTGCTGGGCATGGTGACATATGCCTATAGACCCAGCTACTCTGGAGGATGAGGCAGGAGGATTGTTTTGAGTCCAGGAGTTCTGGGCTGTAGTGCACCATGTCCTTACTAAGTTCAACATCTATATTGTGACCTCCTGGGAGAGGGGGACCACCAGGGTGCCTAAGGAGGGGTAAACTGGCCCAGGTCCAAAACAGAGCAGGTCAAAATAAGTGTTTGGTTTTTATCTTTCCTTCTTTTTTTGGTTTTTCAAGACAGTGTTTATCTGTGTAGCTTTGGAGTCTGTCTTGGATCTCACTCTGTAGACCAGGCTGGCCTCGAACTCACAGAGATCTGCCTGCCTCTGTCTCCCCAGTGCTGGAGGCGTGTGCCACCACCACCCAACTTGGTTTTTTTTCTTTCTTTCTTTCTTTCTTTCTTTCTTTCTTTCTTTCTTTCTTTCTTCTTTCTTTCTTTCTTTTTGAATGTATTTTAGTTGAGGGGAAAACATCACATATAACACACTATCAATAGCACAGAAAAACTGGACAAATCTCCTTATATCATCTTTCTTTCTTTCTTAAGACAGGGTCTCTCTTTGTAACCCTGGCTGTCCTGGAGAAGCCTGGTCTTGAACTAACAGACTGGCCTTCAACTCACCTGCCTCTGCCTCCTGAGTGCATACACCATCATGGCTGGCTTAAATAGATTTATATTTATTGACTTTTTATGAGTATGAGTGTTTTGCCAGCACGTGTGTCTGTGTGTCACTTATATGCCTGGTTGCCCTGAGCCCCTAAAATAAATCTTAAAAAAGAAATTTAGGCAGGCAGTGATAGTTCCAGGACAGCCAGGATTACACAGTGAAACCCTTCTCAAAAAACAAAAAAACAAACAAAAAAAATTATTTTGGGCCAGAGAGATGGCTCAGTGGTTGAGAGCACTGACTGCTTTTCCAGAGGACCCAGGTTCAATTCCCAGAACTCACATAGCGTTCACAACTGTCTCTAACTATAGTTCCAGGGGATCTAGCACCCTCAAACACACATACATGCAGGCAAAACACCAATGCACACAAAACAAAAATAAATAAATTTTTTTGTTTTGTTTTTGTTGGTTTTCTAGACAGAGTTTCTTTGTGTAGCCTTGACTGTCGTAGATCTCGCTCTGTAGCCCAGGCTGGCCTCGAACTCACAGAGATCCACCTGCCTCTGCCTCCTGAGTGCTGGGATTAAAGGTGTGCGCCATCACCTCCTGGTAAATAAATCTTTTAAAAAATTATTTATTTTATTTTAAAAATGTGTGTGTGTGTGTGTGTGTGTGTGTGTGTGTCTGAGTATATGTGTGTGCACATGAGTATAGATACCTTCAGAGACCAGAAGAAGGCAGAAGATCCTTGGAACTAGAGGCCATGTGAGCTTTAAGTCGGGCTTGGCCACCGATCCTTCAAGGCCCCTGAGAGTCTCAGTTTCTTTAGTCCCATGAAGGCTTCATTTGGAAGCAACTCTAGGGCCTCAGTAAGAGTCAAATAGTATTAATATTTCAGAGCCAGGTGTGGTGGTGCACACCTTTAATGTCAGCACTCAGGAGGCAGAGGCAGGTGGATCTCTGAGTTGGAGGTCAGCCTGGTCTACAGAATGAGTTCTAGGACAGCCAGGGCTACAGAGAAAAACCCTGTTTTGGAAAACTAGAAAAGAAAAAGAAAGAAAGAAAGAAAGAAAGAAAGAAAGAAAGAAAGAAAGAAAGAAAGAAAGAAAGAAAGAAAAGAATATTTTAGGCTTAGTGTACCACAGTGTCATCAAGGGTCATGCCCAGAAGTAGATCTTCAGCCACATGTGCTCATGTGTGAATATCCATGTTCATCCAGGTGCATGTTTAGACATGTGTTATGGCCTATCAGTATTTCTGGGGATCCATGTGTGCATATGCGCACCCATGGGCATATTTGAGTGTGTCCCTGCCTGGACCTGGTCTGGGTCTAGTTTTTAGAAAAGCCCTAAAGATAGGTGTGGGGGGGGGGGGTTGTTGAAAGTTCTGGAGACAAACTGCTGAACATTTTGGTCTACCCCATGCCAGCCACCAGGGGAAGAAAAGTTAATATATGGGGTTGGCACAAATCTGGCCTCCGCTGGGAGCAGGTCTAGGACGTCTGGAGGGCTCTAGCTTGCCTCTTAGGAACCAGATCCCTGAAGCCCTGCCTTCTGATTTCCCCTCTTCCTTCTCACTGACAGGAAAGCTCTTGGAGCCAAGAGGGCTCTTCCAGAAGATGAGAGGGCAAGACCAGCAGTGGGGGTGGAGAGATGGCTCAGAGGTTAAGAGCGCTGGCTGCTCTTCCAGAGGACCTGGGTTCAATTCCCAGATACCACATGGTGGCTCACAACCATCTGTAATGAGATCTGGTGCCCTCTTCTGGAGTGCAAGCATACATGCAGACAGAACACTGTATGCATAATAAATAAATAAACCTAAAAAAAAAACCAAAAAAACAAAAACGAAAAAAAGCAGCGGTGAAGAAGACAGAAATGCTCAAATGCTCATAGGCTTCCTGGGTCTAAACTAAAGCTGAGAACTAGCACAGTGTCCATCCCTGCAGCTAGGGAAAGAAGGGCTAGGCTAATTGGTGGGCTTTCTGCTAAGGAACACTTGGGTTTCTAGGTGAGAGATAACAGAGGATCGCCTGTCTAGCAGGGAGCTATCAGCCACAGAGAGGCAAGAGAAGGAGACAGGTGGTTTGAGTAGCACCTGGGACTTACGCTGAGAGCCCAGATCTCATGCAGGGACAAGGAGATATTTGAGCTGTGCTTTGAGCTCCTGGGCTCTGAGTGTGTGAGACTGATATAGCTGGAAGGTGGGAAGTAGGAAAGCTAGAATGCAGAGCCTGGACCTCTGGAAGACGTTCTCCTACCCCAACAGTGGCTGACGGAAGCTGTGCGGGTTTTCAGCATTTGCACAGGGAAGGATCTCACCAACCGTTCAGTGGAGGATGGGTTGGAAGGAGAGGAACTAAAGCCAGGAGGCCTAGGAGGAGCCATGAAGAAGAGAAAGAAGTCAGATGTGTGGAAACTGCTTGAGGAATAGATGATCCAGGAGGCAGAGTGAGGAGGGCAGGTGGACCGAAGTGAGTGGACAGGAGCTGGACCTGAGGTCCGAACCAAGGACCAGCTGGGCCACGGCTCTTTGAAGGACCTCACGACAGAAGGCACATTCATAAGAATTTCACAAAAGGAAATACCATATATGACATGCCAAAAAAGGTTATCCATGTGCTGCATGAGTCCTGGTTTCTCTCTCCTCATCCCAGCCCAGGCCGGCTGCTAATTACAGGGTGGCAGCTTCCTGCCCGAAGGGAGAGGAGTCACAGGGGACTGCTCCAGGGGAGGGACAGACCACATCAGGAGATTCTGGAGTTCAGAAATTTCTTCCTAAGGGCCTCTAGCTCTGAGGTCAGTGGGCTGAGAAGCTTGGAGGTGGGAGGGGGCATGTTGTGGAGGGGAGATTAGAGAAAAGCCAGGATGCCTTTCTCTGTTTATCTTTTTCATCCACACTTTGACTGACAGGTGGGACAGGCGGCTGGATCTCAATGCTACCCTTTAGTCAAGGCCCGATTGACCTCCTCAGCTCTTGGGAACTTCAAGATCTGTCTTGCGAAATAGATGAGAACTAGGTCTTCCTTTTTTTTTTTTTTTTCTTTTGGGGGTGTGTGTGTTTCGAGACAGGGTTTCTCTGTATAGCTTTGGAGCCTGTCCTGGATCTCGCTCCGTAGACCAGGCTGGCCTCGAACTCACAGAGATCCACCTGCCTCTGCCTCCTGAGTGCTGGGATTAAAGGCGTGCACTACTGCCACCCGGCTAGGTCTTGCTTTTGAGGGGCAGAAGTTTGGGCCTGAGCTGGGGTGCACCTGAGCACTCATGTTCTCATCCCCTGTCCCTTCCCTTGACTCGGCCCCTCTCGGTCTTGGCTACAGCAGTTGTATTCAGGGCCTGGGAGAGAGGCGAGGGGGAGAAGTAGCAGGCCAGAAGAGAGAAGTGGACCAGGTGTCGTCCTCCTTGTCCGCCTCTGGACAGACCTACAGCTCAGGCCTTTCTCTCCTTCACTGCCCCTCACCACATCTCACCTCATCTCACCTCACCTCACCTCTTGGCCCGAAGGGCAGGCTCAGCACAGCCAGAAGAGCTGGTAGCTTTACCCCCAACTGTTTCCCTGGACAAGTTCCTACATGGCTGAACCTCATATAAACCAGAAAAACCATGTTCCCCACCCACCTCTCAGAAGTTGAGGAACAGGAGGAAGTCTCCATCTGGAACACCCCTTTCCTTGGTCCTACTTAGCTCCCTGGGGCAATCCGAGGTGCCTCCTCCTTCTCTGAGGCAGGGTAATGGGCAGAATGGCCTTTGGCGTGAAGAGTATGCATGACTCAGTGCCCCATGCTTCCCCTCTCCCTTATCACTCACCTGGACTAATACCTGACTCACAAGAACCGGATGTTAGGGGGTGACATGTACATTGGGGAGAGGCTAGTTAGCCCAAATCTGACTCTAGGACTCCGTTGAGTGTAACCTGATTCACAGACCCCTGGGTTTTGGAGACACTGTGCTTTTCCTTCCAAAGGAAGGAGCTGGGTGGAGGAAAACAGGGGTTTCAGCTAAGACGACTGAGTTGAGAGGAGATCGACCGTACTGCAGTCAAGGAGGAGGGCCCTTTCAGAATTTACCACATGGAACAAAAGAGGATTCAAAGATCAGAGCTTTGGAAGTCTGAACATCCTCCTCCCAAAGTGCACAGCTTTTCTCAGAGCCACAGGAAGAAGTCCAGGATCCCTACATTCCTTCTTACTTGAGAGTTTTTTTCTCCTGACCTGAACTCCAAAACCAGATTTCCCTCTTTGCGGTGATTCCTCGTGCTGGAGACAAAACAAGCCTACATAGACACAGAATAGGGCATATAGATGAATGAGTGCACATGTGCCTGCCCGCTGCATACAGACAGGACAGACCATGCCAGAGATCAAACGACCCCATCTACTCCACCTGCAGTGAAGAGCGTGCAGAGGTAGGCGTCCCCATGGGGATGTACCCCCAGCACCATCTCTAGCACACACAAAGGCTTTCTCTGAGTGGGGCCTCCCTTCTCTCCTCCCCACTTTCCCTTCCCCAGGTTCTAGCTCCTGTCTCCAAGGCTCAGTCAACACGTGAGTAGCGCCTTCTTCAGGTGCCTCAGTGGACTGAGACACAAATGACCAAGCAAGTGTCATCCTGCCCTGTAGCAAAGAGCCAGGGCAGAGTCATCTCATTTCTTGCCTCCTGGAGATGTGGGGAAAACAGGTTGGAGCTGCCATATGAGGGATTTAAATGAAAGCTTAGACTTCCCGCCCTGGCTCAGGCAAGAGCAGTGTGTGAGAAGGAGTGGTATGGCTCCTTGGGTTTCTGAGATCTGCTCTTCTTTCGCCACTTGGGCATGCAGAGGGCACTCAACAAAGCTATTGTTGTATGCCTTCCATAGACGGCAAGCGTGAGCCAAGCCAAAGGGAAGCCCAACTCCTGGTGGGTTCTGGTATCTATAGGTCCTAGAACCACCCGCCACAGACCTGCCTCCTGCCATAGACCTCCCACCCCCCATGGACCTCCTCCCCCCATAGACCTGCCTCCCGCCATAGACTTGCCTCCTGCCTTAGACCTGCCTCCGGCCATAGACCTGCCCCCCCCCCATAGATCTGCCTCCAGGGCACACTACCCACACCTTCCTCCAACTGAATCATCCAGAGCTGGACTTATACAAGGGACTGAGCTGCCCTGGGGGATGAAACTGAACAGTTTTGAAAAGGGCCAGCCGGTTGTGATTTTCCCCAGAGCCCACAGCAGAATTGTGCAGAAACAGGCCAAGGAACCAAGGGCAAGAGGGGCAGAGACAAGCTAAGGTCAACCCTCGACCACCACGGGCTTTGTAAGGGAGGAGGTTACAGCACACAGATGCTTCTTCACAAATGAACTATATAACAGAGATGTAGACTCCAACCAATTCAATTTCCTGTGCTAATTTCAAGCCTGGGCCGGGCTCTGTAATGACAGTAGGGACAGGAAAATGGAGACAGGAGTTCCTTTCTTCACACAGCTTCTCATTATGATGGAGCTCACTGGTTATCCATGCCCCACTGGTCCCACCCAGCCCTGAGCCTGATTCCTCATTCAGAAAGGAATTAAAAATACCCCCCCCCCCCCCGCCCCGCAAGACAGGGTTTCTCTGTGTAGCTCTGGTTGTCCTGGAACTCACTCTGTAGACCACGTTGGCCTCCAGCACACAGAGATGGGCCTGCTTTTGCCTCCTGAGTCCTGGGATTAAAGGCGTGCACCACTGCTGCCTGGCCAAGTACCTCCTTTGTAGGGCTGGTATGATTATATAACCACACTTCTACACATAAAATATGAAGTCAAGCCAGGCATGATGACATACACCCATAATCCCAGCACTTGGGAGATAGAGGCAGGAGACTCAGGAATATTTGACACCAGACTCACCTATACAGTGAGTTCGAGGCCAACATGGGCTACAGAGGACCCTGTCTCAAAAGACTAAGGAAAGGTATGGAAGCCAACACCTAACAGTGTAACAGTGTATGATATATATATGTGTGTGTGTGTGTATATATATATATATATATATATATATATATATATACACACATATATATATGTTGTTGTTGTTAAGATTTATGTATGTATTTTCTGTACATGGATGCTTTGTCTCTATGTATGTCTGCACATCACAAGAGGGCATTGTATCCCATGGGACTAGTTTGAGCTGCCATGTGGATGCTGGGGATTGAACTCAAGACCTGTGCTCTTAACTACTGAGCTGTCTCTCCAGCCTGTTCTTTGTTTGTTGGAGACAGGATTTCTGTGTAGCCCTGGCTATCCTGGAACTCACTCTGTGGACCAGGCTGGCCTCGAACTCACAGAGCTCTGCCCGCCTCTGCCTCCCGAGTGCTGGGATTACAGGTGTGTGATACCATTACATAGTCTAAGGTTTTCTTTCAGCACCACTGGCCTGCTGAAGGCATGGTCCACAACTCCTTGTGGCCTTCTGGTGGTGGCCCTGGTCTCCACCTGCCTGGGCTGGGTGCTCCTTTTACACATGTCTGTCTTCTCCCTGAGCCCCATCCTTGGTGCCACGAGGAGCACCAAGTCATCTGTGTGCAGCATGCTCTCTGTCCTCACGGAGCTTTCTCACAGAGCAGGCTAAAATCACGAGAAAAGACAAGTCAGGTGCCCAGAAAGCGTTAGGTAATTTAATTTTAAATCAGAGTTCAAGACAATAGAAGGTGCACACTCGTATGCACGACTGGATGAACACAGTGACCTCGACAAGGAGCAGTTGCACCAACAGCTCACAAGAGGACACCTCAGGCCGGGGTGAGGGCAGGGACTAGGAGGGGTGCTATTTGAGCTGACTCTAAAAACGCAGCCAGGATTA
Source organism: Peromyscus eremicus (assembly GCF_949786415.1). Lineage (NCBI taxonomy): Eukaryota > Metazoa > Chordata > Mammalia > Rodentia > Cricetidae > Peromyscus > Peromyscus eremicus. The sequence continues at coordinate 62,008,378 of NC_081417.1, forward strand.
GGGGAGGGAAGCAGGGAGCGGCTGCCAGAGGGGTGTGGATCAGGCTGAGAGGCAGCAGCCTGCCTCCCTCAGAGCTCCTGGAGAGCAGTTGTGCAGCACAGTAGTGGGGAGCGAAAGGCACTGCAAAGGAAGGCCGGACTCACACGGAGAGGCCGGGCGGCAGCACCCAGTGCTTTATGCATTCCTTCCGGACTGGAGGACCCCCTCAACTCCACACGGAGGCCCTGTGGCCTGTCTTTTTCCACTGTTACTGTGCTGGGAGGCAGTAGCGTTAACACAGGATGGCTCTGTGCCTGTTCAATGGGTTCCACTCACACACACAGTCCCCTTTCCACTGTTCAGTGCTGGTGCTGTGACCCTCGGGAAGGGACACAACTTCTTTGGGGTCCTATCTGAAGGCCTGAAAGGCACACTGCTATCTGGGCACGTGTGTCCCGCCAGTGGGAAGAGGACCTGGCCTCCACCACAGCTTCAGCTGTTTCAGGAAGATGAAGATGGAGAGAAAAACAGTTCAGGCTGACTCAGGACCAACAGAACAGGCAAATGGAGCTGTGGATTCAGTTCCTCGGAGCTGGTGCTCCTCTTCTGAGACTCTGACTGGTCAGGTCTAGCGGACACAGGACCCCATAGCCCCTGCCCCAGTGCTAAAGCACCAGACTGAACAATCTGGCAGGGCCTCCTCTGGGGATGATCAGTGTTCAGGTCAGTAGGTGTCCCTATTGCAGTGGCTGCCTACTGACATGTTGCTCCAGAGGTCCAAATCCCACAGTCCACCTACTGCTTGTCACAAAGTTGGAATCACACAGTCCACTTCTCGCTTCGGGCCTCTACAGCCTGTACCAGGCCTTCACCCAACACAGCAAAGTCCTCCAAGATTGCTTCTATGTTGGGCACCATCACAAGCTCCCCACCTCGAGACACTACCATGCGTCCCTTTATGTTGGAGGCCTGAAAAATCAGAGAATAAATTTGAGTTGAAGTATCACAAAGGCACACACTGAGATGCAAGGTTGAGGGCAGTATAGACAGAGAGATGAGCCCCTGCACATACTTGACCCAGGGCCACACAGAAATGCATACTCACAGAGAACCACATGTACATGTCAGCAACATGTGACAGTCACTGGTCAGCATACCTTAAAGGGCTGGGGCTGGAAGCTGGCGGGCTTCCAGAGGACACCGATCACCTCTCCACCATGCTGGTCATAGAAGAAAAGTGCCAGATCTTCAAAGGCCTCCTAGAAAGGACAGAACACAAACAAGATTACATTAGGCACCTGGAACCTCCACGGCTCTGGCTCCACTGAACACTCCCCAGGCCGACCAGTCCTTTAGAACTTACCCGGAGCTGTGCCAGATAGAGCTGAGGGGGATCATAGCCCAGGACGGGCATCAGAGATGAAGGCCCTGGCTCACTGAGCAGACCACGGGAGAAGGAAGCAGCTGGAGGGTCCACAGCTTGACGGTGTCGCGGAATGTGGCGGGGAGTCAGGTGGATCAGTACATCGTACATGTCGAAGGGTGGCCGGAACACTGTCTAAGGAAGCCTTTAAGTCACCCTTCCACGACCTCATTCCCATGCATCTGGCCATCCATTATGGGCTTGTGTGCCCACAGGGAGGTGAGAACAGCAAACCCCACAGAGGGGAGCAGCAAGGGCCAGCTGGAGTCCAGAAGCAGAAGCAGAAAGGATGCCCAGGATTTCCACCAGGCTCCACCACTGCCAGGCACCACGGCAGCTTCAAACCTTCTCTATATTATGTCTCACCAAACAGAGCAACTGGGTATCCTGAGAAGCCCTTGAACCATGGACTTCTGGCCCTAGGAGTTACCCTGAGTCTGATGCTTACCCTAATGTCCCCAGGACCCCGGGGATCCATCAGCTGCTTCTCTAGGACAGGGAGGGCCTCAGCGGCCAGGATCACGAGCTGCTGAAGGATCTGGGACACAGAAAAGTCACAAGATTGATCATACTTCTCCTAGCTTGGCCTGGGTCTTTCTTCTTAGTATAAAAAAAAATTAAATTTAGGGACAGGTATGGGGTTGAACCTGGGCAGAAGGTCTATCCTGCGTCCACACAGAGCTTCTGCGGTCCTGGGGAGTAATGATGACCATGACTGGGAGTTGGGTCCGAGCTGCCAGGAAATTACTTCGAATCTCTACCTGCTCCTCAGCTAGAGATGACAGGGGATACTACGTCAGCCTCCCCGAAAAGACCTTTACTGCCCCAGGTCCTCCCATGGTGTAACCAGCAACTGCCCATCACAGGGATTTTCCAATACCCCTCTCCTAAAGGACAAAGGTTATAAAAGGGACACCATACGGGCCTTAAAGGGGTGGGGTGTTAATCTCCCAGCTTCAGCCCAGAGGCAGAGTTTTCCACTGCTTATCACCCCCAGACTAGTCTCTAACTTACACAAGCTGAGACCTGCCCAAGGCCCCCCTCATCCTGGGCTCTCACACACCTGGAGAATTAGGAACCCGACACCCTGTTCTCTGAGACCCAGAGCTCCTAAGATTACAATGGGAAATCAACAATCCCACCCGCAAGGTGTGGGCACCTAGTCTCACTTCCTGCCCCCTCCCCCGCCCCGGCACACAGACCTCTCACCTAGTATTCAAGAAGCCTTCCTCTGCCCTCCCCTCTCTCCACAGCCCCCTGGGTGGCGTGCTTACCATCCCAGTCCATTTTGTCATGGACCACCACATGGGCAAAGCTCTCTAAGCCAGACTTAATATGGGCCTCTTCCTCCTGACAATTCTCTTCCCCAAGGTAGACAGTAGCTTAGACACCTGGGTGCGGGAGGCTTCCCTGACAGAATTCCAGGCAGACCCCTTCTGTCTTACTGTGTGCCACCCATAGAGGGGAGTTCTTCCAGAAGTCTGATCTGAGTCCTACCACTTACCAGTCAGTTCACTGTTGAGGTTGACAATGAGAGGGTTGTTCTTCCAATCAAAGGTAGATACCAGATAAAGGAACCGAAGAAAACCAACCTGGGGGGAGCTGAGTAGACAGAACAGGAAAGAATCAGAGGCCTGATGTCCCCACCAAGCTTCCCATAATCCCTTTGTAGACTGTGGGAGGTCTGGGTGTCTGAAAATGTCCGATCAGGTACTCAGCCACCCTCCCCCATTTAGAGTAAGCACTGCATCAGGAAGGACAAGTTCCTGGGTAAGGGACATGTTGGCGGAATTACCTGGGAGAGGTGAAGGGCTCAGGGTGCAGGAAGAGGGCAGCAGCCACCAGATCCAGGCTCTCATCCGTGAATCCCTCACCCAAAAGCTGGGCACGCACCCACCGCTTGGCCAGGCGAGCCACAGCTGAGAAGGCTGGGTGCTGTTGCTGGAGTCTGGGAGAGGCAGGAATGGCATTGGGAGCCAGGAACTCAGAGCCCCAAACAGTATGTCAGCCCCCTGCCACAGTCACTTGGCCTCTGCCCTAATGTGTTCATATGTTATTGAAGGTTCTCCTGGCAAATACCTGGGAGACTGGTGCTAACGTATTACCATTTGACAACTGAGGTATTATGCTATCTGGCCTCTCCGAGTCTGGGAGGCAGGAGAGCAGAACGGGGGCAGCAGAAGGTCTACATCCACGAAGAGCTTATGCATGTAGCCTTACCCATGCAGGGCACTGGTGAGCAAGGGCAACAGCTTGGTGTCTCTCTCAAGGCGGAGGGAGGCAGGGGTGTCTCTCATGGAGATCATCCCCTCAGGGCTCCGCACCTCCCTCAGGATCTGGGGCTCCCGTTGATAGGCCACTCGGATTCTGAACACAAACCCATCCTGTGGGAAGATGTGGCAAAGGCAGTGATGTCAGAACTTGGGGGTGCTCTGCTGCCTGCATCCCCAGAGCCCGCTCTTTGTGATGTCCACCCCACTCCAGCCTGACCTTGAGGACGTCCGTGTGTGTGGCAGTGGCACGGCACTGTAGCCCATGCTGCTGCGTCAACACTTCCGCCAGGCGCAGCTGGAAGGCGGCTCGCACCCGCCGCACGGCCTCCGCATCCTGAGGCCACTGCCCACTGCCCTCCAGGTGACAAACCACTGAAGAAGAGAAGGGTGAGAGATTTAATACTGCCGCCTGCTGCCTCTCCCACCCCCTCCCCAACACCCTCTTACCCGGCATAGGCTCCACATAGGCCGGGCAGGGCTTGTCCAGCCGGGGCAGCAATGAGGCCCGCTCCTGGAGATGCTTATAGAAGGAATGGGCTGGTCGAACTGGGGCTGGAGGGAAGACCTGTGGAAGAGATGAGGGAGGGAGAGCCCAGAGACAGGAGGTAAAAGGATGAACACTGAGTGACTGGAACAGAGGAGCGGTGGGAGGCACCAACCGGACAGGACTCCCCACCTTACCTCTGTATAGCGCAGCACTGGGTGAGCTCCCTGAACAGCAGACACAGTGAGTGGGAGACCCTCTAGTCCCCACAGTAGGCGGCTGAGGTCATCATAGCAACGCACAGCCAGGGCCAGGGCCTCTTCACCTGTGTTGGAGAGCTGATGAAGAGAAGACACTCAGGAAGACGTCTGGGTCTTACAAAACCCCAGCACCACCTAGGATCCTGCCACGACTCAGGCTACTGCAGGACCAGTGCACCCCCTGCTGGACACAAGCAGATACAGCCTAGCCATGGTAGAAAAGGGCTCTTTCCAGTCTCGCCATGAGGCATTACTCCACACTCATTCACTTCAGAGCCCAGGCTCTTACCTCTTTTGGGCGCTGGATCAATGCATCGAGAAATCCGCCCACATAGTGGACACAGGTATCTGGGATGTCAGCATGGCTGAAGAACACAGATACAGTGAGGGGATCAGGGGCTATGCCCATCAAAAATGGCTGCCCTGCCTGACCACAGCAGCTTCCTGACATGAAGATGCTAACACTCACAGTGCCAAGAGGTGGGTGACCACCTGGTGAGGAATAAGGCGCTTCTCGGACATCGAGGCTGCCTCCCAGACCACAGCTTCCCGGATGGCTCCATCCTGGAACCGTCTAAGTTCTGAGCGGGATCCCCAAAACTGACGAAAGTCAGCAGCCTACGGGAGAAGCAAAGGACAGAAGGAAAGATCAGGAAAGAAAGACTGAGCTGGGCTGTAGCACAGTGAGTGGTAGAGTACTTGCCTTATAACATGCTCAAAGCCCTAAGCTCGGTTCTAAGCATTCAAGTAAGATACAGGCTGACTCAGAAACCTCCATGACAGGCCTCAACTTGGTTAGCATGAGGATGACCCACCCACTCCTCCCCATGGACAGGCTGGGGCTCCACACCTCAGGCTGGTCAGCCTCAGGACCAAGATCAAGAACACTGGTCAGTCCCTCAGGCCGGAGGAGCAGTCCCAGGGTCAGGGTCCCAGAGTCCTTGTGCTTCGGTGGATCTTGGCTGATATCCCACTGTCGAGTATAAAAAGGTTGAGTTCAACCCCAAAGTCCCCCAGCCTAGAAACTAACCAGCCGGGTAGCCTGTCTTTTGTGTCCCTTGGGACCCCACAAACTCTCCATTCTACATGGTCTCACCTCGGGGACTGGAGGCCGAGAGTGAGCCAGAAGGTGCAGCCGGGAGCCCAGACCCTGCTCCAAAATCGTGGTTAGCGGGCCCAAAGCTGCTGAAACATAGTCCCCACCATTGTCCTGCAGCTCTGGCCAAAGCTTGAGCCGGTGACATGCTGCCTGCAGACGACTCAGTGGCCGGAGACTGGAGGGAGAGGACAAAAGGGACCAATCAGGACCCACTAGGTCCTTGACTCCTCCTCTTCCTCAATGACCCACACCCTGCATCACCCCAAACTCACTGGACAATGTGGTCGAAAGCCCGGGTCATGGGTTTGGGAGTCATCAACAGCAGCTGAAATCCATCGTCAGCTTTGCTGTCCAGCAAGGCCATGGACAGCTGTGCCTCGTGCTGCACCTGGGCCACAGGGTACAGGAGGGACCACAGCTGTAACCCTCATTGGCTGAAAGCGTCACATCTGACCTTACTTCTTTGGAGAGGCGTGTCTGAGGCTCTGGTACTGACAAAGGAACAGTGTCTGAACTGGGTCCTCTGGAGGATAGAGGACCAGGAGCCCATTGGTACCTGCTTGTAAGTGGGGGCTGTCACATCAGCACAGAGGTTGAGGCGGCCTGTGGAGTCCAGGAACACAACTGGGAAAACCTGGTGGAAGTCAGCCAGGACTGGCTGGGAGGCAGAGAGAAGCCAATCAGGACTCAAGTTTACCTTCAGGCCTCCTGGCACAGACCTGCCCTTCCCCAACTCACCAAGGAGGGATCTGAACTGGGAGATAAACTGATCCCATTGACCGTCAGATCTGTACTGGCTAGAGTGAACCAGAGAAGGTGGGCGTGTTAGAAGGTTCTTCCTGGGACCCTGCCATAGTGAGCCCTCCCTCTCCTTCCCTCCCTCAGCCCGGGTGGCTACACCTGCTTGTCTCAGACCGTTTTCTCATCTTTGGTGACAAGGAACAAGCTCTGGAGGAATGAGAGGATCCCTGGGATAAGGAACCCCTGGCCTCTCCAGTCCAGCCGCCTTACCCAGAAACTGCAAGACACTTCTCAGGACCTGGTAGCTGCTCATGGTAACATGGATCTTGTGTTTAGACACCAGGAAGGCAACCAGCATGGAAATAAGGAAGCCATTGAATCCACCCAGGCCCTGAAAGAGACATGACAGAACTCAGCTCAGAAGCAGCCCACCACACTATGAGGTGAGGAGACCGGGCTACCCCCGCCAACTCACCTTGTCCAGCTCCCGCTGCCTCAGCCAAACCTTCAGAAGTGCTACACCGTCCTTCAGCCCCTGGGCAGAGCCCAGCACGGTTGACAGCAGGTGCATTTGAGACTCAAGAGCTGTATCCTGCAGGATCCATGTGTTATAGTGGGGTGTAGGGGGCTCTGGGTTGGCTGTCAAGGAAAAAAATAGAGGCTGTGAGGAACGAAGCCTCCACCAAACCCCTGTCCACCAACACATTCCAACACCAGTGGCCACTTACCGCTCTCTGGAGCACTGTGCCCTTGGTACCAGGCAGAACGCACGTTGTTCTTGGTTGGCAGCAGGCGGCAAGGGCGCAAGAAGTCCAGAGGAGGGCATGGGTGCAGACGTACAGTAACCAGGCGCTCATCCTTCCCTGGGTAGAGACAAGGAATACTGACATTCTACAACTCCTGGGACCAGAGGGATCCCCCTTACCACCCCTTCATACCTGGAGACCCAGAACTTCCTGTCTTGGAATTTGAGACCAATGCCTCCCACCTTGGCCTTGAGACTTCCATTTCTACTCCTCTAGACCTTCTGACCTTGTGACCCCACCCTCCAGCTCTGCCACCCCATACTGTGCACTGAACCCCGTGTGTGGCTCCCACCATGTGGCCGCAGCAGCAAGGAGGGCTTCAGGTGGCAGCCCCTGGTGTAAGAGAAGCGGACACTGCCGAAGAGTGGATCTCGGGCCAGGTGGTCGGCTAAGTGAGCTAGGTAAAGGGCTCGCTTGCGGAAGTAGCGCTGGTTCAGCCCATCTTTGTCCTGTAAGACTTCCTGGAGGAGTCAGGGAAGAAGAGAGAAGTCAGACATGTAAGTGCTCACAGAGCTAGGGGCTAGGTCGAAGTGAAGCTTAAGTCCCAGGGCTTCTTCAGCGACTCAGGAATATGCCTAAACCAACAGGAGCAACACATCCCATTTCCAGACAAAGAGCACAAAGTCCCAAAGGGACAGTAACTGGACCAAGGGCTCCCTCAGCTACATCTAAGCTACCCTTAGAGTGGTGGGCCTCTATGTCCCCCAAACCATGGGCCTTACCCTGGGCATGGTCAGCGCCACATCCACATTGATATCTGGTCGGATACAAGTACCCAGAAGGTAGCTGCCCACAACAGTGATCTGGGATGGAGGCAGGAAGCGGAAGGAACCCTTCACAGCATACGGCACTTGGTGTAGCGGCACTCGAACCCCAGCTGGCAGCCATGACTGGTCAGTGAGCTGTAAGGACAGAGAGGAAACACATGGATTCTACTGTCTTCCTCACAAACCCTCACTGTCTAGTAGACAACATACCAGTATGTTAAAAACTAAACTCTCAACCTTCCATAAACATCTTCTCCATGAAGGCAATTTGACTCACAAAAATATTTAAGCCACCATGATTTAATTCTATTATTACCCATTTTCAGCATTTGGGAAGGCAGGAAGATCAGGAGTTCAAGGTTTCCCTTGACTATATAGTAATCAAGTTCAAGGCCAGCCTCGACTATACAAGACCCTGTCCCAATCAATACATGAAATAAAAATATCCATGCTGGGCGGTGGTGGCACACGCCTTTAGTCCCAGCACTCGGGAGGCAGAGGCAGGCGGATCTCTGAGTTCGAGGTCACCTGGTCTACAGAGTGAGTTCCAGGACAGCCAAGACTACACAGAGAAACTGTCTCAAAAAACAAAACAAAACAAACAAACAAACAATCCATTTTTGGTTGGAAGTAAAGGTTCACAGCTGCAATCCCAGCACTCAGAGGCTAAAGTAGGACTGCCACCAGTTTGAGGACAACATGGGTTACAGAGTTAAGACCCTGTGTTAAAAACCAAAATGTGGCTCAGGCCCTCAATCTCAGTGCTTGGGAGCTGTGGCAGGACTACTAGGAGTTGAAGGCCAGCCAGGGCTACATAAGACCCTGTTCAAACGAACAAAATCCTATAAAATTTGTACAAGACATACATATGGTTGTTGAGTGATGAATACATGGACAGCTGGTGACCTGGTTCAGTTTTCTTGCAGTGACAACCATTTCCCCAGCACCCCACTCCCTTGGGAGAACAGCAAACTGTCAGATGCCTCGCTGTTCGCCAGTCACCTGTCTCACCTCTGTCTCAGGGACTGAGGGCACTCTCTGGATCCGCTGCTTGACCTCCTTCAGGAAAGCATCAATCCTCTCTTTCTTCTTCTCTGAGAGTCTCACTTCCTTCAGTAACTCCTCCACCTGTGAGAGAGGGAAAGGGGAGAACCTGTCAGCCTCAGGACCCCAAGTAAGCCCCTCTAACCTGTGCCCTGGTCACCCAAGTACCTGTAAACGAAGCAAGCTGGAGTGGAACAAGGTCTCAGTCTCCCGCAGGCGATTCAGCTCCTCATTTGTAGGCTCCTTGTACAGGTCTGCCCGACTGAGCTTCACTGGCTGCAGGAGGCCTTCCGCAGGTGGCTCTGCTTTTGCACGCTTTCTTGAGGTCCCCTTCTCCTTGCTCACGCCTTCTAGGGCAAGTCCCAAAATCTATGGCCCGAGAAGGAAAAGCCAACATGAAATCGTGGGTATCTATCTCAGCTTTCTAAAGGTTGTGGGGAAAGTATTCATCTACCCCAGGTCTTCCCTTTCAGTGGGCATCAGATTTTATAAAACTCGGGATGTCCATCATCGGGATGAGTCTGACAGCACAAGCCTGCAGTCCTGCGTGGACCCGGCTGAGTCAGTTTACTGCTCACCGCCTTAAGCAGTGCCCCAAAGCCCTCGTGTTTTCAGATCCCACAAATCTTCTGCTGCGACAGGCTTGCGGCTTTTTAAATATCATCTCCACCCCTGCTCTAGTCAGATCTTGCCAGGCCTAGCTTCCAAACGGTTCCTCCAGAACGGGCCACCCTGAAGTCCCTCACAAGCTAGCTGTCAGGCCTGACTATCTCAGGGTCTGTAGCCAAGAAAGCACATTTTGAGACTCTCTTCCACCTACTGAGATCAACCAACCTCTGGCTCCCCTGCTGCTCCGCGTAGCTGCTCTCCGGCGGGGGCCGGCCCCATCTCCACGGCAGACCACTCTGCCGCACTCGGGATTCAAGCCGGATCTACCGCGCAGCTCCCACGTGGGCCGAAACGCCAACTCCGGGGCTCAAACTCCTGTCACAGGCTCCACCCACTGCAGGACCATTGGGCTAGTGCACGCCGTCTCGCTCACTATTGGTCAGTTCTCCGCAGGGGTCCGCCCATTGTGGGAGGGACCACAGGAGGTCCTCGAATTTACAGCCTCTTCGCGACACTAGACCGGAAGCGCGTTTGAGTCCCGCTGGTCGCATTCTTTCCTCACTTCCCTCTCTGGGAAGGGAAGGGTGGGGCTTGCATTGGCTTCCGGTGGGTTGTTTTTTTTTTCTTTTTTTGTCTGTTTATGCTAGTGGTTCTCAGCATCTAACTTATGTGTCTATGAGCAAGTCATGTGATTTCTACCTCTAAAATATATCTTGAATTTGTTTTTTCTGTTTCCACAGCCAGTGTTAGTTCAAGTATCTAGAATTCTAACATAGCTTCTCTCCAGCTTTTCCTTCTTAAAATATAACAATTCAGACACTAAATGTTTAAATACAGAGCCATCGTAACAGTGAATTTCTAAATACTTTTCTTTTCTTTTTTCTTTTTTTTTTTTTAAGATTTATTTATTTATTATGTACACAGTGTTCTGCCTGCATGTATGCCTGCAGGCCAGAAGAGGGCACCAGATCTCATTACAGATGGTTGTGAGCCACCATGTGGTTGCTGGGAATTGAACTCAGGACCTCTGGAAGAACAGTCAGTGCTCTTAACCTCTGAGCCATCTCTCTAGCTCCCTCTAAATACTTTTCATCTTCATTCAGTGTTAATATTTCACCAGATTTACTTTACCTTTATTAACATTATTTTACAAAACCACTTGGAATGGGGCATGAAGGCTCATCCCAGACATCCCATTCACGAGGCTGAGCCTGAACTACTTATGAGGGAAACTCTCAAAATGGCACTTTGGCGTCTACCTTTTAAGACCTCTGATCTAGGCTACCTAGGCTACGTGTGATAGTGCACGCCTTTAATCCTAGCACTTAGGAGGCAGAGGCAGGCAGATCTCTTTGAGCTCAAGATTAGACTGGTCTACACAGGGATTCCAGACCAGCCAGGGCTATATGATACCTTGTTTCAATAAATAAAATAAATTGGACACAGTAACCCATATTTTTAATCCCAGCACTCCAGTGGAGGGATAGATGCACTCAGGGGGCAGAGGCAGGCAGTTCTCTGAGTTCAAGGCCAGCCTAGTCTATGTAGGGAGTTTCAGGCCAGCCAGGACTACATTGTAAGATAAATAAGGTAGAGCAGAGGGGAGTAACCGGAAGGAAAAGAGGTTAAAAGTTGGCACCTCAGGACATATGAGACCTCTCAGTGGTAAAAGCACCTGCCTCTATGCCCTGGGACACACATGATGGAAGGAGAGAACTGACTCCGGCAAGTTGTCCTCTGACCTCCACATTCATTAGTGTGATACCTGTATTCCTTACACACACACATACACACAGAGAGAGGGGGGGGAATTAAGGGAGGAAAAAAGAATTTTGGAAACAAACAAACAACAACGAAAAGAATTCTACCCCTGGAGACACGGCCAAGGGGTTAAAAGCACTTGCTCATGGAGAAGACCTGGGTTTGGTTCACGGAACCCACACAGCACTGAGGCTCACAACTGCTGTAACTCCAGGTCTAGGAAATCAGATGCCCTTCCTTTGGCACCAGGCACTCCCATGGTACACATACCGACATGTAAATAAATCTCTCACTCTGTACGCCTGGATGCTCTGGAACTCACAGAGATCCACCTGCCTCCTGACTGGTGAGATTAGAGACATAGGCCATGCAAGTAATTTTATTTTATTTTATGTGTATAGGTATATACATATTCTTCCAGTATATCTGTGCACCATGTATGTGCAGTGCTAGTGGAGGCCAGATAACTCATTGGATCCCCGGGAACTGGGGAAACAGATGGTTGTGAGTCAAAATGTAGGTGCTGGGAATTGAACTAGTTCCTGTAGAAAATCAGCCAGAGCTCTTAGCTGCTAAGCCATCTCTCCAGTCTTGAAAGTAAATCTTTTAAGCTGGGCGGTGGTGGCACACACATTTAACCCCAGCACTTGGGAGGCAGAGACAGGCAGATCTCTGTGAGTTCAAGGCCAGCCTGGGCTACAGAGTGAGTTCCAGGACAGGCTCCAAAGCTATAGAGAAACCCTGTCTTGACAAAACAAAACAAACAAAAAAAGTAAATCTTTTCAATTTATTTTTGTGTATGCATGTGTTTGTGCCTGGGACAGTTTCTATGTACCGTCTGTGCAGGAACCCTTGGAGGCCTAAAGAGGGTATTGGATTCCTAGAAGTGGAGTTACAGGCAGTTGTGAGCCCCTGTGTAGGTGCTGGAGAAAGAGCCCAGCTACTCTCAAAGGTAGTAAGTGCTTTTAACCACTAATCCCTCTCTCCAGCTACCTGTACGTAAATCTTGAAGAATAAAATAAAAGGAGTATGTGCCTGAACTTTGTGATAGAGTTTACACTTTTCAGTTAAGAGGCCCTGAGTTAAAATTATTGTAAAAATAATGATAGACATATAAGAAATGTCAAGCCCTGTACTTGGTGTCTAGGATAGAGAGTTTCTTAGGTCTTGACCATAAGCCAGAAACCTGGAAGAATGTTCTTCCCTTTCTATTTCACAAGTTAGTCCCTTTTATCTGGTTATATATAACTGCACAAGCTCACACATTTTTGTCACGTCTCTTTCAACCCTCCCTTTCCTGCTTTCATTTGTAACTGCATCTTTCCCTACCTTTTTTCTTTTTTTTTTTTTTTTTTGGTTTTTCGAGACAGGGTTTCTCTGTGTAGCTTTGCGCCTTTCCTGGGACTCACTTGGTAGTCCAGGCTGGCCTCGAACTCACAGAGATCCGCCTGGCTCTGCCTCCCGAGTGCTGGGATTAAAGGCGTGCGCCACCACCGCCCGGCCCCTACCTTTTTTCTTTCTTCACTACCTCAACTGGTCTTGGATATTAGACTTACAGACCTAAGAGGGATTCCTGCCTCAGCCACTTCAAGTAGCTGGAACTATAGGCATTCCCCACCATATCTGGTGTATTTATTGTCCTTTCTCTCTGTCTCTGTTTCTCTGTCTCTCTCTCTCTCTCTCTCTCTCTTTCTGAGATAGGTGCTCATTATGAAGCCTTGGCTGGTCTAGAACTTGCTACATAGACCACGCTGTCAAGTGGCTTTTTAAGAAATTTTCATTTATGTATGTATGTGTTTGTTTGTTTACAATGCAGGGCCTCTAACATGGTAGACATGTTTGGGTTTCTCTCTCTCTCTCTCTCTCTCTCTCTCTCTCTCTCTCTCTCTCTCTCTCTCTCTCTCTCTCTCTCTCTCTCTCTCTCTCTCTCTCTCTGTGTGTGTGTTTGCTGTTCTTTTTGAGACAATGTTTCATGTACCCCAGGTTGGCTGCACATTTGTTGTGGTGCTGAGGATGACCTGGAACTATCTCCCCGGTGTTGCTACATTGTAACTGCTTGTTTGTGTCTATTTCTGTTTCAACCATTAGAATACCATTAGCTAGCCACATAATGGCACAAGTCAATCCTTTGTGTTTTGTTTGTTTTTAATTTTTCCCATTTATTTTGTTCTATGACACACATGTGGAGGAGGTCTTACAGGAGTTGGTTCTCTCTTTCCATTAGGCCTGGTGGCGAGCCAGTGCCTTAAGATGACTTGTTTGTGTGCTTACTTGATTGCTTGCTTCCTTCTTTTCTGCCTTCCTTTCTTTCTTTCTGAGTAACCCAAAATGGTCTTAAACTCAGTACGTAGTACCTAGCTGCGACTGGCCATAAGTTTCTTATCTTTCCTGTCTCCACCTTCCGAGAGAGTTGGGATTATAGATACGTGCCACCCAGGAAGTCTGTCTGATTCATTGCTGTATTCCTGGCAATTAGCACAGAGCCTGTCATGCAAGAAGCACTCCCCATATATTTGTTGAATGAAAGAAAGGGTGAATGGCTTTCCTGAGAGCATCTTGATGACTGGGAGGAAGAAGTAAACAACCTCAGTGTGTGGGTGGTGCTGTGATGTACACAGATTGCTGTCAACATATTACACTAAGAACATTACAAGCAAGGCAGTTAATAGCAGTCTCACTGAAATGGGGTGGTTGAAGCTGGGTGTCATGGAGCATACCTGTAATCTTAGCACTGTGGAGGCTGACACAGGAGAATCTTGAGTTCAAGGCCAGCCTGTGCTACACAGCAAGAAAGACCCCTTTACTCCTCCAGGAAAATCCTTGAGGTGGAATGATTGAGGCTAGCCTGAGGTTCTGCCATTTGCTAATTGAGTGACCTTGGGTAGCTTGTTGTTTAACCTCAGTAAAATGAATGAATGTAATGCATTTTGTGAAGTTTAACTGAGATGCTGTATGTGAAGAACCTATTGTAGGTGGACTTTCTTTGGACCACCAGCTCCCAAATAATGACACAGAGACTTCTTATGAATTACAAAAGCTTGGCCTTAGCTTAGGCTTGTTCACACTAGCTCTTATAACTTAAATTAACCCATTTATATTAATCTGCATTCTGTCATGTGGTTTGTTACTTTTCCTCTGTACAGTATGTCCCATTTCCTCAGTGTCTGGCTGGCGAATTCTGCCTTCCTTTTTCAAAGAGTCTCTATCTCTGCCCAGAAGTCCTGCCTATCCTCTCCTGCCTAGCTATTGGTCATTCAGCTCTTTATTCAACCAATCAGAAGGTGCCTTGGAAGAAATATATCTTCACAGTCTACAAAAAGATTATCTCACAACAATCTATTACATATAGGTGCTTAACAATTGTTAGTTATTATTGGATGATTGTGGTTCCTAGTAGCACTGTTCAAGTATGACATATATATCTCTTCATTTTTTAAACTTTTTTTGGTAATTTTTATTTTATGTGCATTAGTGTTTTGCCATGGGTTTTGGGTCCTCTGGAACTGGCATTACAGATAGTTTTTAGCTGCCATGTGGGTGCTGGGAACTGAACTCAGATCCTCTGGAAGAGCAGTCAGTGCTCTTAACCACTGAGTCATTTCTCCAGCCCCTATCTTTTCATTTTTGAAGATTTACTTTTTTATGAGTTTAGGTACTTGCCAAGGCCAGAGGCATCAGATTCCTTGGAGCTGCAGTCACAGGCAGTTGAGCAGCCTGATGTGAGTGCTGGGAGCTCAACTCAGATCCTCTGCAAAACTAGTACTAAAAAACTGAGTGACCTCGGGTCTTAACCCCTGAACTATCTCTCCAGCCTCTATGTATATATTTTTCAAGACAGGGTTTCTCTGTATAACAGCTCTGGCTATCCTGGAACTCATTTTGTAGACCAGACTGACCTTGAACTCAGAGATCCACCTGCCTCTACCTCCCAAGTGCTGGGATTAAAGATGTGCGCTACTACCACCTGTCTGAGACAGGGTCTCTTGTATCTCAAGTCAGTCTTGGGATACACGAACTTGAACACAATTTGTAGTCTAGAATAGCCTTGAATTACTGATATCCTTCTCCCACTTAAGACAGGGGTTTTCTATATAGTCCTGGGACTCTCTCTGTAGACCAGGTTGGCCTTGAACTCGGAGATCCACAGCACTCTGCCTCCTGAGTGGTGGGATTAAAGATGTGCACCACCACAGCCCTGCTCAAATTCTTGATATCCTATCTTCACTTCCAGAATCCTGGGACCACACTTAGGCCTCACTACCCCTGGCTCTGTGTTAACATATTAAGTGAAAAATAGGTAAATACACCTAAAAACTAAATAAGAAAATACAATTTTAAAATATTTTTTGTGGGGGTTGTGGGGATTGAATGCAGGCCTTGCATATTTTTTTGTTTTGTTTTTAGGAATGCATATTCCTAATCCAATCTTTTAATTCAGAATTGACAGCTGGGATATGTGGCACACACCTGAAATCCCATAACTTGACAGGGAGAAGCATGAAAATCAGTTCAAGGACAGCCTCAACTACATACCAAGTTTAAAGCCAGCCTGGCACACTTAGACCTTATCTAAAAAAAAATCACAGTTAAATTTCCTAAAATGGGCACATCAGTAGAGGTGGAGGCAGGGGAGTAACAAATTCAAGGTCATTTTCAGCTAGTTCAAGGCCAGGTGGAGATACTGGAAACTCTGTTTTAAAAATTTAAATATCAAGGAAGAGGTGCAAAAAAATTTAATATCCCAAATGAAATACTTCTCCCTCTGTTTAGATTATGTCTGTACTCACTTGAAAAAAAAAAAAAAAAAGGTAATGGACTCTACAGAAGTTCCTGCGTGGCATATACCAGGTGATGCCTTAAACTGTGGGTTGGTATTTTGTTTTCTTGACCACAAGAGGGCACCAATCAATCAAGTCAAGTCTGTTCCTGCCATTATGAAACAGAGAATGTTGTCATTTCTGGCAATCATTTTTGTTGTGGTGGTTGTGTTTCTCAGTACCAGGCCATGAACCTAGGGCCTTCCATGTTGCACAAGTGCTCTACCACTGAGCTATATATTCCCAGACTTTCTATTTTGAGATAGGGCCAACTTGCCCAGACTGATCTTGAGCTGACTCTAGCTGACTTTGAACTTGGGTTTTCCTGCCTCCATCTCTTCCATCTCTCTGCATTACTAGGTCCGTCAGCTTTTATTTCAAAACCTAATATGTGACAAACATTAGAAAAATATGATTATGGATTTTGTTGTCTGAAATACCTACTATGTGCCAGAGACGGCGTAGCTGTGGTGGTGGAAGGTGGGGTTCAATGTGTTATTTTGTGATATTGATTATCTTCTTGGCTCTGACTCTGACTCTCTCTCTCTCTCTCTACTTCTCCCTCCCCCTCCCCTGGGTGTGAATGTGTGTGTTAAGACAGAATCTTGCTGTGTAGCCCTGGTTGACCTGGTACTCACTAGACAGCTCCAACTCTAGGTAATCCTCCTGCCTTAGCTACCCAAATGCTGGACCTCCTGCTTCAGCCTTGCCATTCAGTGCTGAAATTACAGAATGTGTTGCCCAGTTTTGTGGTCTTTGAAAACAAATACTTAAGTGGCATGAGCTACAAGAGAAGACCCTGCCTCAGAACTCAAACAACCGGATGGTGGGCTGGCTCAAAGGGTTGCCGAGGTGATGACTGGAGTTCCATCCCATGAGAGCCACACGGTGAAAGGAGAGAGCCTATTCTTTTTTTTTTTTTTCTTTTTTTCTTTTTTTCTGAGACAGAGTTCTCTGTGTAGTTTTGGTGCCTTTCCCGGAACTCACTCTGTAGACCAGGCTGGCCTCGAACTCACAGAGATCCGCCTGCCTCTGCCTCCCAAGTGCTGGGATTAAAGGCATGAGCCATCACCGCCAGGCGAGAGCCTATTCTTGCAAGTTGTTCTCTGACCGCCACATCCCACTCAGGTGTTGCATGTGGTCCCCCATACAAAATAAGTAAATGTAATAATAATAAAGCAACAAAAAACCCAAATACCAAGTGTCTACTTTGTATCAGATGTGGTGCTTTTGTTGAGATACAGAGATGAATAAGAAACAGTTGCAGTTTACTTAAAAGACAATGTCTTGACTGGCTAGAGTAAGACAGGAGCTAGTTTGGTGGGATTGTACTTCTATATGACAGTGGAGAGACTTGAGATAAAACCCATTAAGACAAGAGGATGCCAGCTTTCTCACTTAGGACCGTGCCCAGAGTAGATACCTAGTGTATAAGTTTGCGAGTTGACTTGAGCCCAGGAATACAGGTGTACATTTCAACGGGTTAGGCTAAGGATCTATAATCCTATAGGTCAGGGTGGGGCTATGGTGACTGTGTGTGGGTGAAATGCTTTGAAGGTGATCTTTCTGCCTATTTGTCTACTCACAGCTGTGCTATTAAAGGTGTCAACATCATCTCCCAGGTTTCTAGGTCAACAATCTTCTTGTCCTGAAAATGAATAGTGGAGGAAAGGAAGCTAGAGCTAGGCATATGTCATCATTTGGGGAGGAGAGGATGCTTTAATTAGGATAGTTTTCCTTGAGGGGAGTTCTAATTCCAGTGGTAGAACTTGGTCTCATGACCTAGACAGGATTGGGCCCATCAATTATCCTTTAAAAAATATTTTGAGACAGGGTCTTAGGTCACCCTGGCTGGGTTTAACTATATAGCTAAAGATGACCTTGGGATGAAAGAATGATGCTTTAAAGTACTGATGTCTTAGCTCTGTGGGGGATGGGGAAAGTTGTGCTTGGTGGTGGCACATGCCTGTAACTCCAAAACCAGGCAGGCAGGAACAGGAGACTCACAAGTCATAGGCCAGCTTGGGCTCCATACTGAGTTCTAAGTCAGCTTAGACAACACAGCAATAACATACTCTGCCCATAAATAAATAAATAAATAAATGGCTCATTAAGTGGATTTTTGTGCAGTGACTTCCTTCCAAACAACACAGTAAAGAAGGGGTGGAGAAGCAGAGTAACTTTACAGTGGAGAGACTTGACACACTACCTTAGCCAGGTGACCAAGGTCAACATCAACAAGGCTAATCATGTTGTTCTGTTACATGCCCTTGCTATGATGTGATGCAAATGGTATTTTACCTCTGTGATCATTCTCTTTAGCAAAAAACAAAACAAAAACAACAACAAAAAAGTAAACCCAACAGTCTTACTTACTAGGAAAACATCACAAATCCCAATTTTGAGGGATTGTCTACTAAATACTTGATCTAGATAAGCGTGGTGGCCTACCCCTATAAAAAAAGCATTCTGGAGACTGAGGCAGGGACTGCTAGTTGATGTTAGCCTGGTTTACAAGGTAAAATCCTGTCCCCCCCAAAAAAAATAAAACAGGGTCAGCAGGAGACGGCTCAGTAGGTAAAGGCACTTGGTGCCAAGCCTGAGGACTGAGTTTGATCCCCAAGACTCATACAGTGGAGGGAGAGAATCCACTCCACAAAGTTTGTCCTCTACCTCCATGTAGGACACCCCCACACATACACTGTAAAATAATAATAAATGAAGAAGAAATCCTTAAAAACAGGAAGAGAAACAAATGACCGAAGGCTATATCTCAGATGTAGAATGCTTCCTTAGTTTGGAGGCTGCCTTAGTTAGGGTCACTGTTGCTGTGAGGAAACACCATGACCACAAGCAATGTGGGGAGGACAGGGTTTATGTCACTCACAGTTACACAGAACAGTTCATCCTCAAAAGCAGTGAGGACAGGAACTCAAACAGGGCAGGAACCTGGAGGCAGGAGCTGAGGAGTGCTCTTTACTGACTTGTTCGACATGGCTTCCTCAGCTTACTTTCTTATAGAACTTAGGACCACCAGCCCAGGGATGGCATCACCCACCATGGGCTGGGCCCTCCTCCATGAGTCACAAATGAAGAAAATGCCCTACAGCTGGATCTTATGGAGGCATTTTCTCAATTGAGGTTCCCTCCTTTCAGACGATTCTAGCTGTGTCAAATGGACGTAAAACTAGCCAGGACAGAGGCCCTGGTTTTGATCATCAGCACCACCATAGGAAATAAGAAATCAAAGCAGGGCTGGAGAGATGACTCAGCTGTCAAAAGTACTCACTGCTCTTTGAGAGGACCTGGGTTCAAGTGCCTGCACCCACATGGCAGCTCACCACTTCAGTCCTCCACAGGGCAGTCCCAGGAGAGCTGACCCTCTTATGACCCCTGAGAGCACCAGGGATGCACATGTTGCACAGACATACATGCAGACAAATCGCTCATGCTCATGTACATCAAATAAATAAAATTTAAAAAGCAAAAACCAATATTCTTTTTTTAAAAAGCTTTTTGTGATGATTCTTTTTGATTTTTTATATGCACTGGTGTTTTCCCTGTGTGTCTGTGTGAGGTTGTTGGGTCCCCTGGAACTGAAGTTACACACAGTTGTGAGCTGCCATGTGAGTGCTGGGAATTGAACCAGGGTCCTCTGGAACAGCAACTAGTGCTCTTTACCTCTGAGCCATCTCTTCAGCGCCCCCCCCCGACATTATTTTTTTAATTTTTAAACTTATTTATTTTATGTGCATTGGTGGTTTTGCCTGTATATTATGTATGAGGGTGCCAGGGTGTGGAGTTACAGAGAGTTGTGAGCTGCCATGTGGGTGCTGGGAATTGAACCCAGGTCCACTGGATGAGGAGTCAGTGCTCTGAGCCGTATCTCCAGTCCCAGGCCCCCAATATTCTTTAAAAGTGTCAAAGTCATCAAAAGGAAGAAAAGTCTAAGAAACTGTACTAGTTAACAATGGATGGGATGTAGAAATAGAAAAATGATACTAATCTCTGAATTCAAGGCCAGCCTGGTCTACAGAGCAAGTTCTAGGACATCCAGGGCTACACAGAGAAACCCTGTCTCAAACCCACCTCCTCCCCCAAAAGGAAAATGACACTAGATAAAAACAAAGAAAATATGACTAAAACCTGACCTTCAGTCAATAGTAACACATCAGTATTGGCATGTATATACTTCCAGGTGATGGAGGGGTACTTTCCTGGGTATGAGGTCATGGGCCAAGCAGGCCCTCAACTTGATTTGACCTTCTTCTTAGGTACAAGTTGGTTGTTGTTCTGGGTGCATTTCTTGTGGCAGTTGACTACATTGCACCTGGGTGCAGGGGTTAGCAGCATTTCTGACAGATCATCTTGTCCCAGATGTACTTCTGGATGAGCTGGCAAAGGAACAGCTCTGTGACGCCACCACACAGGTGCAGGGGAGACTCTTTATGGATATTGTAGTCTGACAAGGTGTGGTCTTTCTCCAGCTGCTTCCTGGTGAACATCAGCTCTGCCGGTTGTGCTGGATGCCTTCCTTATACCTTAGATTTTGGCCCTGAGAATGGTGTCACTGGGCTCAGCCCCTAGAGTGACGGTCTTATTCCTCAGGTCTTCATGAAGGGCTGCATGCTGGCATCTGCCACTAGGCCATCATTTAAAGAGAAAGAGGGTGGCAGAACTGGAAACACTGGGGTTAAAAAAAAAACTTTAAAAAAGTTGCCTGGTGTGGTGACACACGACTTTAATTGCAGCACTTGGGAGGCAGAAGCAGAGGCAGGTGGATCTCTGTGAGTTTGAGGCCAGCCTGATCTATATAGTGGGTACTTTATCTCAAAAATACCAAATAAATAAATAAATAATAAAATTAAAAAGAGGAATGTTTTTGACTTAATGTGTATATGGATTTTTTTTCTTGTTTTTGTTTTTTGAGACAGTGTTTCTCTGTGTAGCCCTGGCTGTCCTAGAACTCACTCTGTAGACCATGCTAGCTACAAACTCACATTCATCAGCCTCTGCCTCCCAAGTGCTGGGATTAAAGGTGTGTATGTGTGTCTGTACACCATGTGAATACAGTGCCCATGGAGGTAAGAGAAGGGTGTTGATCCCCTGCAGGCAGAGTTACAAGTGGTTTTGAGTCACCATGTGGGTGCTGGGGACTAAGTCCAGGTCCTTTGCAAGAACAGCAGTGCTCTTGACCACTGAACCATTTCTTCAAGTCCCCTCCTTTTTTATATTAAAAAATTATGTTTACACATGTATTTTTGTATAGATGAGTACATGTGAGTTTGGGTGACCACAGAGGCCAGGAACATCAGATTCCCTGGAGCTGGAGTTATATGTGATTGTGAGCTATCTGATGTGAGTGCTGAGAATTGAACTCAGGTCCTCCATAAGTGAGGTACACGCTCTTAACCACTGATAATCTCTCCAGCCCCCAGGCTTGAATGTGTTACAGACATACACACAAGCAAACCACACACACACACACACACACACACACACCATCTAAAATATTTAAACAATTTTAAATTACATCATTTATTTATTATTTAGTGTGTGCCATTGCAAGCACTGAGTGTAGGTCAGAGGACAACTTACGACTTGTGGGAATCAGTTCTTTACTTCCACCACGTGGATCCTGGGACTTCTTCTCTGTCTTCAGGCTTCTCAGCAGTTCCCTTTATCTACCGAGGCTTCTCACAGGCTCCTTGTTTTGAGACAGGGTCTTGTAGCCTAAAACTGATCCTCTTGTCTCTATTCCCAGAGGGCTGGGATTACAGGTGAGCAGCAGCACCACCACTTGGTTTTTTTTTTTTTTTGTTGTTTTGTTTTTTTTGGTTTTTCAAGACAGGGTTTCTCTGTGTAGCTTTGCGCCTTTCCTGGAACTCACTTGGTAGTCCAGGCTGGCCTCGAACTCACAGAGATCCACCTGCCTCTGCCTCCCGAGTGCTGGGATTAAAGGCGTGCGCCACCACTGCCCGGCTCCACCACTTGGTTTTAAGAAAGGTTCTTTTATGAGTCGGGCAGGACTAGAATTCGAAGTGATCCTTGTGCTTCAACCTCCAGAATCTTGGGATCACAAGCACGTAGCATCATGCTGAGCTGTCAGTTTTGGTTTATAAATCACAATAATTGCCCTATACTATGGAAGATGTTATAATAGGGAACTGGGTGCTAAGTACTTTACTGTTTCTATAAATCTGAAACTTTTGTAAAAGTAAAGTCTTATTAGCTGTAGATTTAATTTAACCATTACAACTCCTTGTGTTAGGTGTAATTAATCTTCTTTTACAGAAGCTGATCAAACAAGTAGTTGGAATGGAGCTTTCTGAACCCCAAATGGTGTGTTTGGAACTTGCCTCAGTATTCTGGTTTCTGTTTCTGTTTTTGTTTTTGTTTTTTTTTTTTTAATTTTTATTTTGAGACAGGGTCTCTCTCTATGTAGCTCTGGCTGTCCTGGAACTTGCTATGTAGACCAGGCTGGCCTTGAACTCAGTCAGCCTGCCTCTGCCTATCAAGTGCTGGAATCAAAGGCGTGAGCCACCATGCCCAGTAGTATCCTGGTTTCTGTATCAAACATTCCTTGAGTATCCTAACGCAGGGACTGAAGACTATGTTTCCCTATCTGTCTTCTGTCATGCCAGGTCCAGGCAGATCAAGCAGAACGGATCCGTAGGAGGTAAACGTTCAACCACAGCCTTTTGTTTTTAGAGATGGGGGTCTTACTATGTAGCTCTGACTGGCAAGGAACTTCGCAAGTAGACCAGGTTGGCCTCACACTGACCCTTCTGCTTTTGGCCTCTCTCTTCCTTTCCAAGCTCATACCAGACCAACCTCAGTATTTTGCAATCAGGTACTCTAAAAAGGTACAGGCAGCGCTCTTCCCCAAATCTCACGGAGGAGGACCTGGAATCGGGTTCAGCATTAGTTTTCTACTCTTTCCACACAACCTTCTCTCGGTAAAGGGAAGCAGGAGCTAGCTTGTCTGCTTTTCTCTAGTTCTCTTTTGGGAGACTGGCTTCCCTAAGGTGGGCGTCTTGCCTAGGGGCTCCACCAGCGGGAGGTGCAGCTGACTCTAGCATCTACTAAGTGTGGGGACCACAGACTGGGTGTCGCCGAGAGGAGCCCGCAGGGGACCAGGGATCCACAGGAGACTGCGGAGGCCAGGGGACACACAGGGCGAGAGCGCTTGAGCGTCTTAGGACCTGAGGTTCCTTCCGGGGCACGCCTCTGGAACCGCGGCGTCAGGGCCGCACAACCGTCACTTAGGGCCCAAAGCGATCCTCCGCGACCCGCCCTTGATCCCCCACCGCCGCTTGGCTCTTTAAGGGTGGGGGACACGCGCGGGCGTCACAAAGCGCCGCCACCGTGGGGCCCGGCGGCGGGGGAGAAGCGGGCAGGCGGGTGCAGGAGCGGAGCAAAGCCGAGCGAGGAGGGCGGGGGGGAAAAAAAAAAAAAGGAGGGGCGCGCGCACGCGCACCGGGCCGCTGCCGCCGCGAGCCGCCCCCCTCCCGGCGCGCGCCCCTCCTCCTCCTCCTCCTCCTCCTCTCCCTCCCTCCCTCCCTCCCTCCCGTCCTCCCTCCCTCCCTCCTTCTCTGCTCTGTCGCTCCCGCGGCGCGAGGCGCTCTCGCTCTTCTCCTCCGCCCCTCCCCCCGCGCAGCCGCTGCCGTCGCCGCCGCCGCCGCCGCCGCCGCCGCCACCGTCCCGAGACCCCAGCGCACGGCGCGCCCCCTCCCCTCGTGCGCCCCTCCGGCCCCCGCGGAGAACGAGAGGGCAAGCGAGCACGGCGCTCCCGGCCCAGCCCGGTCCCCCTGTCTTCACCATCGCCTGCCCTCCGCCGCCTTCCTTCGCTTCCACCTCCACTCCCCCCCCCAAGTAGAGGCCCCCTCCGGGGGGGGGAGGCCCGGGTCCCGGAGCGGATTCCCCCAACTCCCTCAGGCCCGCCCCCGCCCGGCCCGAGTGTGAGGAGGGCCCGGGCCGGCCCGCGTCGAGAGTGAGGAGGACCCCGGGCGGGCCCCCGGGCCGTCTGGGGCCTGATCCATCAGGCCCCGCCAGGCGTGTGAAGACAGGGGCCCGGCCCGGCCCGAGGGCGAGCAGAGGGGAGGGGCCTGGTCCGGCCCGGCCGGTGCGCGAGGACTGGGGCCGCGGCCCCGCACGGCCGCCGCCGCCGCCGCCGCCGCCGCCGCCGCGATGGCCCAGCAGCAGATGACCAGCTCGCAAAAAGCCTTGATGCTTGAGCTGAAATCCCTGCAGGAGGAACCAGTGGAGGGCTTCCGGATCACCCTGGTGGATGAGTCCGACCTCTACAACTGGGAGGTGGCCATCTTCGGACCCCCTAACACCCTCTACGAAGGCGGCTACTTCAAGGTACCCCCCCACCCCCCCCACCCCTTCCCGGACCCGCTTCCCGGGCCTCCGCTCTCCGCCGCGGGCCGGGAGCGGGAGCGCGGGGGAGCCGAGGGGGCTCCTCACCTCGCAGCCCCCTCCCCCATCCGTGGAGGCAGGAAGGCCTTGCTCACCAAGTGCCTTTTCTTTGTCATGGGGCGGGGGCGGGAGGCCAGACTGCACCGGGAAATAGGAAAGCCTCTGTGGCTGGGGTAGTTGGCTACCGGGAAGGAGGGCTGCCTTTGTTTTGTTTCTCCAGCTGAGGGTGTGTGGAAATAGAGATGGTCTATCTTCTCTTTCTCGACCCATCCGAGCCTTCTCTGCGCAGGCTGGAACTGCCCCAGAGGGCAGGGTGACCTGCACTTATTGGATTGGACTTTTCTCTTTTTTTGGGGGGGGAGGGAATGTGGGGGAGGAACAGTAGCCTGTCATTCCCGATGTTGCTAGTGCCCTGACATTTGGAGGATTTGTTGGTCTTGGGTAGGAGTAGTCCAACTTTTGATTCCAGTAGGTGGTAATAAGGAAGAGGACCCTGGGGGAGGGTGGCCAAAAAAGGGAGGGTGGTGTGCTGGCTTTGCCTTGCTCATCTGCTTGAGGGGACTTTAATTTAGCCCTCTTTCTGCCCTCATTTACTCCATAGTCTCCCCTGCTTTCAGAATGCCCTTTGTCCTTTCCTACCAAGTTTACAAGCACTCCCCCCCCCCCCCCCCGTACAAACATCCACAAAGGGTGGGACATGTCAGGCAGAGAGATTGATAGTTTCCCACTTTAGGGAGAGAAAATTGAATGCTTTTGCTTAGGTGGTTAGCTTCTGCAAATGGGGTCGCCCCACAAATGAGAAGCAGCTGAGGTGAGAGGGTTTCTTCTCATGGTGGAGTGGCTCCTTAGGCAGCCTCTACATATACATTGTTTCTATTGTCTTCCACGAATTATTCCCGAGTTCAGTACTTGGAGACACTGAGGGTTTTTTGTTGTTGTTTGTTTTGTTTTTGTTTTGTCTTGATTTGACTAAAGCGTTTTTGTTTTTTTTTTGTTTTTTTTGTTTTTTTTTTTTTGGAGGGTGGAATCCCTGAGTGAAGACGGAGTTGGGGGTAGAGTCAGAGGAAATGAGTGTTTAGGAATCCATTTTTTTTTTCTAATTTCTAGAATTAAGTAAAATAGGCCAATGAGTCAATTTTAGTTTGTTTTGAAGGGAGGGGTTATCTTGGCACAAGTTTTAAACGAATATCTTAGTCATGTAGTTGTGATGTGTATTTTTAGGACTACCCAATTACTTAACTCTTATTTTGTACCGTTCAAAAGCCTCAATTTCAGGCTTTAAACTGGGTCAACTTTGTTGAAAATAGGATTGATAGAGAATACTTAACATTCATGCATGTGATAGTTGCTGAACACTTAGTAAAAGGACATTTTTAGAATCTTATGTAAGAGTGGTAGGTATCCTTACCAACTGTTTGCTTCATCTTTTGTGGTCAGTATACACTATACTTTTTAGATGCAGGTGCTTAAAATTACTGAGTAAAGGTTCACGTTATTAGTGACAGATTGGAAAGGAAATTTTTGTGTCCATGTTGAGGTGTGTTGTATGTACTGTCAAATATAAACAATCATTTGTAGATATTGGAAGTATTGCACAAAGTGGAGTTCATATGATAACTTTCCTAGAAAACAGTTGGAAAGCAAATGCCTGGTTAGTTTTAAAGGATACAGTTTGTTAGTTTGCTTTTTGTTTTTTGTTCTTTTGGTTGAGACAGGGTTTCTCTTTGTGGCTTTGGCTGTCCTGGAACTCTCTCAGTAGACCAGGCTGTCCTTGAACTCACAGAGATCCACCTGCCTCTGCCTCCTGAGTGCTGGGATTAGAGGCCTGTCCCACCACACCTGATTTAAGGATACAGTTTAATTTCCAAAAAGTATTATTACTGAATCAATAGTTCAGGTAAATGGGTTGTAGTAAATCTTCCTCTATTGGAGTTTTTTTTTTTTTTTTTTTTTTTTAACTATGAAAGAAAATAATACTTCTGCTTACTAATGGGGAACAGAATGTGGCACTCTTGATTTGGAAATGATAGTATAGAAATACTTCCTGTAGCATAATTTAAAATAAAGCCTTTGGGCTGAGACTGTAGCTCAGTGGTAGAGTACTTGCTTATCATGCATGAAGACCTGATTTTAAACCCCAGCAACACACACAACAAAATAAATTATAGCTTTAGTCCTGGTGCAAAGATTGGCTTTGGGGACTGGGTGTACCTCAGTGGTAGAGGGCTTGTCTAGCATGGTTAAAGCCCTGGGTTCTGGACCCACACGTGTCCTTGAGATCCCAGCAGTCGAGAAGCAAAGGCAGGAGTTTTGCAAACAAGTCAGAGGCCAGTCTAGTCTACATAGAAAGTTCTAGTCTAGTCTACATAGTAAGTTTCAGTCTAGTCTACATAGAAAGTTCCAGTCTAGTCTACATAGAAAGTTCCAGTCTAATCTACATAGAAAGTTCTAGTCTAGTCTATATAGTAAGTTCCAGGCTAGTCTACATAGTAAGTTCTAGTCTAATCTACATAGTAAGTTCTAGTCTAGTCTACATAGAAAGTTCTAGTCTAGTCTACATAGAAAGTTCCAGTCTAGTCTACATACTAAGTTCTAGGCTAGTCTACATAGTAAGTTCCAGTCTAGTCTACATAGTAAGTTCTAGTCTAGTCTACATAGTAAGTTCCAGTCTAGTCTACATAGTAAGTTCCAGTCTAGTCTACATAGTAAGTTCCAGTCTA
Organism: Peromyscus eremicus; assembly: GCF_949786415.1. Lineage (NCBI taxonomy): Eukaryota > Metazoa > Chordata > Mammalia > Rodentia > Cricetidae > Peromyscus > Peromyscus eremicus. The sequence continues at coordinate 62,035,585 of NC_081417.1, forward strand.
GTCTACATAGTAAGTTCCAGTCTAGTGTACATAGTAAGTTCCAGTCTAGTGTACATAGAAAGTTCCAGTCTAGTCTACATAGTAAGTTCCAGTCTAGTCTACATAGAAAGTTCCAGTCTAGTCTACATAGAAAGTTCCAGTCTAGTCTACATAGAAAGTTCCAGTCTAGTCTACATAGTAAGTTCCAGTCTAGTCTACATAGAAAGTTCCAGTCTTATCTACATAGTAAGTTCCAGTCTAGTCTACATAGTAAGTTCCAGTCTAGTCTACATAGTAAGTTCTAGGCTAGTCTACATAGGAAGTTCTAGGCCGACCAGGACTGCATAGCAGGAGGGGGTGGAAAAGAGAAAAGAAAGGGCTTTAGTTCCTGTTTAAGATGGTTTTTGCCAGGCGGTGGTGGCGCACACCTTTAATCCCAGCACTCAGGAGGCAGAGCCAGGCGGATCTCTGTGAGTTCGAGGCCAGCCTGGGCTACAGAGTGAGTTCCAGGAAAGGCGCAAAGCTACACAGAGAAACCCTGTCTCGAAAAAACCAACCAACCAACCAACCAAACAAACAAAAATATGGTTTTCGTTTTTTCCAGACAGGGTTTCTCTGTGTAGCCCTGGCTATCCTGGACCTAGCTCTGTAGCCCAGGCTGGTTTCAGACTCAGAGATCTGCCTGTCTCTGCCTCTGCTACCGAGTGCTGGGCTGTTTTTGCTTTCATGTATGTATGTCTACCATGTGTGTGCTTGCTTGGTGTTTTCAGAGTTCAGAAGAGGGCATTGGATCCTCCGAAAACTTGAGTTACAAATGGTTGTCAGCCACCTTGTGGGTGTTTGGAATTGAACCTGGGTCCTCTGCAAGAGCAGCAGATACTCGTAGCCACAGAGCCAACTCTTCAGTTCCTGTTTAAATTTTTTTATTATTTTTTTTTAAAACAGGGTTTCTCTGTAGCCCTGGCTGTCCTGGAACTCTCTGTAGACCAGGCTGGCCTTGATCCACCTGCCTCTGCTTCCCGAGCGCTGGAATTAAAGGCGTGCACCACCACTGCCTGGCTAAATTTCTTAATATTAGGATTTGTGTGCCCTATTTTTTTTCTGTCTTAATTTTTAAAAATTGTGTTTTTGTGTGTGTGTGTGTGTGTGTGTGTGTGTGTGTGTGATGTTTTTGTGAATTTGGGTGAGCACAGGCCACAGCTTATTTGTAGGGGTCAGAGGACAGCTTTTGGGGTGTAGTTTTCCTTCCACCTTTGTGTGGGTTCTAGGGATTAAACTCAGATTTACAGGCTTGTATGGCAAGAGCTTTACTTGCTGATCCATCTTGTCTGCCTCGTACTAATTTTTTGATGCTGGGGATTGAACCCAGGGCTTCTCAAAGTCTGTCATTGAAGCTATGCCCTCAGCATTTTTACTAATTTTTTTTTTTTTTTTTTTTTTTTTAAGAAAAATGCCACCCATTCCCCATTCCCATCCAAAACTCCTTTCTCCCATGGTTCATATTTGTAGTGTTGGTGCCAGCCTGTGCTCCAGAATGAGATCCTGGTTACAGTTCATGATGGCCAGGAACTTACTCTGTAACTTGTGTGGACTTCCAACTCACCATCCCTCTTCTCAGGCCTCTGAAGGGCCAGGATAATAAATAGGTCTGTGCTACCCTGTTCTAGTAAAGTATAAAAATACTTTTTTTTTTTTTTTAAAGACATGCCTCATATAACCTAGGTTGGCTTGTAGCCAACTATGTAGCCAAGGATGACCTTAAACTTCTGATCTTCTTGCCTCCCACCTCCCAAATGCTGGCATTACAGGCTTTTGTCATCATGCCAGGTTTATGCCATGCTGGAGATTGAACCCAGGGTATTGTGTGTGCCAGACAAGCACTCTGCCAACTGAGTTATATCCTCAACATCAAAAATGGAAACTCTTTTAAAAACACTTGTGTGTGTGTGTGTGTGTGTGTGTGTGTGTGTGTGACAGAGAGGGAGAGAGAGAGAAAGAGAGAGAGAGAGAGAGAGAGAGAGAGAGAGAGGAGAGAAGAGAGAGTCTTCTCTCTTGGGGATTGGGTGCTTTCAGAAGCCAGAAGAGGACATCAGATCCCCTGGAACTGAGTTGCAGAGGGTTATGGGCCCACTAATGTGGTTGCTGGAAACTGATCTTGGGTCCTCTTGAAAAACAGCAAATGCTCTTAACTACGGAACATCATTCTCGCTCTCAGAAATTCTTTTATTTTGGGGGGCGGGGGAGTGGTTATTGAAACAGGGTTTCTACATAGTCCCCAGTGTTCTGGAACTCAATATGTTGACAGGCTGGCCTTGAACTTATTTTGTGTGTGTGTGTGTGTGTGTGTGTGTGTGTGTCTGGGTGTTTGCCTGCATGTATGTCCATGCACCATGTGCATACCTGATCTTCATAGAAGATAGAAGAGGTCACCAGATCCCCTGAAACTGGTGTTATAGATGGTTGTGAGCTGCTATGTGGGTACTAGTACTTGAACCCTGGTCCCCTGGAAGAGCAGCCAGTGCCCTTAATTGCCTGAGCCAGCTCCAGCTCCTAGAATTTTTTTTATTGCATTTTACATACACATTTGTTTTGTTTTGTTTTCAAGAAAGACTCTCTCTGTTAAGCTCTGGCTTCCTGGCACTCAATCTGTAGACCAGGCTGGCCTTGAACTCAGAGATCTCCTTGCCTCTGCCTCCCGAGTGTTTAAGATATATTTTTATATATTCATTTTAATCCCTGGAGACAGAGACAAGTGGCCATAGTGCCAGGACAGTCAGAGCTATATAGAGGAACCTGAACTCAAAAAACCAAACTTATTATTATTATTAATTTTTATTTTATGTGTATATGTGAGTGCTTGTATGTATGTATGTGCATTATGTGGCCTGGTCTGAGGAGGCCAGAAGAGGGCATTGGATCTCCTGGAACTAGAGTCACAGGTGGTTGTGAGCCTGTAAATGAGTGCTAGGAACTGAATCTGGTTCCTCTTTGAGAGCAGCCAGTGGTCTTGAAGCTGAGCCATCTCTCTAGCCCATGTTGCACCTTTGTTTGGTTTATTGTCTTTTTGAGACAAGGTTTCTCTGTGTAGACCAGGCTGGCCTCAAACTCAAAGATCCGCCTGCCTCTGCCTCTCGAGTGCTGGGATTAATAAGGTGTGCCGCCACCACCTGATTGCCGCTTTTTTTTTTTTTTTTTTTAATAGAAGTGCTTTGCTTGCATGGATGTCTATGTACCACATGTGTGCCTGGTGCCTGAAAAGATCTGAAGATGTCCACCTGTGAGCTACCCTGTAGGTGCTTGAACTCAAACCTGGGTCTTCTACAAGAATAACAAGTGTCCTTATCCTCAGAGCCATCTCTCCAGCCCTGAATCTTATATTTAAGTGTATGTGTATGCTCGCATGATCCTTCTGGGAGTGAGTTCTCTGCTTTTGAAGTGTGGGTACCAGAGATGCAACTCAGGTCAGCAGACTTGGCAGCAAATGCTTTTTTACCTGTTAAGCCAGCTCTTTGGCCAAGTATGAAAACTCTTAACTTTTTTTTTTGTTTCAGTCTTTGGGAGAAATTTGTTTAGTGGCATTTTCTGCTGTTTTTCTCCTTAAGTTATCTGATTAGTTCTTCCTTGGAAAAAGGTCAATTTGTGATCATTGTTTTTGTGTTTTTAAATTTCAGTTTTTAGTGTGCTCCTCTCCAGCTGCAGCTGAAAGTTGGCACAGGGACTGACTAGCTCACTCAGCTGGTTAGGAGTGCTTGCTGCCAAGGCTGATGACCACTAGTTACAGTTCCAGCTGAAGTTACTCTTGGTTAATTGTGGCATAAGTTAAAGAGGTCACTTAATAAACATTGTAGTGGTAAACTGGAAAGGAAGTTATAGGAAGACTACAGTATTCAATTTTAAGGGAATCTGTTATTTCTAACTTTGAAAAATGCCTTCTCAGGCAGTCTTCGGCTTTGAGTCTTTCCGCTTGCTGCTGCATGGAGCTCTTTTTCTACCTCAGTAAAGCTTTATTGTTCTTTAAGAAACGCTTTCCAAGTTGGGTGGTGGTGGCACACACCTTTGATCCCAGTACTCGGGAGGCAGAGGCAGGTGGGTCTCTGAGTTAGAGGCCAGCCTGGGCTACACACAGAAACTGAGGGCGGGGATACTTTCCAGCTGAGGATATACCTCAGTGATAGAGGTCTTACCTAGCATGCTACAGGCCATGGGTTCAGTCTTCACTACTGCAAAAAAATTTTCTTTAGCTAGTAGGCATGGTGGCTCACACCTATAAACTCAGTACATGGGAGGCTGAAGCAGGAGGATTGTCATAAGTTTTTGAATTACTGAGGCCAGCCTGTACTGATAACTGAGACCCTGTCTCTCTCTTAAAAAAAAAAAAAAAAAAAAAGCTTTCTCTAGTGAGCAAAGCTTGCTAGTAGTGTTTGAGTATATATGAACTCTTAAGGTTATGGGCTCTTTTGCTCTATTATTTCTTGTTTAATTTGTTCATTTATTTTTAAAAATTATATATATATATTTGTGTATTATGGATGTGTTGTCTGCATGTACATGAGAAGAGGACTTTGGAGCCTGTGGGTCAACAGGTGGGTGCAGGGACTTGAACTCAGAACTTGGAAAAGTAGCCAGTGCTCTAAACTGCTGAGCCATCTCTCCTGCCCCGGCTGTTTATCACCACTTACTTCATCTGTGTGCACCCTGAGGTCAGAGGACAACTTTGGGATTCATTTGTCTCCTCCCACCTTGTGGCTCAGACCCTGCCATTGCTTTAAGGGGAGTGCCAGTGTCTTCATTGCTGGACTGTCCCGCCGCCCCTTGTTTGAGCCTTTTCTTTCCAGACAGGATTTCTCTGGGTAACAGCCCGTGCTGTCCTGGATCTCACTCTGTAGACCAGCTGCGATCCTCCTGCCTCTGCATTCTGAGTGCTGCGATCAAAGGTGTGCACCACCACCGCTGGCAAGCTGTTTGATTTTTAGAGACAGGCTTTCCTGTACCCATGTTGGATTTGAAGTGAATTCCTGAATTCCTCTTCTTTTTGCCTTTGCTTCACCCCCAAGTTCTAAGCATTGCTACTACATCTGGCTTTTTTGTTGTTGTTTTTCGAGACAGAGTTTCTCTGTGAAGTAGTCCTGGCTGTCCTGGAACTCTCTCTGTAGACCAGGCTGGCCTGGAACTCACAGAGATCCACCTGCCTCTGCCTGTGCTTTTCTTTTCCCTTTCTTTCTTTCTTTCTTTCTTTCTTTCTTTCTTTCTTTCTTTCTTTCTTTCTTTCTTTCTTTCTTTCTTTCTTTCTTTTTTTGAGACAGGGTCTGTACATAGCCCTGGCTCAACTGGAATTCACTGTGTAGAACCAGCTGGCCTTGAACTCACAGAGATCCGCCTGCCTCTGCCTCTCAAGTGCTGGGATTAAAGGCATGTACCACTGCTGCCCGGCTCTTTTTTGTTTTTCTGAGAGGGGCCTTACTATGTTGTCCAGGCTGGCTTCAAACTTCTGGGCTTAATGGTTTCTCCTGTTTGAGCTGAGATCAGCTTTGATACTACATACTATTATTTTTTGAATTCTCTCTCTGAGATAGGGTCTCTTATGTAGTACTACTCTCTTGGAACTTACTCTGTAGACCAGGCTGGCCTCAAACTCAGAGATCCTTTTTGTTTGTTTGTTTGTTTGTTTGTTTTTTTAGAGACAGGGTTTCTCTGTGTAGTTTTGGAGCCTATTCCTGGATCTCGCTCTATAGACCAGGCTGGTCTCGAACTCACAGAGATCCGCCTGGCTCTGCCTCCCAAGTGCTGGGATTAAAGGCATATGCCACCTTTTTAAGACAGGGTTTCTTGACAAGTGCAACCACCCTAGCTGTCCTGGAACTCATTCTGTAGACCAGGTTTGATTTAAACTTTCAATCTATTTGGACTGTGAAGTTCCTCTGGTTACATTTTTCCTCCTACGAAGAAGTTGGATTTTACTTTAGAATTTGATGTCAGTGACATTTTATCTAGTTGCTGGGTCACCTGATTTAGAGCTCAGGCTCTTAATGACTGAAGGGTTGACTAAACAACAAAAGAAGATGATTGTCATCTTGGTAATATAGTCAGTATAGCACATTAGCATCTTTGTAAAGACATCCTATAACTAAATGTATGTAGGGGGAAGCGAAGCATTCCACAACAGTGATAATGAGGACCATTAATAAAACCTGCTGGCAGTAACAGCCTTGACTTCTGTGAAGATAAAGATTGCTTAACCTCATTTGGAGAATCTAAGAAGCAAAACAAACCTAATTCTATCTTTACCTTAACTTTTACAATATAGAAGTTAAAAGCCTGGTGTGGTGGCCCACGCCTTTAATCCCAGCACTCAGGAGGCAGAGGCAGGCAGATCTCTGTGAGTTCAAGGCCAGCCTGGTCTACAAAGTGAGTTTCAGGACATTGAGGGCAGTTACACAGAGAAACCCTGTCTCATCCAGTTCCAGGGTATCAGATGCCCTCTTCTGACTCTGGCAGGCACCAAGTGGGTATGTGGTACACACATTTACATGAAATAATAGAATAAATCTTAATTTTAAAAGTGTGCAATTAGCCGGGCGGTGGTGGCGCACACCTTTAATCCCAGCACTCGGGAGGCAGAGGCAGGCGGATCTCTGTGAGTTCGAGGCCGGCCAGCCTGGGCTACCAAGTGAGTCCCAGGAAAGGCACAAAGCTACACAGAGAAACCCTGTCTCGAAAAACCAAAAAAAAAAAAAAAAAAAGAGTGTGCAATTAAAAATAGTTTAAAAAAAAAAAAACAGGAAAAAGAAGTTGTCTCCAACAGGGAGGCATACCTGATTGATTTTGTGCTGTAAGTGTAACTCAGTAGTGGAGTGGGAGTTTAAGCATGTTTGAGGCTTTGGGTCAGTCTCCAACATCACTAAAACAGAAAAATACTTGCTCAAGGTACATACTTAGAATGAGCAAAATGGAGCTAATCTTCAAAAAAATGTTTTTCTTTTGGATTTTTTTTTCTTTCTTTTTTTTTTTTCTTTTTTCTTTTTCTGTTTTGGTTTTTGAGACAGGGTTTCTCTGTGCCAATTTGGCTGTACTGGAACTCACTTGGTAGACTAGGCTGGCCTCCAGAAATCTGCCTGCCTCTTGGTGAGTGCCAGGATTGAAGGTGTCCACCACTGCCTGGCTATGTTTTCAGTTCTTTTGGGTGTTAACCTAGGAATAGAATTGCTAGTTCATAGGATAAATCTATGTGTACTATTTGAGGAACTATTAGACTGCTAGACATAGTAGGTCTACCATGTTACATTCCTAGCCGTAGTCTTTGAGAGCTCTAATTTCTCCGTATTCTAACTGTATGTGTCCACTCTAAGAAAAATTAAGATCTGGTGTGATGGCATGCACCTTTAATACCAAACTTGGAGGCAGAGGTAGGCTTTGTGAGCTCCAGACCTGCTTGGTCTACATTATAGTGAGTCCCAGGCCAGCCAGGGTTACGCGGTGTTACTTTGTTTCCAGAAAAAGAGGTGGTGGTGCTGGCAAGATGATTCAGTGGATAAGGGTGCTTGCCACTGACCCTGAATGAAGATTGTGAGTTTAATATCCAGGACCCACATAGTAGGAGAGAACCAACTCCTATAAATTGTTCTGATTTATACTATAAATTGTTCTGATTTATACACGTGAGTGCACACATGCAAGAATACTTCTTTAAATTACATGTGGGTATGTGTGTCTGTGTGTACATGTGCATATGAGCACAGGTGCCCAGAGAGGGCAGAGGCATTAGATCACTGGAGCTGGAGGACAGACATCTGGGAGCTGTCCTCTGTGAGAACAGAGCAGCAGTGCCCTTAACTGCTGAGCCATCTTACCTCTCCAGATCTAAAACATTAATTTGTAACAGTTGAGTGTGTTTAACAGCTGAGATGCTACCTTCAATTTCGTGGAATTGACTGTTGGATTGTTACATTTACATATTGTTGTAAACCAAAGAATTTCATCAGAGTACTAATGCTACTGTCCAAAGGTTGGCAGTTACAAAGTAATGGGAAGTTGGAGCTCTAAACCTGTTTAGCTAGCCTTGCCTCTTTCTCCTCCATTTCAGTCTTTAAACCCTTGTTTATCCACACTTCAGGATGGAGCTATCAGGCCTGAGGTCGTAGCTCAGTGGTTGGTGCTTGCTTAGGGTGCATAAGACCTTTCCTTCAGTTCAACTCCTGACGCTACAAAAGTAAAATGAAAAAGAACAGTTTAGTAAGTTAAATGTTTTTGTTTTTCTTTATAAGAGCTGTTTAAATATAGGTTTGTAAATTTGGTAAGGAAGAAAAAGTCCAAGATAGGATGAATTTTTTCCCCCTAGAGACAAGGTTTTTCTGTGTAGCCTTAGGTGTCCTGGAACTCACTCTGTAGACCAGGCTGCCCTTTATCTCAGAGATCCTCCCCCAAGCCCAGTGGATGAAGATAATATAATTTTATCATCATAGATATTATACAGAAATTCAAGTTTTATAACAGTGATATTTAGCATGTTTATTTTTTTAAAAGACTGGTATAGGAAAACAAGCAATATGAATGTCTGTATTACCCCTGAAAGCCACTTAACTGTTCAAAATGTAATCCTCCAGAAATAGTCTATGCAGATGTAAACATACCTATATTCTCTAAAATTAAAAGCTGCAGCCTGGTGTGGTTGTACACACCTGTACTCTGCAGGCTGAAGCAGAATGATTGTCCCTTATAAGATGATATTAAAAGTGTTAACCAGATAACATTGTTTTTAAATTTTAATTTTATCTTGGAGATCTCACTGTTGCCAGTATGTGTGAACTAGTTGTATTGTTTGTGAAGGGTGTTGTGATTGTGAAGGATGCAACCTAAGTGACCTAGAACTTAAGACGACTACTTCTGCAGTCTCCTGAATGTTAGGACTACAAGCATTATAATGTACCACACCACTCTGGGCTTTTTTTATACTGTAGTTTTATGTTTTTATTTCATTTATTGTTATCAGACTTAATTTTATGTGTGTGAGTGTTTTGCCTGCATGTATGTATATATGTATGTACACTCTGTGTCTGCTTGGTGCTCCTGGAGGTCAGAAGAGGGTTTCAGATGCCCTGGAGCCACCACTGCCACGTGGACACTGGGAACCGAACCCAGGCCCTCGGCAAGAACGAGTGCTCTTAACTGCTGGCCCATCTCTTTCCATATCTAATTACTTTTCTTTTTATTTGTTTTGAGACAACTTGGGTAACCATGAACTCCTAGTCTTCCTTCACCTCCTAAGTGCTGAGATCTCAGGACAGACAAATACCATCGTGTTTAGTTTATGCCACATTTTTAATTGCTATTTAGTATACATGCTATAATTTTGTACTGCCTATGTTGTTGGACTTTTTTTTCCCTTTACCCTAATATAAATTTTATTTTCTAAGGAAGTTTACTCTATACACCCTTAGGATGTACTCTTTGCAATGAAGTGTTGTAGATTTTAGAAATATAGCCCAAACAGAGGTGTGCATCCATTCCAGAAACTGGGAAGATTGAGGGAGTAAGAGGCATAGGAGTTTGGGAGTGGAGGCCAGTCTAGGCAACATACACACAGCCCATCTCAAAAAGGAAAACAAGTGGAGTCATGGGTGCCCTATAACAACCCCCATCCACCTTGGCCAAAAGTATTACAGATATTATTTGGTTTTATCTATTATAAATGAATAGAAATAGATTTCTATAAGTCAGTATGTTTACATTGGAAACTTAGTAGTAAATTTAATGATTTCACAAAAGTAAAATTGAAGCAAGTTCTGAAGGATGTTTAGATTTTCTTTATTTTTTTCCTGAGTGATAGCTAGTATCTGAATTTGGAAGCGTTGAATACCAGTATCTTTTAGTTTAATATTTTTCCTTTTACATAGTTTCTTTTTACATAGGAACTAGATCAGGATAACAAGGCAGATTTCATTAAGTTTGGCCAAGGATTTCCAATATTTGGTGCTTTCCATAAATTCGATTATTGGGGGAAATGATTTCTATTTATTTATTTATTTACTTATCTATTTATATTTGTTTTTTTTGGTTTTTTGAGACAGGTTTTCTCTTTGCAACAGCCCTGGCTGTCCTAGGACTCACTTTGTAGACCAGGCTGGCCTCGAAATCAGAGATCTGCCTGCCTCTGCCTCCCCAGTGCTGGGATCAAAGGTGTGTGTCACCACCCCTGGCGGCGAATTTTTTTAAGGGTTTGTTTATTTATTATGTATGCAGTGTTCTGTCTGCACCAGATCTCATTATAAACGGTTGTGAGCCACCATGTGGTTACTGGGAATTGAACTCAGGACCTCTGGAAGAACAGCCAGCAGCCAGTGCTCTTAACCTCTGAGCCATATCTCCAGCCCCCTTGAAGTTTTTGTCATGGAGATCTCTAAATGCATTTTAGGTGGGGCTTAGGGCAGTGTTCTAAGAATATTAAGCATATGATGAAGGGCTAAACTACTTAAATCAATTTTGGAAACTTGTATAATGGTTGAAATGGGTAAGGTGGTACATGCCTGTAATCCCAGCTCAGGATCACATAGTAAAGTAATGGAGTCTGCATATTTATGTAAAATACTGTCTATTTCTCTGTCCTTTGTCTGTTTTTCTCTGTTTTAAATGAGGCTGAATTCAAGGCTAGTTGGGACTACATAGCAAGAACCCAAAGCACACCGATTTTATCAGCTTGTACTTTTCAGAATCAGAATCTTTAGGTTAGAGCAAGAATCTGGTGGAAATCTCTACATGTAATTCCACTTTTTATTGAATGTGTTAGTGTGGAGGCCATAGTGTGCATGTGGAGATAAGACAGCTCTCAGGAGTTGGTGCTCTCCTCTCCTGGCACTGAGCTCAGGCCATCTGGCTAGTGTGGTAAGTGCTGTTTACCTGCTGAGCCATCTTGGCTGCCCACAAGTTGTAGAGAAACTGATAACTTTTTATGTTTGTGTTTTGAGACAGGGTCTCATTGTATAGCCCTGGCTGGCCTGGAACTTGCTTTGTAGACCAGGCTGGAGTACTAGGCTGATAGCAAATGCTGGGACTAAAGGTGTATGGAGCTATACCCAGTTTATTATTTTGTTGTTGTTTTGAGATGGGGTTTTATTGTAGGTGAGGATGACCAGAGTGCTAGGATTATATACTACCTCAGCCAGTATCCATGTAATCCTTGCAAATCAACATATTCAGTATTGTTTTATGATTAGAATGTGTTTGTTTCAAAGTTATGTACTTGTAAGGGTTTTGTTAGTTTGTTTCAGTTTTTTTTTTTTTTTAAATATTTATTTATTTTTTTTAAGTTTTTCAAGACAGGGTTTCTCTGTCAGCTCTGGCTGTCCTGAGACTGCTTTGTAGACCAGGCTGGCCTCAAACTCACAGAAATTCACCTGCCTCTGCCTCCTGAATGATGGGATTAAAGGTGTGTGACACTACTGTTTTGTTTTGTTTGTTTGTTGTTTAATTAAAGATAAGATCTCATTATGTATTACTTTTTTTTTATTTTTTATTTTTTCATAATGTGTGTGCTTTTGTGAGCTCATGTGCATCACATGTGGGCAGCAGCCTGCAGAGACCAGAGGAAGGCATTGGGTCCCCTGGAACTGGAGGTGGAGGTAGTAGTTGTCAACTGCCACATGGGTGCTGGGGACTGAACTCTGGCTCCTCTGCAAGAGCAGGAAGTGCTGAGCTGTGTCCATACCCTCTGCTCTGTGTTCCTGACTGGCCGGGACTTGCTGTAAAGCAGAAAGGTTTGGAACATGTTTTGACCTCCCCTTCTTGACCGTGAGTGCTGCTGTTACTTATATGACCAGCTGATAAGTTCATTTTTTAAAAGAATTTATTTAATTTTATTTTCTGTGCATTGGTGTGAGGGAGTCAGATCTCTGGAATTGAAGTTACAGACAGTTGTGAGCTGCCGTGTGGTGCTGGAAATTGACCAAGGTCCTCTAGAAGACCTTAACCGGCAAGCCATCTCTCCAGCCCCATAAGTTCATTAAAAAAATTAATTTGTGGGTATATAAACCAGGTGCTAACTTTATTTAAATTTTGAAAGATTTGGAAAATAGTTTGCACTGCAAGGGAATAGAAGACTGGGTAGTAAGTAGAAGACTAGATTGAGTCCGGAATTTTTTTTTTTCCTTCAAGAACCCTCTTTTGGTGACACCACTTCTTTTTTTTTTTTCCAGAGCTGAGGACTGAACCCAGGACCTTTCGCTTGCTAGGAAAGTGCTCTACCACTAAGCTAAATCCCCAACCCCCAGTTTAGAATTTTTATGCTAATTGCCTTTGTAATTTATTCCAAGGAAAGTTTTTTATTTTATTGTTTATTTATTTTGAGACAAGAACCTAGATCTTACTGTGTAGACCAGGCTAGCCTTGAACTCACAGAGGTCTACCTGCCCCTGTTCTAATCTCCATGACTATTGAGACAAGGTTTCACTCTCTTAGGCTGGTCTGGAACATACAACTGGAACATACAATTCTCCTGTCTCAGCCTTGGGAGTAGTAGGATTATAAGTGTGCGGCCCCTGCACCCAGCCAGCATGCTATTCTTTTTCCCTTGCAGAGTTTTATCAGATGGAAAGAAGGCAGAGAGTGAAAGTTGTTTTTCTGCTGTAAAGGCTTCCGGTTAGTTTAGATTATTTAAAAAGTAGTTATTATGTGGATGCGTGTCTTGCCTGCATGTATGTGTAGGTGTACTTTTGTGTACCTGGTGCTTTTGGAGGTCAGAAGAGGGTTGATCTCCTGGAAGTAGAGTTGCAAATGATTGTGAACCACCATGTGGGTGATGGGAACCAAACTTGGGTCCTTTGCAAGAACAAGAAGTTTCTTCACTGATGAGGCATCTCTGCAGCCCAGCATGTGTTTTTAATATTGAGTAACTGAGGAGAATTTGTTCTTGACCAAGAATAGGAGAAATGGTAGGTAAAAACTAGGCATGGTGCTATATGCCTGTCAATAATCCCAGCATCAAAAAGCTGAGACAGGAGGATTTCTATGAGTTTGAGGCCTTCCTGGGCTGCATAGTAAGTTCTAGGCCAGTCTGGGTTTTCAGAGCAATAGGGATGAGGGAAGAAAAGAGAAATTGGATGAGACTCAGTTTTCCTTTTTTTAAGAAAGATTTATTTGGGACTGGAGATGGCTTAGCAGTTAAGAGCACTGGCTGCTCTTCAGAGGACCTGGGTTCAATTCCCAGTACCCAGCTGGGAGGCCAGCCTGGTCTACAAGTGAGTTCCAGGACAGCTACACAAACCTTGTCTCAATAAACCAACACATTCATTCATTCATTCATTCATTCATTCATTGTCTTAGTGTTCTGTTGCTGTGAAGAGACACCATGACCACGACAACTCTTATAAAGGGAAACGTTTAATTAGGGCTGGCTTACAGTTCAGAGGGTTAGTTCATTACCATCATAGTGGAAGCATCGCGACACTCAGGCTGACATGGGGCTAGAGAGGTAGCTGAAAGTTCTACATCCAGATCCACAGGCAGCAGGAAGAGACACTGGACCTGGCTTGAGCATTGAAACCCAAAGTCCGCCCCCAGTGACACACTTCCTTCAACAAGGTCACATCTTCTAATCCTGTCAAGTAGTGCCTCTTCACTAATGACCAAGTATTCAAATATATGGGCTTATGGAGGCCATTCCTATTCAAACCACCATATTGATTGTGTTTTATTTATGTGTCTGTGTTTGGGTATGTACATACGTGAGTGTAGGTGCTCATGGAGGCTAAGAGCTGGAGTTGCAGATGATTTTGAGTGCTGAAACCGAGCTGAAAAAGGTGCTGGGAACTGAACTCAGTAGTTCTTTTAACTGTTAAGCCGTCTCTTTAGTCTCTCTTCCTTTTTGCCTGCCTCCCTCCCCTCCCCTCCCCGCCCTCCCCTCCCTCACTCCCCTCCCTTCCCTGCTGCTTGGAACTAGCTGTGTAGACCAGGCTGGCCTCAAACTCACTGAGCTCTGCCTGCTTCTGTCTCCTGAGTGCAGGGCTTAAAGGTGTGCGCCACCATGCTCAGCCCCTTTTCCTTTTTTAAATTGATTTTTTAGATTGAAAATCAAAGTAATGGTTGCATCATGGCCTCTTCATTTATATGTATACCATATTTTGTTGTCATTTATTTCTATCCCCACTGCCCTTCTCATGTCCCTTCCCACCTCCCCCCTTCTGCTTGCCTGTTAAACATACTCCATACCTTCCTTCTGTATTCCCCACAACCCTTAAGACCTCATCCCCTCTAATTCCCCTAGGTTTGTTTAAAGTTAGATTTAGTGCATCTAATTTCTTGAGTCCTTATGGGTTGATTTTTTTTACAGTATAAGTAACCTTAAGAGGTGATAAAAGTCTTGAGTGCCCTTGAAGCTATTGATATTTATTTCTAGTGGAGTTAGAGACTAAGCATTCTATATTTTCTTTTTTTCTTTTCTTTTCTTTTTTTTTTTTTTTGTTTTTGTTTTTTTGTTTTTTCGAGACAGGGTTTCTCTGTGTAGCTTTGCGCCTTTCCTGGAACTTGCTTTGGAGACCAGGCTGGCCTCGAACTCACAGAGATCTGCCTGCCTCTGCCTCCCGAGTGCTGGGATTAAAGGTGTGCGTCACCACCGCCCGGCCCCTATATTTTCTTGATACTTTGAATTTCATTGTGCTAAAACTTCATTCTTAAGATTAATCAACAGGATAAGGGGGTTATAGCTTGATGGAATGCTTTATTATCATATTCAAGTATATAGCTATGAAAATAAATACCTGTTGAAATTTTTAATGTTGCCCAGCGATGGTGGCGCAGGCACTCTAGCACTCAGGAGGCAGAGGCAGGTGGATCTCTGTGAGTTTGAGCCCCGCCTAGTCTATAGAGTGAGCTCCAGGACAGCCAAGGCTACATAGAGAAACCCTGTCTCAGTTGTTTATTTATTTATTTTTGTGTGTGTGTGTGTGTGTGTGTGTGTGTGTGTGTGTGTGTGTGTGTATGTGTGTGTATGTTGGGATTACTGGCCAGGTGTAGAGGTATATCCTTATAATCCTGGTACTGAGGCAAGATGATTGAGAGTTCAAGATGAGCCTCAGCAACACGTTGTCCTCAAACTTCTCAGCCAAATTAACAGGGAAGCAGTATAATAGATGTATTTTAAAAGGTGGGTCCTAATGCCAGGCAGTGCTGGCGCATACCTTTAATCCCAGCACTCAGGAGACAGAGGCAGGTGGATCTCTGTGAGTTTGAGCCCAGCCTGGTCTACAGAGAGAGATCCAGGACAGCCAGGGCTACACAGGGAAACCCTGTCTTGAAAACAGCCAGCTAACCTTTGTTGTTTTTGTGGAAGATGATCATGAGAAATGCCATTCATTTCAACTCTGCGGCATCTCCTTCCACTGTTTAGTTTGTTTAAGATATCTTTTTTGTGTGTATGTGTAAGATGTAGGAATGTGCACACATGGCTATGGTGCACATGTAGAGTACAGAGGACAGCTTTTGGGAGTCAGTTCTCTCCTCTCCCTTAGCACGTTCCCTACTGAGCCTTTTCCCTGGCCGCCTTCCTTCTCCATTAAAACAACAACAGCAAACTTTCTTTTTTCTTTTAAAACTGTGTGTGTGAAGGCTAGAGGACACCTGGGTGTGATCCTAAGCAACTGTCCACCTTCTTTGAGACACATCTTGGCCTACAGCTTACCAGTTAGGGTAGACTGCTTGGCCTGGAGCCCCAGGGAATCTTCCTGTCTTTGTCTCCTTGGTGCTGGGAGTCCAAGCACATGTCACAGCTCCTGGCTTTTTTTTTTTTTTTTTTTTTTTTTTGGTTTTTCGAGACAGGGTTTCTCTGTGTAGCTTTGCGCCTTTCCTGGAACTCACTTGGTAGCCCAGGCTGGCCTTGAACTCACAGAGATCCGCCTGGCTCTGCCTCCCAAGTGCTGGGATTAAAGGCGTGCGCCACCACCGCCCGGCAACAGCTCCTGGCTTTTTATGTGGGTATTGGGGCTCAAACTCATGTCCTCGTGCTAGCAAAGCAAGCACTCCATTGACCGCATCAGCCCTCATCCACTGCCTGTGGTGCTGGGCGTGGACCCCAGGGCCTCTCATTCAGCAAAAGTGCTACCACTGAGTTACGAAAAGTCCAGCCCTTGAAGAGCTTTTTAAAAAGATTTGGGGTGTGTGTATAGACTTGTGAAGGTCAGAGTACAATTTGCAGAGATTGGTTTTCTCCCACCATGATGTGCATGCCAGGGGTTGAACTCAGATTGTCAGGCTATCATAACGGATTTACTATGTTATTTTAAGGATTTATTTGTGTATGAACATTTTGCCTGCATGTGTATCCCATGTGTGCTTGATTCCTAAAGAAGTCAGAGTTACAAATGGTTGTGAGCCACCATGTAGGTTCTGGAAACCAAACTTGGGCCCGCTGTAAGAAGAAATTTTCTTTCTTTTCTTTATTCTTTTTTTTTTTTTGGTTTTTCTCAACAGGGTTTTTCTGTGTAGTTTTGGAGCCTGCCTCTTGAGTGGTGGGATTAAAGGCGTGCGCCACCACCACTGGGATCTGTTTTTTTTAAAATTTTATTTATTTATTTATTTGTTTGTTTGTTTGTTTGTTTTTCGAGACAGGGTTTCTCTGTGTAGCTTTGCACCTTTCCTGGAACTCACTTGGTAGCCCAGGCTGGCCTCGAACTCACAGAGATCCGCCTGGCTCTGCCTCCCGAGTGCTGGGATTAAAGGCGTGCGCCACCACTGCCCGGCTTTTTTTTTTTTTTTTTAAGAACATAATTTATTTAACTTTTTTTTTTTTTTTTTAATATGTGCATTGGTGTCAGATCCCTTGGAACTGGAGATAAAGACAGTTGTGAGCTGCCATGTGGGTGCTGGGAATTGAACCTGGATCATCTCTGGAAGAGCAGCCAATACTCTTAACTGCTGAGTCCCCCTCCCCCCACACTAAAATAAAGACTAAAGATAG
The DNA here is from genome assembly GCF_949786415.1 of Peromyscus eremicus. Lineage (NCBI taxonomy): Eukaryota > Metazoa > Chordata > Mammalia > Rodentia > Cricetidae > Peromyscus > Peromyscus eremicus. The sequence continues at coordinate 62,052,503 of NC_081417.1, forward strand.
AGGCTTTGAGAAGAAGCTTTGCCAGGCAGTGGTGGGACATGCCTTTAATCTAAGCACTCAGGAGGCAGAGGCAGGTGGATCTCTGAGTTTGATCCAGTCTGGTCTACAGAGTGAGTTCCAGGACAGTCAGGGATACACAGAGAAACTCTGTCTCGAGAAACAAAAATTAACTATGAAAACCTTTCTTATACTGACAAGATGGGTCAGTTAGGTAAAGGTGTTTGCCATCAAGACTAAGGACCTGAATTGGAACCCCAAAACCTACATATTAAGAGGAGAGAATGAAGTTCAGTTGGTCCTTGGACATCTACATGCATGCTGTGGCAAATGTGCACCTCCTCCCAAAATGAATGTAATGTTTTGTTTTTTTTTAAAGTGTTTTCTTGGAGCTGGGGAGTAGTGGCTCATGCATATAATCCTAGTATATGGAAAGCTGAGGCAAGACTACTGTGAGTTTGAGGGCAGCCTGGGCTGCACAGCAAGACCCTGCCTAAAAAAAATGCAACAAAACAAAAAGTTTCTTTTCTTAAATAAACAAAAACAGAACAAGAAAACTTACTTTCTCCTTCTCCCAGAATTCCTCAACTCCCATTCATGCTGGATATTGACATGCCTTGGTCTAGTTCCCGTCTTGTGTAGGCAGCCACAGCTGCTCTGAGTTCACGGTACAGTGGCCTGTCCTGTCCAGAAGACGCTGTTTTAGAGCTTGGGGCAGGTGTGTGTGTGTGTGTGTGTGTGTGTGTATGTGTGTGTGTGTGTGTGTGTGTGTAGTGGGGGGTAGTATGTCATAGGGTAGTAGTGATACACATCTTTGATCCCAGCACTCAGGAGGCAGAGGCAGGCAAATCTCTGAGTTCGAGGCCAGCCTGGTCTACAGAATGAGTTCCAGGATAGGCAGGGCTACACAGAGAAACCCTGTCTTGAAAAACAAAGATTTCATTTGTGGCTGAGCATTCCATTGACATTGGTTTTCTACAGTTAGACCAGTTGTGAGTTTCTGTGTTAACCACTTTAACTGCACAAAGAAACTTCTCTGATGAGATCTGAGGGTTGTAATAATCTATGGGTAGACAGATAATGAATTCAGAGGACAGTAGTAGTAAGTTGTCCTCTGGGGCATGTGAGCTCCCCAGTCATGGGCTCTTTATTAGATTTACAGTGTGGATACATGTTTCCTCCTATGGAGTGGGCCTTAAGTCCAATCAAAAAGTGGTTGGTCTGGGCTGGAGAGATGGCTTAGTGGTTAAGAGCACTGACTGCTCTTTCAGAGGACCCTGGTTCAATTCCCAGCACCCACATGGCAGCTCACAACTGTCTGTAACTCCAGTTTCTGAGACCCAACACCCATAGCAAAACACCAGTGTACGTGAAATAAAAATAAATAAATTAAAAATAAAAAAAAAAGTGGTCACATCCATAATATTCAGTGCTGTGCTACCTTTGCACCGATGGGTATACCTTTTTTTGGTTTTTCGAGACAGGGTTTCTCTGTGTAGCTTTGCGCCTTTTCCTGGAACTCACTCCGTAGCCCAGGCTGGCCTCGAACTCACAGAGATCCGCCTGGCTCTGCCTCCCAAGTGCTGGGATTAAAGGCGTGTGCCACCACCGCCCGGCTGAGTATACCTTTTTTGAAGACAGGGTCTTACTGTGTGCCACAGGCTGGCCTGGAACTCCTGTGTGGACTAGGCTGACTGTCCTCTGCCTCTGCCTCTGGAGTTGTGTGATTAAAGGTCTGTGCCACCACTCCTGCCCTATGGACATATCTTGCACATATTGTACTTCACAGGATTCACAGCTGGGTAAGACTGCTGATGACTCTCTTCATCCTCATCTCCAGCTGCCTACATAAAACCTTGCAGTTTTGAGAGCTTGCCAGCAGAGATAGATAACGCTTCCTTTTTAGTACCAGCTTGATTTCTCCATGTCATCTGACCAGTTCATGGGATGTCTTCAGCAGCAGGGTCTTGTCATTAAGCCTTTTTCAGCCTTCACACAGTATCACTGTGTAGACTTGCCTGGCCTTGGACACATAGGCAAACCTGTGTAGACATTCTCTTGAATCAGCCCCCCCAGTGCTGAGATTACAGACACATGCATGCCACTATCTAACTTTTTCATCCATAGGAAACTGCCATTCTACGTTCTGTCTCTGATTTACCGATCCTGAACATTTCATATGATGAATTACATAGTATGTAACATGTGGTCTTTTATGAGTGGTTTCTTTCACTTAGCCGAATGTTCTCAAAGTTTATGTGTAGCGGGATTGGGGATTTAGCTCAGTGGTAGAGCGCTTGCCTAGCAAACACAAGGCCCTGGGTTCGGTCCTCAGCTCCGGAAAAAAAAAAAAAATTGATGTGTAGCGTAACATGTACCTCTTTTTATTTGTTTTGGAGGCAGTATCTTTATTACTCGATCTCCATCCCTGAGTACTGTTATGCAGCACATGTACCACCATACCCAGTTTGCAAGCCTACAGATGAGCTATATGTCCATCCTACTTCATTTCTTTTATTGCTGAATAACGTTCTGGTGCCTGGGTACATTTATCTTCTGTTCTATTTTTGTTTTGTGATTCTGAGGATTGACTAGAGCCTTGCAGATGCTCAGCAAGTGCTTTAACTACGGAGTTAACAGTCTATATCCCCAGCCCTGAGCACGTTTTGTTTTTTCTCTTCTCTTCCTTTCTCCTCTGTTTCTTGCTTTTTGAGACAGTCTTTCTTATAGACAAGCCCTGCCTTGAAATCCCTATGTAGCCAAAGATGACCTTGAATTTATTTCATTCTCCCAGCTCCACCTCCCAAGTGCTGGAATTAACAGGCTTGAGCCACTGTCCCTGCTTTATGCACTGCTTTTGACATCAAACAAACCCAGGGCTTTTGCATGATAGATAAGCACTCCACCAACTGAGCTCTGTCCCCCAGCCCTTTCCTTTAACTATTTCCTTTAAGACATTTGCTGTGCTCCCATTTACTCATTTGGTAATATATTTGGGTTTCTACATTTTGACTGTTACCAGTTTTGATTCTGTGAACATTTTATTTGTGTGTGTGTTGATGGGGATGTTACCCAGAGCCTTATATCGTAGTCAGGTGTTCTATTACTGAGTTAATTCTGATTTATATTGGCAAGTGTACACACCCATATAACTGCCACCACAAATTATAGGGCATCTCTGTCATTCTAAAAATTCTTTTATGCTGCTTTTCTGATCATTCCTACCCCACATTATTCTCAGACAATCACTTTAAGTTTTAATTAAAAATCGTTTTATGTATACAGGTATTTTGCCTGCATCAATGTATTCCACTTTTGTCCTGATGCCTCCAGGGTCACATGTGGAACCACCATGTGGGTCTAGAAACTGAACCCAGATCCTCTGGAAAAGTAACCAGTGCTCTTAACTGCTGAACCATCTCTCCAGCCCCACTTTACCACTTTACATCCTTTTTTTTTTTTTTTTTTGAGACAGGATTTCTCTGTGTAACAGCTCTGACTGTCTGGGAACTTGCTCTATAGACCAGGCTGGCCTCGAACTCACATAGATCCACCTGCCTCTTTCCCAAGTGCTAGAATTAAAAGCATGCACCACCATGCCTGGCAAAATTTAAAAATTACGTTTATGTATGTGGTGTTGTGTGCATACCACAGCACGTGTGTCAGAGAACAACTTGTAGGATTGGTGGGTCCTGAGGATTGAACTCAGGTTGTCGGGCCTGGCTGCAAGTACCTTTACCCACTAAGCCGTCTCAGCAGCCTGGCAGGTTTTTTTTTTTTTTTTTTTTTCCCCCCCAGTCACTTACTGTAATTTAGTTTTTCACGTTCCAGACATTTATATGAAATATTCAAATGAAATAATGCAGTGTATATTCTTGGGTATGGCTTATTTTGCTTGACAAGCGGCTTTAAGATTCACATTGTTGAGTAGGTAGAATGTTTTGATTGGTTACTTGTATCCTGTAATTTGTTGATCCTCTTGACAGACATTTGGATTGTTTTCACTACCTTTGATTTGTCATATGCTTAATTCTTCTATTTTCTTTCTTTGCTTCCCCCCCACCCCCCCACCTCTGACGCAGGGTTTTTCTGTGTAGCCCTTACTGTCCTAGAACTTACTCTGTAGACCAGGCTGGCCTCCAGATATCTACCTACCTCTGCCTCTTGAGTCCTGGGATTAAAAGTGTGTTCCACCACTGCCTGGCCAGTGCTGAGGTTTCTAATACTTGGGTAGTGGTTCCAGTTCATTTGCATTCGTTTGTTCGTTCATCCCTCCCTCCCTCCCTCCCTCTTCCCCTCCTCCTCCCCTCACCTTTTTCTTTGGAGACATGGTCATTGGATGTAGCTGAGGCTAGCCTTAAACTCCTGATCTTGCCTCTGCCTTCCAAGTGCTGAGGTTACAGGAATACACCGCCACACCTAGATTATGCAGCATTTAGGTAGGTGCTCCACCAGCAGAACTACATCCCCTTCTTGATCAGAATAGCAGGGAAAAAAACATTTATTCTTTAAACGCCATCCAGTTTCTGGTATTTTTGTTGTAGCAGCTCAAAAAGACTTAAGGCAGTTTTCACGGGGCTGGAGAGATGTCTCAGTGGTTAAGAGCACCGGCTGCTCTTCCAAAGGACCCAGGTTCAATTCCCAGCACCCACATGGCAGCTCATAACTGTCTAACTCCAGTTCCAGGGGACCTGACACCCATGGCAAAACACCAATGCACATAAAATAAAAATAATTTTTTTTTAAAAAGACAGTTTTCATTTATAATATTTGTATTGTGAATTAAGCAGAAATAGAAACAGCATTCACACTGAAGCAAGAAGAGCAGTTTCAGACAGAATAGGTTGTGAAAAAAAAAGTGAAATATATTAAAAATCTAAAGCATATACAGATAAATGGAAGGAAGGGAGGGAGATGAGGATGTGAATTGTTGGTGGAGCACTTGCCTGCATGTGGGAGGCTTTGAGTCTGATCTCCAGCACATTAAACAAAAACAAAATAAATACATTTTTCTAATATTAATTTTTAGTTTTTTATTTATGTCTATGCCATGTGTATGAGGGTGCTTGGGGAGGCCAGAAGGTGTTAGGTCCCCTGGAGCTGGAGTTACAGGCAATTGTGAGTTGTTATGGGTACTAGGAACCATACGGGCCCTCTGGAAGAGCAGTAAAGTGCTCCAACAAGCATATTTTAAAAGAAAATATGGCAATTTTGCCAGCAGGCTTGTACTATTGCAATAATTACTGCAACAATTTAGAGTTAATTAAAAGAAAGTTATAGGGACAGTGAGATGGTTTAGTATGGGAAGGTGATTGCCTCCTAATCTTACAGCCTGGGTTTGATTCCTAGAACCCATATGGTAGAAAGAGAATTGACTCCCCAAATTGCCCTCTGTTCTCCCAAATGTGCTGTGGCCCTTACTCTCCCACATATATACACATACAATAAATAAATAAATGTAAAAAAAAATTTTAAAAAGAAAAGTTCTTTTTTTTTTTTTTAAAGATTTATTTATTTATTATGTATACAGCATGTATGCCTGCAGGCCAGAAGAGGGCACCAGATCTTGTTATAGATGGTTGTGAGCCACCATGTGGTTGCTGGGAATTGAACTCAGGACCTCTGGAAGAGCAGTCAGTGCTCTTAACCTCTGAGCCATCTCTCCAGCCCCAAGAAAAGTTCTTTAGACTAAAGAGAATGTCTCATTTCAAAAGTATTCTAGTTGGAAGGAATAATCAGTGGAGTAGAGAATGGGTTATTGAATATAAAAGAATAGTATTCTTGACACATGAACATTATATGAAATTTAAGTTTCAGTGCCCATAAAAGTTTTGCTACAACTTTGCTTTTTTGTTTGTTTGTTTGTTTTTAGTAATATTTAAAGATTTATTTTATGTATATACTGCTCTATCTGCATGTACACCTACATGCCAGAAGAAGGCATCAGATCTTATTGTAGATGCCTGTGAGTCACCATGTGGTTGCTGGGAATTGAACTCAGAACCTCTGGAAGAGCTACCAATGCTCTTAACCGCTAATCCATCTCTCTAGCCCTGAACTTTGCATTTATTAATGCTCCAATGGCAAAGTTCAGTAGTTTCCACAGGAGACAGGTGGTGGTCTCAGCGTTCATGCTGCCCCATGGTGTACTACAAATCCCATGATGGCATCAGCTGTGATGGCTCACAACCATCGTCTGAGTTCTCAAGAGGCTGAGGCAGGAGGATGGCCATGAGTTTGATGCCAGCTTGATCTAGGGACTTTTTGTTTGTTTGTTTTGTTTTTTTGAGACAGGGTTTCTCTGCAGTTTTGGTGCTTGTCCTGGAACTCACTCTGTAGACCAGGCTGGCCTTGAAGTCACAGAGATCCGCCTGCCTCTGCCTCTCGAGTGCTGGGATTAAAGGCGTGTGCCGCCGGGCGGTGGTGGCGCACGCCTTTAATCCCAGCACTCGGGAGGCAGAGCCAGGCGGATCTCTGTGAGTTCGAGGCCAGCCTGGTCTCCAAAGCGAGTTCCAGGAAAGGCGCAAAGCTACACAGAGAAACCCTGTCTCGAAAAACCAAAAAAAAAAAAAAAAAAAAAAAGGCGTGTGCCACCACTGCCTGGCTCAGCTTGATCCATATAATGAGTTCTAGGCCCACCAGGGGTATGCACAGAGAACCTTGTCTCCTAAATAAAACATGTATTGATGCAGTTGTGTTCATGGTGTTGACTAGCATGCTTATTTGCTGTACTAGGATATTTTAACCTTTTTTTTTTTGGTATATTATTTTCATTTCATAACCCATTGGTAGCTCATGCTTATGATCTTAGTAATCAGGAAGTTGAAGCAGGAGGATTTCCACAAGTGTGAGGTCAGCCCAGATAGGGTAAGATCTTCTCTCAAACCAAAAAAGAAAAAAAAAAAAAAAATGAAAAGACAAAAGTCGACTTTGAGTGACAGACTCCCAGGCACAATGGAGGATTCTGTCATCAAATCATGTTAAATGGCAAAGCATTGTCTTTATTGTGCTACCACAGTGTAACTATGTGAAAATAGTAGATGTTATCAGATTACACTCCTCATAAAAGTCTCAAGGGAAAATAGTTAAAAAAGACTAGAAAATTGAAATGGAATATCTCATAAAAATTTCTTCATGAAATTAAAAATGAAAATGAAAGGGCTGAAGAGATGGCTCAGCGGTTAAGAGGATTGGCTGCTCTTCCAGAGGACCCAGGTTCAATTCCCAGCACCTATGTGCCAGCTCAAAACTGTAACTCCAGTTCCAGGGGATCTGGCACCCTCAACACAGGTGTACATATAGGCAAAACACCAATCTCATAAAAATAAATCTTTTTTTAAAAATGAAAATGAAATTGCAACCAACCACACAGCCATTTACCAGTGGTAAGTAATTAGTGTTTAATTCCAACACTAGGAAAATAAACTTTTAGGGTGATTAGCTTTTGGTGAGGACAGTTGCTGAGCGAGTTGAGGATGTTGACAACACCATCAGTGCTAATTAAGAAATTTAAGTGATGTCAGGTTGTTTCCTTGGCTCTAGATGAGTCTGCATATGTTACAGATACTGCTCAATTGATGTTCATTTGACTAGTGGGTATAGTATGAAGCTATGGAAGATTTAGTTTGTATAGGGACCAAGGATGTAGCTCATTTGGTTATAGTGTTTGTCTGAAACCAAAATGAAAAGGAATTTGTACGAATGCTTTTTTGGAAGAACCTGGGTCAAGAATTCAGTACAACACAAAAGTAGAATCTGCTAAAACACATTATAACTGATTGTGGTAAAAATGCATGTAGAACAGAAAAAGGCAAATTAGCAAATTGGTGAACCTATGCAATGTAATACGTGTTTCAAGCTTATGATTATTCATTTCATTATTTATTAGCAGATGCTTTAAGAGCAGGAAATATTTGAATCAGTAATGGACCAGTAATGATGAGAGAGGAATTTCATTCACTTTTGTGTATTTCCCAAAGAATGTCCTGATGTCCCTGTATGTAGCAATTCAGTGGCATGACAGTGGCTGATACTTAAGCTCAAGCTAGTAACTCACTGCATAGCCCAGATAGACCTCAAATTCATGGTATCCTCTTGCCTTACCTGCTCAGTTGCTGGATTACAGGTGTGAGCCACTATACCTAGTTCATTCTAGCTTTTGTTTGTAAAGCCCAGTGCTGAGACAGTTAGCTGAAGAAGGATCACTGAGACATTTTTTCTTTGAAAAACTATTTTGTGTGAGAGCCTGAGTATGTGCGTGCTTAGCAGGCGGTTGTGCTATGATGGGCGTGTGCCTTCTGCCTTGTCAGGGTCTCTCCTGTTCTGCTGCTGCTCTGTGGCTCGCCCGCTGTAGTGCCTGTGGTGGTCGGAGGACAGGCTTGGGTGGTGCTCCTCAATTGCTGCCCACCTGTTGTATCTTTTTTTTTACTAGCTAGAAGAGAAAAAGAAGTCAACACATAATTATCTTTCCGGAAACGAGGTTTGTTAGGAGAAAGGGCTTCAAGGCAACTCTTGACATTTAAAAGTGGGAAAGCATTGGAAAGGAGATCTACCAGGCCTGGTGGCACATGCCTATAGTCCTAGCAGAGGCAGGCAGATCTCCTTTGTTTGAGACCAGCCTGGTCTACAGAGTGAGTTCCAGGACAGCCAGGACTATACAGAGAAACTCTGTCTCCAACCCTCCCCCCCCACAAAAAACAAAAATAAAGAAAATTGTCTTGTTTAATAGAGAACTACAAAGATATAGCTCCTGTTTATTGCATTATTAGCATTTGCCCTTTCCTGTGCTAACGTGGAAATGTCTGTTATCTGTGTTGCATGTTGCATATATACATATATACACAGAGAATTTTATATAAATTTTATATAAATAATATGCAGACTCACTTAAATGTGACCCTATGTAAGTTTCTAAAACTTTGTATTCATTTTCCTTATAATAAGGTTCTGATGGTAACTCATAGTTATTTCAGCAATTAAATGAATTAACACATAAAATATTTTAGAAGCATGTCCAGTACACAGGAAATAAATACACAGTGAATGGTAACTTGCTTTTATCCTATACATGTGTATTATGTGTGGGGGTAGACCTGCATGTGTCTCTGTGGGTGCGCTCTCTGTGCATGCTGTGTAGAGGCCAGAGGTAGAAGTTGATGGCCTCTTCTGTTACTCTCTACCTTATTTTTTTGAGACAGGGTCTTTTACTGAAACTTGAGTCTGCCATTTCAACTAGGCTGGTTAGCTAGAATGACCCCCAGAATCGTCCTGGGTCTGGCTTATCCCCAAGCCCCTACAAGCGTTACAGATGTGTACCTCCATGCTCAGCCTCTCTGTGGTGCTGGGAGTCCTAATGCAGGTCCTTGTGTCTTGTACAGCAAGCGCTTTAGCCCACCGAGTCCTCTGCCTTTCCCTACTGTCACATTGTCACATCATGTGGACGGCAGCTTGGTGAGATGGCACTAACGTGGTTCCATAAATGGGACGGAGCGTGAAGTTAAGGCTTGTAGGGAGTTGAGGAGACTTGCCCAGGGTTAGTTACATGGGTTAGTTTGCCTTCCAGGTTCTGTAGCTTACCTAGTTTGTATGTCTTAACTATATTTTGCCCTGCTTCTCAAAACCGTACTTGAATGTTCAGCTGTGGAGGTCTGTTGTCTGGTAAGAGATCCGTAAAGATCCTTGCAGTTGGACTGTAGTTTGGAGACAGAACGTAGCCTTCAGGAAAAGTGTAATGGTCATGGCTAATAAGATGAATAAACATTAGAAAATTTGGGGGACAGGTAGACAGTGCTGGGTTTTAAGTTGAGGACCGTATGTATGCTAAATAAGTGCTCTCCCATGAGAGCACTTTGTACACTTTGCCCAGTATATTTTCCGGAGAAAAATCAGAGTTGGGGCATACTCTAGTACCTGTGCTTGGGGAATGAGATTGGAATCAAGTAGTTAGGCTGTTTAAGATTGCACCAAATCTGAGAATCTGGACTATTAAAATGAATCAGAATTGTCTGTCAGAATTCCAGTACGCTGATGGAGGTGTGTTTAAGGTAGCAGCAGGACAAGGAGGATTGTAGAGTGGTAGGTAACAAAGTGTCATTGCTTGCGTCATATGTAACCATTCATCCGACATGCTAAACCAGCCTATCCTTATAACCAGCTGAACTACTGGACTCATGGCTTAATGCCCTTTGCAATACCAAGTGTCATTATGTCCTGGTGGCTGATGCCTTAACTGACCTGCTTGTCTGGATTCCTTAATTCTGACTTTAAACTTAAAATTTGACCTCCCCTCCAAATCCTGCCTATCCACATTGCTCACTGTCTTCACAGAGGAAACACATCCACTGACCAGTAGCAATGCCTTTCAGTTCCTACAGAATGCGGAGTCTTTACCTCCAAAGTAAAACCACCTGAAAGGTGTTCTAGCCTTAGATTCCGTCATGGTTTAGTACTTAAATAATTTTTAAGTTACTCTTTCTAGCATTGAGATCATAATCATACTTTTCAGTTCATGGTTCCCTCTGAGATTCTGAACTATTAGAGAAGGAACCAAGGGTCCGAAGCTTGCGATCTCTTGAGCTGTACCTCAAGCCCCATTTTATGGTTCATTATTACTTTGGCTGTTGTGGGTCGCCTTTTATTTGTTGGTCCCCAGGTATTCATTTCCTTTTCTCCTGTTACTCCTTGGACAACAATTCTGATAGATTCTATTCTTTATTAGGCACTCTAATTCTTAAAGAATTAAACACTTTGAGACAAGTTCAAAGAATTTTTGGGAGAAGCCATTTGAAGGTATCTGATGTTTCATTATTACTCTGAGTATTTTAGTGTGTACCCTACAAACAAGGGTATTCTGTACACTCGAATTATTATTAACAATCAAGAAACTAAAATGAAGCTGGCTGTGATGATTAACGAACTCATACTTGTAATCTTATCAATTGGGAAGCCTAGGCAGATGGGTTGTTGTGAGTTTGGGTTGGGATACAGAGCAGGACCTCTGTTCCTCTGCCTCCCCAAAAGAGAAAGTAAGGTTGAGATGTAAGTACCATTTAATACTCAGATCCCAAGAAGATGAGAAAAATAAGGAAAAAAAAAAAGAAAGAAAAAAAATGCTCAGATCCCATTAAATCTGCCCAGTCACCATCAGGTTATGGTAACAAAGGGTGCACTTGTCTTGTACTGTCCTGCTGTAGAAGCTTTGAACACAGTAGCATTCCTAGTCTTGCTCTAGACTTCATGATCTCGATGTTTGGTCATTATAATCACTTATTTTGTAGACTGGCTTTCAGTTAGAGTCTGTGGAATTTCCTCACATTCCTTATATCCTTTAAGGTGGCACATCATTTCACGTCTCATTAATGGTAATATGTCTGCCAGGCTTCTCCACTACAATCACTTTTCTGTGTAATCATAATCTCTGAGTTTGAGGACAGCCTGGTCTGCAGAGCGACCCTGTCTCCCACAAAAACAAAAACAACCTATTCCTACTCAGCTTCCCTCTTGGCTCCCATCTCCTCCTCTCTTCTCTCTCTCCCACTTGCCTGTCCTCCTCCCTCTTCATGTAGCCCAGGCTAACCTCAAACTCTTATTCTTTCTTTCTGCCTCTACCTAACAAATGCTTGGATTCTAAGCATGAACCACCACACATACCTTGTCCAACTTTCTATTTTTAGTTTTTAATTTTTGAGACGGGTCTCACTTTATGGCTCATTACGTGGAACTTATTCTGTATCCCAGTCTGGCTTTGAACTTGAGAACTCCTGCATCAGTCTTCTAAGTGCTGGAACTACAGCACTTCACTTTGTATTCACTTATTAATGTCTCTAGAATTTCATTTCCTATTTTTATTTTTATTTTTTTGTTTTTTCAAAACAAGGTTTGTAGATGTAACCAGCCGTCTTATTAAATAAGAAACACAGAACCAATGCAAAGAAGAAAGCCAAGAGGTCAGAGCTAAGAGCTAAAACCTTACCCTTCCTCCTGTGGTGGTCCTACCTCTCCGAAGGAGAGCTACTTCCTGTGTTAAAGTCTTTATATAGACTTTCTGTTCTGCCTTCTCATTGGTTGCAAACCCAATCACATGACCGCCTCGTCACTGCCTGTCTGTACAGACCTCCAGATCTTCTATGGTTGGTATTGAGATTAAAGGCGTGTGTCTCCAATGCTGGCTGTATCCCTGAACACACAGAGATTTACCTAGCTCTGCCTACCAAGTGCTGGGATTAAAGACGTGTACCACCACTGCCGGGCTTTCCTATGGCTTGCTAATAGCTCTGACCCCTGGGCAACTTTATTTATTAACATACAAATAACATTTTAATACAAATAAAATATCACCATATTTTCCCTTTTCTATTTTAATAAAAAGAAAAAAGGAAAAAGCTTATAACTAACATAAGAAAAACTATATACAAAAGTACAATAACTATATACAGTTATTGAACTTATTGAACTCAGGTCTTCCCACCTCTGTTTCTGATTGCTGTGATGATAAGAATGGACCTGTTCAGTTGTATTGCATGCATATTACACTGGCATAAATGATCATGTTTAACTTTATTTTGTATATAACAGTATTAACGTGTGACTTAAGTCCAGAAGGTCATATTCTAGAATGGCCACTATATAGTTGGTGATATGTAAGTTCTACTTTACTGTGACAAGTGGCGTTAAACAAGTTGCACAAAGTGTGAGATGTTATTTCTGCCTCGGAGTTTCAGGAAATCCTCGTGATCTAAATCTGATCTGGTCTTGGAGGTAGTTTGCCGCCACCTAGTGGCAGTGATCTACCTCAGTATAAAAATGTTAATGGGGACAACTCTAGCTGGCGAAGACTTCTAGGCATTGGCAGCAATTTTATGTGAGGTTTGTTGATGCCAGGTTCTTTGTCACAATCCTGGAGGATTGGGCCAGGAAAAGACTGAGGACGAAAAAGGCCTTTTCTCTACCTCTTGCTTTCGAAGACAGATTTTGTTTCCAGGACTTGACTTTGTGAGAATTGGAGTGAAGGTGGGTAGAAGTGCTAACTATTCAGCTGGTGATTTTTACTTTATATTTAAAAATTGGGAGGCTGAGGACCTGGAGAATGGCTCAGGGTTATAAAAGTCTTTTTAAAATGGATTCTGAGAATATAGCTTAGTGGTAGAGCACTTGCCCAGAATGTAGGAGACCCTAGGGTCAATCTCTAATACCATACTCAAATTATTTTCTGTTTCTTCAGATTAGCATATGAATGGTGTGTGTGTGTGTGTGTGTGTGTGTGTGTGTGTGTGTGTGTGTGTGTTGTACTGGGACTCTACCCAAGTGTTTCACAATGTACCAAATGCTCAAATACAGACAAATTACAGGTATGTACCACTACCACCAACTTGGAAGACAGAATTTTCAAATTTTTTTTTATTTATGTCTGTATTTTATGAGTGCTCTATCTACATGTATGCCTACAGGCCAGAAGAGGGCATCAGACCCCACTGTTGATGGTTGTGAGCTGCCATGTGGGTGCTGCAGATTGAACTCAGGCCCTTGGAAGAGCAGCCAGTGCTTTTAACCAATAAGCCATCTTTCCAGCCTGAAAGACAGCATTTTAAAAAACAGAAATATTTAACTAGGCCCGAAGACATATGCCTGTAACCCTAGCACTCAGAATGCATGTGTCTTCAGGCCAGCTAAATATTTCGTTTTTTAAATGTTGTTTTCCAATTTGGTGGTAGTGGCACATACCTGTAGTCTGTCTGAGCATTTGGATGTGGGGAATGAGAAGATCAAGAGTTCAAGGCCATCCATGGCTACTTAGCAAGTTAGAGAATTAGAGGCTAAGACAAACAGTAAGTAAATTATTTAACTGGGACTGGAAAGATGGCTCAGGGGTTAATTAAGAACATTGGCTTCTCTTTCAGAGAACCTGGGTTTGATTCACAGCATCTGCATGGCAGCTCACAACCATCTGTAACTCTATTCCCAGGAGATCTGATTCTGTCTTCTGGCCTCTGGGTACTGCGTGCGTGTGGTGCATAGATACAAATGCAGACAAAATAGCCATATACATAAAATGATTATGTCCTTGTTTGGTTTGTGCTGTTGTAATTAAATACTCTGAAAGGAAAAGCAGCTTAGGGAAGAGAGTTTTTATTCCAGCTCACAATTCTAGCTTTACAGTCCTCAACTGGGAAAGTCAAGGCAAAGCCTGAAGCAGCTAGTCATATCACAGTTGAGAAGAGAGAAAAAAGAATGCATGTGATGTGAGCTTGTTTACTTTCTTGCTTGCTTAGGCTCAGCTTGAGTTCTCCGTGGATACAGTTCAGGACTCTGCCTAGAGAATGGTGCCACCACCCACAGTAGGCTCTGTTTTCCCACATCAGTTAACTTAAGATGCTACATTGACAAGCCCATAGGCCAACTCGCTGTGAACTGTTTCTCTTTGAGACTCTTCCCAGTTGATTCCAGGTTGTGTCAAGTTGATACTTAAAGCCAACCATCACAGCTTAGTTCTTTGAAAATTGATATATAGTGGTGTACATTGTGTGTGTGTGTGTGTGTGTGTGTGTGTGTGTGTGTGAGACTGGGATTGAACTCTTGTACATGCTAGGCAAATGTGCTAATGAGCTATGCTTCTAGCCCTTTAAAAAGCATTTGAATTTTTTTTAGGATTATTTACTTTACCTGTTTGTGTGTGTGTGTCTGAGTGTATATATGTGCATCACATGTGCAGGTGCTCACGGAGGCCAGAACAAGGCATGTCCTGGAACTTGAGTTGTGGATGATGATTCTGAGCTACTTGGATGTGAGTGCGAGGAACCAAATTCTCTGCCAGAACAGCAAGTGCTCTTCAGTGCTAAGCCATCCTTCTAGCACTTGTTTGTTTTGAGACAAGGTCTCTCTAAGTTACCCAGGCTGGTCTTAAATATACAGGCTTTCCCTGACTGCCAGCCCCCAAATCGTGACACGGAGACTTATTATTAGTTATGAATGCTCAGCCTTAGCTTAGACTTGTTTCTCAATAGCTTTTTAACTTAACCTGTTTCTCCTCCTCTGTTTTGCCTCAGGGCTTTTTACCTTTCTTTCATTCTGTATGTCCTACTTTCCTGCTTCCTCCATGCCTGCCTGGCTGGTGGCTGGCTGGCTGGCCCCTGGCATCTCCCCTTCTTTCTCCCTTGTTCTTTCCTGAGCCTAGATTCCTCCTCTTACTTATTCTCTCTGCTCACTAGGCCTGCTTAGCCATCTCCTGCCTAGCTATTAGCCATTCAGCTTTTTATTAGACCAATCAGGTGCCTTAGGCAGGCCAGGTAAAACAAATGCAACACATCTTTACATAGTTAAACAAATACAGCATAAAGAAATGTAACACCTCTTTGCCCAGTTAGACAAATATTCCACAACAGACCTTGAAATTTTTTTTTTTTTAAATTTTTAGTTACATATAGGTTTGGTGGTGGTAGGTGGCACACACCTTTAATCCCAGCACTAGGGAGGCAGAGGCAGGCCTAGGAGGTCTATGGAGCTAGTTCCAGGACAGCTAAGTCTACATAAAGAAACCCTCTTTCAAAATGCCAAAATAAAACAAAAATTATATATTATTTTATATATTATATAATATTATATATTATATAAATTATAAATTATATATTTGTGGGTGAGTGCAGGTGCCCATGAGTGCAGGTGCCCATGGAGGCTAAAGGTGTTGGATCCTCTGGAGCTGGGGTTACAGGTAGTTGTGATCTGTCTGACAGTGCTGGGAAACAAGCTTGAGTCCTACAAGAGCAGCACATCATTCATTCATTCATTTATTATTTTTGTTTTTTCAAGACAGGGTTCTTCCATGGAGCCCTGGCTATGCTGGAACTCTGTAGACCAGGCTGGCCTTGAACTCAGAAATCTGCCTGTCTCTACTGCCCAAGTGCAAAGGCATGTGCCACCACTGCCCAGCTGTAGTACATGTTCTTAATCCCTGGACCATCTCAATAGCTCCAAAACCTTGATTTTTTTTATTCTCTTGCCTCAGCCTCCCCAGTAGCTGGGACTGAAGGTATGTTAACCATGCTGGATTTGAATATTGAGTTTCTAATTAGAATCCCCAAACATTTCTGTTCCACTCTAGGACTATGCCAGATCAAATCTGCTTTTTTTAGTTTATGGAAATGTTTGTCTCCCCACCTTCCTTCTTCCCAAGGGCTCCACTTTGTAGCCCAGGCTAGCCTTGAACTCAAGGTTACTTTTCCTCAGCTTCCCTGAATACTGGGATTACAGGTGTGTTCTCCTAAGCCTGTCCGTCAGTTACTTTGAAAATACAGATGCTCCCATCCATGGTGGCATAAGCCTTTAATTGCAGCATTCTGAGGTAGAAGCAGGTGGATCTCTGAGTTCCAGGCCAGCCTGGGCTATGTTGTTTGGTGGAATATTTGCTTGCACTGACACTCCAAACTGTCAATAAAGTTTACCTTGAACCCAAAGAGGGACTAAGGAACGATCAGCTGACCCTGTCTCTCCATGCTTCCCAGATTGAAAAGGCCCAAGCATCTCTCTAAGCCCCTCCCTACTACTTCCTTTGTGTGCCCCCCCCCTTCTCCAAAACCTCTATGGCTAATTCCAGTCAGCCAGTTGTTGACTCTGCCCCCGATTCAAGGTAAACTTTATTGGTAGTCTCAGAATGTCAGCGTGAACAAAAATCCTGCAAAATATAGAAACACTCTGTCTCAAAAAATTAATTAAATAAATATAGATGCTTTTTTAAAAATTAATATGTTGTTCATTTTTTAAAAAAATTTGCTGGGTGGTGGTTGCGCATACTTTTTTTTTTTTTTTCTTTTTTTTTTGGTTTTTTCGAGACAGGGTTTCTCTGTGTAGCTTTGCGCCTTTCCTGGAACTCACTTGGTAGTCCAGGCTGGCCTCGAACTCACAGAGATCCGCCTGGCTCTGCCTCCCGAGTGCTGGGATTAAAGGCGTGCGCCACCACCGCCCGGCGGTTGCGCATACTTTTAAACCCAGCATTCGGGAGGCAGAGTCAGGAGGATCTCTATGAATTTGAGGCCAGCTTAGTCTACAGAGTGAGATCCAGGACAAGCACTAAAACTACATGGAGAAACCCTGTCTTGAAAAAACCAAAAAAAAAAAAAAAAAAGCAAAAAAAAAAAAATTTGTGTGTCTATGTGTGTGGGTATGCATGGGCTATGATACACAAGTGTGGGTCACAGAACAATTAGGGGAATTAGTGATTCAGTCTCCCAGGGGTTGAATCAGGTCATCAGGCTTGGTGGCAGGGACCTTTTTCTACCAAGCAGTCCATTGATGGAATGGGGTTGGGGCTTGAGGGTCTGGAGAGTTGGCCCAGTGGTTAAGAGCTCACAACATCTGTAACTCTGGTTCCAGGCTGTCTGATGTCCTCTTCTGCCTCTGTAGGCACTGGTCACGTATGTGGTGCACCTGCAGACCAGGCAAGTGGATTTTTCTCATCCTGGTCCACATAGTGAGTTCCAGGCCAGCCAAGGCTACGTAATGAGACCCTGTCTTAAAAGAATGAAGATGCTTTCCCAGAGCTGACCCTCAGATATTGGTGGACAGTTTATATTTAAAAATTTAAGGCTCACTGCTCAGATTTACTTTAGAATATTTGCCCTGCCTCTTAGTTTTAGACCCCTAAGAGTATCTTGACTTTGTTTTTGTTTGTTTGTTATTTTGAGATACGGTCTCACTCTGTAGCCCAGGCTGTTCTGGAATTTTCTGTGTAGTTCAGGCTGGCCCCAGACTTATGGCATCTTACTGCCTTGTTCCCTCTCTGCCAAGTGCTGGGATTATAGGTATATGTTACCATATCCAGTGAAGATACCCTGTTAGATAGACTAGGTTATTTTCAAGGTATACATAAAATAATTTATGTGCAGTATTAAAATGGACTCAGAACGTTCTAAGACTGATGGACTCGTTGGTACTAGTTCTTTTCTTCCTGTCTTACATCCTTTTTTTGAAATTATACTGGAACTGCCGGGCGGTGGTGGCGCACGCCTTTAATCCCAGCACTCGGGAGGCAGAGCCAGGCGGATCTCTGCGAGTTCGAGGCCAGCCTGGACTACCAAGTGAGTCCCAGGAAAGGCGCAAAGCTACACAGAGAAACCCTGTCTCGAAAAACCAAAAAAAAAAAAAAAAGAAATTATACTGGAACTGTGATTTTATTTCCCTTAAGTAGCTAAAGGTCAAAGTTTAGGTCTTTTGTGACACCAGGATTTTTGAGACTGCTTTTTAGGCTATTCTTCTGAAAGATTTTGGGTTCAAATAAGATACCATTTGGTTGTCTAAATCTTGCCTTCATATTGAACATAAAATCTTTGTGACTGTGTAAGTTACTTTTTTCATTCTTTCTTTTCCTTCCTTCCTTTTGTTTTTGAGACTGGGTTTCTCTGTATAACAGCCCTGGCTGTCCTGGAACTCACTCTGTAGTCCAGGCTGGCTTTGAACTTACAGAGATCCACCTGCCTCTGCTTCCCGAGTGGTGGGACTGAAGGGGTTTGCCATCACCACCTGGCAAGTTACTTTTTTCCCAAGTCATCCCATTAAAATTCTTTTCATTGGAAATCAAACTTTCCTTGGTAGGTCAATAATAAGTGAGCCTTTTTCCTCTGACATCTTAACCTCTGGTCTAACTGAATTGTATTACCTTCCTCTTTTGTCTGATAACTAAAGGATCTTTCCCCTGATTGTCCATTATGTAGCCCTCTGTGGCCTTGAAGTTGGGGGAACCCTCTGTCTCTGATTTTCAAGTGCTGGGATTGCAGGCATATACAATCATGCCTAGCTGTTTTTCTATTTTGTAGTACTAGGGTCTTGTGCCAGTCACTCCCATCCCCTCTTCTGGCATCAGTTATTAGGTTACAAATGGCATGTACCTTTTTGGAAGAGGGATGATCCTACATGTGATAATGGGAAGGCATATATTCTGTACCTTTATTCTTTGCAACTCTAGTTAAAACATGAGTTGCAACAGCCTTTTCATTTGTTCATTCCTGAATTTACATATATTTGAAATCAGAATAATCACAAATATGTGGTTATATAACATCAGGTTTCCAGGGTTTGCTTGTCTGACATAGAGTTTTCTTTCTGGAGGTGGTGTGTTAAAAAAAGACCATGAGCTACCTCGTTACACTTAACAATCTATTATTCAATAATTAGGTAATGTTAGGTAGCATGTTCTAACTTAATCCTCTGCCAGTTTAATTTGTTTTCTGTATCTTAGAAAATGCTACTTTTCTAAAGAGATGGCGTATTTGAACTTGGTTACTGTTTGAATGTAATACATGGATTGGTAAAGGGATGTGAAAACTTTGTTATATTTATTGTTTTTTATCTGAATGACTGTTAGCAGAGATAACCATTGTGTAGTTTCATCTTCTGTACTAAAATCTACTGGTTGACATTTCGTCTGATAAATTGTCAAGAGTTAGAGATTTCTTGTTTTTTCTCCTTGGCCACTGCTTTTATTTTAGAGTTAGTCTGATTCTCTTCAGTTGTCATTCATAGCTCCTGCCTGGGAGTCTGGGTCTGGTGTGTAATGCCAGTCAGGCACCCAGGAGGAGAGTGTGTGGGCACACCACTGTTCGTTCCTCCTTACTGTGGGAAACTTGACACTTGATGTGGACTTCCTTCTGCCTGGCTGGCTTTTTCCTCTGCTCATTATTCCCCACTGGCATATTACTCTACATTTCAAACTGTTGGCTTGCTGTGTAAGAGGCTCTTTTCATATAGACTTTTCAAATTCTTAGTCTATGAACAGGCTGGTGAATAGTATACTGTATTTCTTCTTTTTGGCTCATTCATTCAGGTCCTTTGCTGTAAGTGGCTTTTTGTATTTATGTCTCACATTATAAAATTATTTTCTTACAGTATTTTTGCTTTTTTTTTGTCAGAGTTACTTTTTGTAGCTCAGGCTAGCCTTGACTTTGGCAGTCCTCCTATCTCAGCCTCCCAGTTGTTGGGATTACAAGTATGTACCAGTGTGCCAAGTTTGTTTTTGAGAAGGATGTTGTTTCATATCCTTGACTTCTTCTAAATTCTATCCTTCTTTTCCACCTACAAACTCTGGTATAGGCATGTGCCAGTACAGCCATCTGGTTCATAGGCTTTAGTATTTAGATATTTTGCTTCTGTTGTTATTTTTATTTGTTTTGTTTTGTTTGTTTTGTTTTTTGAGACAGGGTTTCTCTGTGTAGCTTTGCACCTTTCTTGGAACTCACTCAGTAGCTCTGTAGCCCAGGCTGGCCTCAAACTCACAGAGATCTGCCTACCTCTGCCTCCCAAGTGCTGGGATTAAAGGCGTGTGCTATTTATTAAAAATGATCCTTTCTTCTTTGGATCTCTGTGAGTTCAACACCAGCCAGGGCTGCACAGTGAGACCCTGTTGCAAAAACAAAACAGAGAGGAACTATCCTTTTTCACTGAATTGAAATGGTGTCTTTGTTATAAAGTAGGTGACTCTATACAAGTGGGTATATGTCTGCACACACTTCCCTTACATTTGTCTGTTTGTCCTTGTACCTTTAGCAGTCTTAATTACTATAAAGTCTTGAAATCTAATATATATTCAGGTTTATTATGGTTTCTCTTTTGTTTTGATGTTTGGTTGGTTAGTTTTTTTGAGACAAGGTTTCTCTGTGTAGCCCTGGCTGTCCTGCAGCTGGCTCTGTAGACCAGGCTGGCCTCTAACTCACAGAGATCCGCCTCCCTGTGCCTCCCAAGTGCTGGGATTAAAAGTGTATTTTGTTTCTTATTTCAAGATTGTTTTGTCTACTCTTTGTCCATGTGAAGTTTTTGTGGAACTGATGATCAGACCTAGAACTTTGAACATGCTAAGTAGCCACTAGACTACATCCTCACTCATTCATTGAAGTTTTAATATCAGTTTGTTAGTTTCCAAGTGACTCTGCAGGGTGTATATATAATTTAATATGTGTACAGTATATCTGTACACCATGTGCATTCAGTGCCAGTGTAGGCCTGAAGAGGGCATTGGATTCCCTGGGACTAGAGTTACAGATGGTTCTGAGTCACTTTGTGGTGCTAGGAATAGAACCTGAGTCCTCTGGAAGATCAGCCAAGGCTCTTACTGGCTGAGCCATCTCTCCAACCTCCTTTGCTTAGATTTTTTTTTTTTATTTTCTTACACGTGTTGGGATTAAGTCCACCTCCGTGCCCATTGTGTGTGCGCACACCTGTGTATGCTGGAGTACCAGTGCATATGTGTGGGGACTAGTTGGAGTGAATGGGATTTTCGCATTGGAAAATGGACATTTTAATGACAGTTGTTCAGTCTATGTGTTTTATTTATCTCTGCACTTACTTAGGTCTTTATTTTAGAGACAGGTTTGATTATGTAGCTTAGACTTATTCTTTCTGCTTCAGTCTTTTGTGATAGGATTTCAGGCATTTGCTACCTCACTCATGTAGACAAATTTCTAAATGGTCTTATTAAATAAAAACCACGGAGCCAAATATAGGGGTGAAAGCCTTAGATCAGGGAAATACGGAAAGCCACCAGCCAACTTTACCTCACCAACCCTGCAGCTTCCAAATGCTCCAACTTCCTGTGTACCCAGGCTTTTATTGCCTTGCTGTTCTGCCCTCTCATTGGCTATCTTAGCCCAGCTACCTCACTTCCTCTTTCTACTCAGCCTGTCACTTTCTGTCTGTCTGTACAGACCTCCAGGCCTCGATGGTTGGTACTGGGATTAAAGGCGTGTGTCACCACTCTTGGCTCTGTTCCCTAGTGTGGCCCTGAACACACAGAGATCCTGCATGCTGAGGGATTAAGGGCATGTGCTGCCTGACTTCCTGTTTGCCTAAAATGGGTGACTTTTTCCCCTGATCTCCAGGCAAACTTTATTAAAGTACAAATAAAATATCACCACATTTCCTTTTTTTGTCTAAAAATAATTTAGAAAAATAAATTATAACTAATATAAGAAAAACTTTATACAATAAATACAATAACTATACAATATATACAAGCAATAAATCAACAATGTCTAGTTCATTTGCATTGACAAATTCAGAGAAAATATTCCATTATCTATCCTATTTTGGTGAGTCCAAAATATACCTAATTAACTTTCTATCCTGCCTTGTATTACCAACAGAAAACTATCTTATAATGTCTTTCAAACTTACACACTTTACACCTCCTTAGTGAGTTTCTTTTCTGAATTTCTTAACAAGGAAAATTGTTAACTACAACTATCTAATATTCAACTCCCTCAGAGACCCAAGAAGGAAATAATATTACCTAGTGAAACAGGAAGTGCAAACAAGTGACTTCCAAAAAATGAGTTATGACAGAAACAGCCAGCTGCCTGGACAGTCACCTGAGGTTTCTCTGCAACGTTGGGGCATCATCTTCAGCCTACAGGCTTAGTGTGTCTGACAGACTCATTTGTGAAGTAAGATGTACACAAGGCCTATAGCTCGATCTCACATTCAGTGTGAATATTCCATGTACCAGATAAACTCGAATTCCACCAATGTCTTGCCATGATTCAGGATTTTAAATTCTGGAAATTGCTGGTGTTTTTGGAATTTGGCTGCACATTCTTCTCAGCTTATGGGTGGCTTCATCTCCTTTATTAAATGCCAGTCTACCATTGAGAGGTTAAACTGGGTCAGCCTAGTTACTCCTTCAAGAATAACTGTTTCAGCTGCTGTTCCACTGCACACCAGAAGCCATCAGTGCACTGCCTGTTCAGCTGCCTTCGAAGAAAGGGGCACTGTACCTTTTCTGGATTGCAAAGCCACTTCAGCGATGTTGCTGTATTGCCCTGGCCTCAGAGGATGCCTGTTACCAAAGCTGCAACCACGCTTGTCTTGGCAAGGATCGGTAGTCCTTTGTTTTGTGTCCTGTTTGTCCATTTTGGATAGCATACTGTCAGCAGTCAATGTGAGGGCACTTTGTTGCCCAGTCGCTAACTTTTGCCATAGTGAAAGCTCCATATGCATTTTCTTCAATGCCCATATCTTCTCTGAAGTAGATTGGTGCTGCCAGGAGCAGACGTGTCTCATAGTCATAAAGAAAGGAAATCTATGTTACTAAAACATTTTAAATGCCATATTCTGTAGATCTCTGAAGGGTTTGAAGATGACCTGTCCATCTAAAATATATCCCTGCTTGACCTTGAAAACATACCTGATATGACTACAAGTTTGATTGTAATGTCTAACTACTTACTTTCATTTCTTTATATCCTAATAGTTGGTAATAATAACATTCAAGGATTAGCAAATTGCATTACATTGTTAAATGAACTGTATAGATACAATGTCTTGAGCAAGATTAGAAATATACATACAGCATTTTCTAACAATATCAATCTCAATATATATAATTTGTATACAACATATAAAAATCAATTCCAATGTAAAGTATTTAAAACTGGTAGTTGTCTTTTAAAAGTAGATTTAGCCGGGCGGTGGTGGCGCACGCCTTTAATCCCAGCACTCGGGAGGCAGAGCCAGGCGGATCTCTGTGAGTTCGAGGCCAGCCTGGGCTACCGAGTGAGTTACAGGAAAAGGCGCAAAGCTACACAGAGAAACCCTGTCTCGAAAAACCAAAATAAATAAATAAATAAATAAATAAATAAATAAATAAATAAATAAATAAAAGTAGATTCAATATTCTACCTTTTTATCTGTATCATGTCTGTATCCTTTTTTTCTTTTCAGAGTAGATTCAATAATCTACCCTTTATTCTATCATTTCTATATCTTTTTTTAAGTAGATTCAATAATCTACCTCTTACCTATATCCTTTTTTTTTCAAACAAGAATCTTAAATCTAATCTCCTTTGTTTAACCTCTTTCCTGACCATTAATAATAACAACTTAAAACCAACCATCCTAAACAATGACAATTACCCCAAACCCCAAAACCATTGAAAGACCAGCAGGAAGTAGCATGAGAAGCTATGTCCAAATTCCCAAAATATTGTTTATAAATGTTTATTTTTATTTAAAGAGGGTTGATTATAAATGATAAATGCAATCTCTTTGTAAAGAAGAGAAGGGGACATAGATATGATAGGATAAAGAGTAACTAACAACTTGTTTAAAATGTTTTACATTGCTATGGATTTTAGTTTATTGATACAAATTTAAAGTTAATTTTGTTATACTGTATGTATATTTCTACTCTTATTTAAGGTATTATGTTTGTATAGCTCATTTACAATTGTAATGTATAATTAAGAAATACAGATTAATAATTAATCTCCATGAAAATCAAACTTGTCATATTAAGTTTTTTAGATATATGTAGATATATTTCAGTTAGATAGTTAATCTTCAAACACTTCAAAGACCTACAGAATATGGCATTTAAAATGTTTTAAAAACTTAGACTTTTCTGAACAATGAGACACATCTGCTTCTGAAAGCACCAATTACTTCAAGGAAGATGATTGTCATTAAAGATACTCCATATGGAGTTTATCTTCTTCTTGGCAAAAGTAGCCATTTGGGCAAGAAACTGTTCTTGCCTAGATTGCTGATAAAATGTATAAATTGGACATGCAGGACACATAGGAAAATGACCACTGAATTTGCCAAAACAAGGTGAAATGATCCTTCAGGTTCCACTTTGCAGAAGAAACTGCCAGACATTCTACAGGACACAGACAGAAGTGACTGAGAGACTCTAGGCCTGTAGGCTGAAGAATGGATACCCCAATGTTACAGAAGAACTTTGGGTAACTGTCCAAGTAGCCAGCTCTCTGTCATTCTAGATTTTTGGAAGTTGCTGACAATGCTCTTCCTGTTTACTTAGGCAATATTGTATCCTTCTGAGGTCTTTGATGTAGTTGAAGACTAGATAGTTATAATTATGGTTTTCCTTGGTTTTGTTAGGAGATAAGGTAGATTTGAAACCTTGAACTCACAAATATAGGATAGATAGGATACCTTCTTTGATTTTTGCCAAATACAAATAGACTAAATATTATAACTATAATTCTTGCTTGATAACTGTTTTGTTATATGTAATTTTACTATGTTAAAGTTAAAACCTTACTTTTTAATTAAACATAAAAGGGGAAATGCTGTGGGATAATGCTTTTGTACACTGGTTTAGTAAAACACTGATTGGCCAGTAGTCAGGCAGGAAGTATAAGCAGGATAAGCAGACAAGGAGAATTCTGGGAAGAGGAAGGCTGAGTGGAGAGATGCCAACAAACCGCCCAAGGAGCAACATGTAATTGGACGCAGGTAAAGCCACGGAACATGTGGCGATACATAGATGAATAGTAATGGGTTAATTTAAGATATTAGAGCTAGCTAGCAAGAGGCCTGCCATAGACTATACAGTTTGTAAATAATATAAGCCTCAGTGTTTACTTGGGTCCCAGTGGCTGCGGGACTGGCAGGTGAGAGAGATTTGTCCTGACCGCAGGCCAGGGGACACAGGAAAACTTCAGCTGCACACTCATTTAAAAAATTTATCAGCAAGCATGGTTGTGCATGCCTTTAATCCCAGCAGATGCAGAGCCAGGTGGATTTCTGTGAGTTCAAGGTCAGTTTGGTCTACATAGTGAGATTCTAGGGCTACATAGATGATGTCTAAACAAACAAACAAAAAATTCCCCATGAATATTTTATAGTCTTCAGCATAGAATCACAGTTATCCTTGTAGGTTTATTCTTAGGCTTCAGGATTCCCACTCTGCAGTGGAGGGTGACCTTGAATTCCAGATCCTCCTACTTTAATCTCCTGTATGTTGGGATTAAGTGCACCACCATGCCCATTGTCTATATGCATACATGCACGTTCGCGAGTGCAAGTGCATGTGTGTGGGCACAAATTCTCGTGTGTGTAAATGTGTGTTTGGAGGTCAGAGGTCATGTCAGATGCCCTTTTTAATCCTGGCCACAGCCTTACCACCAGGAATATGCCCAGTCTTACCTTAATTACTCCCCATCAAAATAATTGTTACTAAAATAAGAGGTGTTTTTTTTATTTGCCTTGTTTTTTAGTGGTTACACTAATTATTCACTTTGATAAGTTTATTCTTTTGAGTCTTGTACATTTTTAAACATTTGTTTGTGTGGTTTTGGTTCTTTTGAGGTAAGGGTCTTGTTTTGTAGCCCAGGCTGGTCTAGCCTGGTGATCTAGATACCCTGTCTCTTGTTTCCTGAGTGCCAAGCTTACAGGCTTGTGCCACTGCAGTGGTTAGTTACAGTCTTTGGAGTGTGGGATGTGAGGTGTCAGTTCTAAGAGTGTCATTAAAGATAATGTTGACATTATTACATCTGAAAATACACACTTTGTAATTGAAGTATAGTTTTGCTAGATTGAATAATTTTTCTACAGACCTTTGAAAGCATGTGTTGCTTCTAGTATTGCTGTTGAGACATCTCTTACAAGTATTTTTTTTCCTTTGTCTCAAAAAACCAAAAAAGAAAAACAAAAAACAAACAAAAGCAACCCAAAAAAAAAAACTTTCAGTTCTCTTGCCTCAGCCTCCTTTAGTGTCAGGAATACAGTTATGCCCACCTTCTTTATGGAATGAACATTTTTATTACATTTTAATTTGTGTGTGCATATAATAGGTGTGTATGCTGTCGCTCTCCTTTGGAGGTCAGAGGACACATGCAAGAGTTGTTTTCTCCTGCACCACTTGTGTTTGTGGGACGGACCTCAGCTTGTCAGGCTTGGTGGCAAGTGTCAGTGGCCAGTGAGCCCCTCCCGGGCTCTCTGGGATCTTACAGTTTTACAAAGGTCTGCCCTTTGGGTTTTCCCTCCTTCCTTCCAGCTGTTGTGTGTGCATTAATGGGAAACATGCTACTGTGGTCTGTTTCATTTTTATTTTTTCCCTCCGAGACTGTCTCTCTCTAGTTCTAGAACTATGTAGACCAGGCTGGCCTGGGACTCACAGAAGCTTGCCTACCTCTGCTCAAGTACTGGTTTAAAGGTGTGCACCACCATGTCTGGCTTTTATTTATTTTTTAATCTTCAGTTATAATGAATATTAAGCTTTCTAGATTATTCTTTTAATGAAAACTTTCTCATTTTTAAAATTTCACTTTATCTTTTAAGTTATTTTTTTATTTAATAATTTTTGTGTGTATAGATATTTTGTCTGCATGTATGTCTATGCGCCACGTGTATGTAATGCAGTGCCCACAGAGGCCAGAAGGCGGCATTGGATCCCCTGGGACTGGAAGTACAGACAATTGTGAGCTGCCGTGAGGGTGCTGGGAATCAAACCCCGATCCTCTGGAAGAGCATCCAGCGCTGTCAACTGCTGAGCCATCTCTCCAGCCCCTAATTGCACTTGTTTGTTCATCCCATTCATTTCATTCATTCATTCATTCATTCATTCACTCATTGTGGTTTTTCTAGATAGGGTTTCTCTGTGTCCCTGGCTATCCTAGTACTAGCTCTGTAGACCAGGCTTGCCTCTAACTCACAAAGATCCACCTCCCAGTGTCGAGTGCTGGGTTAAAGGCAAGAGCCACCTTACTTACAGTTGTTTTTTTAAGTGTGTGTATATGTATGTGTGTATTTTATATTTTCATAATATATAAAAATACATTTATAAAACATTATCATCATTCATAAATACATTTATTTTATATAAATAAATTGAAGCTTATCCAGGCATGGTGGTGCACACCTCTGACCCCAGCACTTGAAAGGCAGAAACAGATAGATCTCTGTGAGTTACAGGCTAGCCAGGGCTGCTGTAATGAGTCCTTGTCTAAAAAAAAGAAAAAGAAAGAGGAAAAATAAAAGTGTAGAGATTTAAATAGTAGGGTTAATAAATTGTAAGGACACAAACACAAAGCCTTTGTTCCGTTGTCCTATCTTTTCATTGTTCCTCCTTGTCTTAGTTAGGGTTTCTATTATTGTGAAGAGACATCATGAACATGGCAACTGTTATAAAGGAAAACATTTAATTGAGGTGACAGCTTATAATGTAGAGGTTCAGTCCATTATCGAGGCAGGGAGCAGAGCAGTATACAAGCAGACATGGTGCAGGCTACATCTTGATCAGAAGGCAACAGGAAGTGGACTCAGTGTCACAATGAGGGATGCTTGAGCAAGATAGACCTCCAAGCCCGCCCCCACAGTAACTACACACTTCCTCAGCAAGACCACACCCACTCCACAAAGCCACACCTCCTAATAGTGCCACTCCATTTGGGGGCCGTTTTCTTTCAAACCACCACACTCCTACCTCCATCTCCCTTTACCTTGATGGAAATGGTTTGAGACACTTAATACTTTACTTTCCGTTAGGATTTTATGTGTGTGAGACGGTATAGCTATGTGTTCCAGGCTAGCCAGAACTCAAAACCTGTGTCAGTTTCCAAGAACGATTTGTGGCGTGTGCTATCTTGCTGACTCCGTTAGTCCTTCAGCCATAGCTTTCTATAATCCTGTTGAAAAGAGCTAATTTAAAATCTTCAATAGAAAGCCGGGTGGTGGTGGTGGCGGTGGCGGCGGTGGCACACACCTTTAATCCCAGCACTTGGGAGGCAGAGGCAGGCGGATCTCTGTGAGTTTGAGGCCAGCCTGGTCTACAGAGTGAGTTCCAGGACAGGCTCCAAAGCTACACAGCGACACCCTGTCTCGAAAATCAAAAACAAAAACAAAAAAATCTCCAGTAGGGGCTGGAGAGATGGCTCAGCAGTTAAGAGCACCCTGCTGTTCTTGTGGAGTTTTGCACCCAAATTGGTCATTCACAACCAACCACCTGTAATTCCAGTTTCAGGAGACCTCTGATACCCTCTGTGGCCTCCATGGACACTCCCTTCACATGCACAAATCCACACACAGACACACGCGTGTTCGAGTGTATATAGGCACTCATGTGCACGCCCCTCTTCCCCTTTAATTAAAAATCCCTTAAAAATATTTAAAAGTTTTATTCTGTATGAGTGTTTTTCTCACATGTATATCTGTGTATCACATATGGGTCTGTCAGAAAGTCAGAGCCCCTGAAACTGGAGTAATGGACAGTTGTAGGCTGCCATGTGGGTGCTGGGAATTGAGCCCAGATCCTGTGCCGAGAAAGTGTTCGTGACCACTGAGCCATCTCTCCTTCTCCAATAATAAAATTTTTAAAAAATTAAAATCTTCAGGAAATTTAGCCAGGATTTTAATTTCAAATAATCGCTTGCTCCTCTCTCTTTCTCTCTGTATTTTTATGTCTTACATAATTATATGGTTATTTTAAATTATTTTTTGCATATAATATATGTAAATTATGGGTTTTTTACAGTTATTTATGCATGCGTTTGTGTGCGTGCATGTCACAATGTGAAGATTGGAGCACACCTTAATGGAGTTGGTCCTCTCCTACCACGTGGGCTCACACTTAGGTTGCCAGGTGTAATGGCAATTGCCTTTACCCATCGAACCATCTCACTAATACAGTTTTTAAAATTTAACATTTAGTGTGCTTGTTATAATTGTTAGCTTGCCTAGTAATTTTAACCTAATTTTCTAAAGTCTATGTTCTTTTTCATGTGTGGCCAATGAATTCAGTTTAATGTATGCTGATGATTGTATAGAGATAGCTTTGATTTACTTGGGATTTGTGGAGTGTGCCTGTGCGTGCGTGCGTTAGGGAACACTTAACATTGAGCCAAGTGGTTGACAGCTTGGCCTTAGGCTTCAGTTCTTGCTTGCACAGGGAGAAATGTGAGCTTTCTGACCCTTGTCGGGCATGCACATCACTCTGTACATACACACGACCCACACACTGGTATGGTATTCTAAATTCGTAGGAATTTTTCAGAACTTTTCAAAGACATGGACATCTCAGAGCCTAGTTTTGTCTTTCAGGGTTTTGTGTGTGTGTGTGTGTGTGTGTGTGTGTGTGTGTGTGTGTGTGTGTGTGTGTATTTTTCTTACTGCGTAGGGTACTTCTGAACTTCAGTAATTTTAGGCAGTTGTTTTCAACAAAAGCCATAAGTGGAACTGTTTGCATGATTGCCCTGCTTCAAATCAGATGAAATAGACATCTCTCTGCAAGTGGAGTTTGTTGTTTTTCTTTTTTCTTTCTTTTTTTTTTTTTTTTTTTTTTTTGGTTTTTCGAGACAGGGTTTCTCTGAGTAGTTTTGGTGCCTGTCCTAGATCTCGCTCTGTAGACCAGGCTGGCCTTGAACTCACAGAGATCTACCTGGCTCTGCCACCCAAGTGCTGGGATTAAAGGCGTGTGCCCCTGCCGGCCGGCCTGCGAGAGGACTGTTTAGAACACAACTAGAAATAATGACGGTTCCCGGGGTGGGAGATGGTGTCGTCATGGGGCTGAGCAGGTTTCAGAAGGTCACTTCTCCCCTTCCGTCACTGTCACCCCACTACCCACATTCCACCCACCTTATTTTTTTAGGTTGATTTGTAAAATATTTGTTTTAGGGTTTTTTTTTTTTGCAATAGCAGATTGGACTAGATTTAGTTAAACCATAAAACTTGTTCTAATGAAGCTCTGCTGTTTTTGTGAATAGCCTCTGAAAAATGATGCACACTTTTGGTCTTTTAATTTTTTTTCCTTTTTTTGGAGAGTGTCTTGCTGTATAGCTGGTGTTGGTCTAGAGTTTGTCAGTCCTTCCATCTCAGCCTCCTGAGTGCTGGTATCACAGAACTGTGTGCTACCATGCTTGGCTTTGACTATTTTTCTAGAAGTGTGAAATAGCTGATCTTTATAAAGTTTGGGAACTTTTTTCATTGCTTTTATAACAGAACTCATATGGATCCCTTAGTTTGGATTTTAAGAAAAGATCTATGTTTTATTTTATGTGTATGAATGTTTTGCCTGAATGTGTGTATGTCTGTGCACAACATACATGCAGTGAGGAGGTCAGAAGAGGGTGTCAGATCTCCTGGTCTGGAGTTACAGACAGTTGTGAGCCATCATGTGGCTGCTGGAAACTGAATCCTGGGTTCTCTGCAAAAGCAGACAGTGCTCTTACCCACTGAGCCGTCTCTCCAGCCCCCTCCCCCCTTTTTTTAAATATTTCTTAGTATTTTAAATATGAGATCTTTCCAAGAACGTATATTGTAAAAAGTTTTATATCAAAAGAGCAAGGAATAGCCTAACTGTCCCAAGGTAAGAAAGCCCCTTTTGGTTCCACCCTCCTGAATGCTTAAGGGAAGTTCCTTGTCTGTGTATCCTGCATAATGGGCGTTAACAGCTTAGATGCAAGATTGTAAAACATCTGTAGCGAACTTCTGCCCTCCGGGGATCCGCCATTGTGCTGTAAGCCTGTATTTAAGGTTTCCTCCCTCCTTCAATAAACGGCATTCGGCATAAAATAAATAAAAAAAAGAAAGAAGAAAGAAAGAAAGAAAGAAAGAAAGAAAGAAAGAAAGAAAAAGAAAAAGCCCCTTTTGTCCTGATGGTACTCTATTTGAACTAGTCTTGATTGCTTAAGATTTTCATTCAGTTATTTAAGACGTTTGGGGCATCAAGAATGATTTTTGTGTGCAATGTTGTTTTCAGTTTTGACTGATAGTAGGGTTGTAGTAGTCTTCTATGTGTGAATACTTGAAACTCCATCAGTTGTTCTTGAAGATTACAGACAGATGGGCCATTTGGTCCCTTTCCACTATGGCTCTTTTAAGATTAGGGCCTGCTCTTTTGGATTACTATTTGAGAACATTACGGTTCATGCCTGAATACAGAGACTAGGAAAACATGTCATATGTTTTATATTAACTAGTGTAGTAATTAAATAAAGCTCACACACCAAAATTAAGTTTTTAAAGAAAAAGAAAAAACCCCTTTTGAAAGAAATGATTTGTGTGTGGTGGTGCATACCCATAATCCTAGTTACTACATGGGTGGGCAGGAGGACTCCAAGTTTGAGGCTAGCCTGGGCTACATAGCCTGTCTGAAAAAAGGGCTCATCTGTTTATGTATGTATGTCATCAAATATTATGCTAACACTAAAAATCACACTTAGAGAATATTTTATTTTATTTATGTTTTAAAATATGGACTGCTTCATGAATTGGATGTCTTCCTTGGGTAGGGTCCATACTAGTCTTCTCTGTAGCATTCCAATTTTAGTATATGTGCTGCCAAAACAGGTCCTTCTGATACTGTCTACTGCAGCACAGGCTGCCTTTGAGCTTACTGTACAGCTGGAAGTGACTTTGAACTTTTGGTACTCTATTTTTCTCTCCCAAATTGTAGATGTGTCCCACCATGGCTAACTTTTTGTGGATTTGAGACAATCTTATGATCTTATGTGGCCCAGGCTGGCCCAGCATAAGAATATTTTATAATAAAAAAATGTTCATGATATGATACAGGCAAAAACAGAATCTGAAAACAGGGGAAAAAAATTCAGTATATTTACATTTTGAGGTATTAAATTTCCCTTTTTGAATCACTTTTTTTAAACAAATGCATTTTATTGTGACATTTTCATATACATACATACTTTGTTAATATTTTTTTCATTTTTGCGTGCGCGCGCGCGCGCACACACACACACACACACACACACACACACACACACTACCCTGTTATCCAAATTTTCCTTTTTGTCAGTGCTGGGAATTGGACTTAGGGCCTCATACATGCTAGGAAAGTGCTCTACCACTGAGCTAAAAAACCAGCCTGCTATCAAATTTAACAAAACAAAACAAAACAAAAAGGCTTAGGGTAGCCTCGGAGTTGACTCAGTGGTTAAGAGCACTTGTGGCCCCTGCAGGGGACCCAGGTTTGATTCCCAACACCCACGAGGTGGCTCAACAATCCATAACCCCAACCCCAGTTCCAGGGGATCACACACCCTCTTCTAACCTCCAAAGTCACTAGGCACATATGTGGTGCATATTACATACATGCACACAAAACATTCAGTACAAATAAAATAAAATAAATAAACTTTTTAAAAATAAGCTTTAAGCTAGGTGGCGGTGGTGCATGCCTTTAATCCCAGCACTCAGGAGGCAGAGCCAGGAGGATCTCTGTGAGTTTGAGGCCAGCCTGGTCTACAGAGCAATATCCAGGATAGGCATCAAAACTACACAGAGAATCCCTGTCTTGAAAAACCGGAAAAAAAAAAAAAAACTTACTAATGTTGAGGAAATGTGTGAGAAGTGGCACTGTAAGACCTAGGAATTGAACTCAAGTCATGAGGCTTGGTGGCAAGTGCCTTTTATTAGGGTTGAGGAGTAGAAAAAGAGCATTTGTATAATGAAAAGAATCACTGAAAGGAAAAGACACCAAAATGTCAATGTTATTGTTGCTGAGTGAGGATGTAATGTTTGCATGATGTCAGTAAAAAGGAAAAATGTATTCTGTTATTTACTAGAAAACCATATTGTTTTGTTTGCCACAAAAATAATGCTAGCAGAGGATGAGGACCAGCTTAGCAGTAAGGTGCACATCTGGATGTAGTGGGCCCCACGCTGCATGGGAACAGCAGCCTCAGTATTTGGCACATCTTACCTTTCATTCCTGCAAGTTGAATTTGGGTGATTTAACAAAGACATAAATATTTGCTGAGATACTAACAGAATATACTAATAACCCTGATACTGTAAATGACTTCTCAGCAGCCTGCTTTTTAGAAAGGAACTTTGCTTCTTTGGGATATAATAGTGTGAACTATTAGGCAAATTAATAACTTGTCTCATTTATTAGCATTATCTTTTTCTTTCTTTTCAGGCACATATTAAATTTCCTATTGACTACCCATATTCACCACCTACCTTCAGATTCTTGACCAAAATGTGGCACCCCAACATTTATGAGGTAAGAGACATCTGTCATAACTTTCTCTGGATTTTTCAGATTAGTTCTTTAAAAAGAGACTAGGGATTTAACAGTCAAGGCCCTGAGTTTGATTTCCACATCACATTAAAAAAAGTAGTTTGGGCTTGAGGGTGTAGCTTAGTGGTAGAGCATTTGCTTAGCATGCACAAGGATCTGGTTCAGCCACAACACCACGCCCCCACCCACCTCTGAAATAGACGCTATATCTCAGTAAATTGTGTTTTGCTGTAACCACAGAGAAATATTCATGATTTTGTACTTACTCTGTAGCCTCTGATTTAATTACTTAAAATCAAGGGTAGTTTTATAATATATAGTAATTATATTCCAGTTAAAGATCAAGGCTTTAAGCCTTTGCAGCTCATTGCTAAGATTATAATGCACACGTGTTAACATTTGCAATTTAAAAATTTAGTAAAGTCTTATGAATTTATTTGTGTACCTATCCTCTAACTTTACAGCAAGGGTCACCTGTTGCTATGGGCAGAGCCTCAGCATTTTGGGGGGATTTACCCTCTTACATTTGGACTGCCTCCTTTCAGAGTTACTGCTGAGCACTTGAGACCCTCTTTTGGGATAAATCCAAGGTGAGGTTCTTCTGTTGGACAAGTCAGTGTGCCTGCAGGGAACATTTCTAGAGAACTGTTGGTTGAAACCTGAAGAAACATACTTAGCTTTGGGCAAAATTATGACACTGTTGGAGTAATGTATTAGCCTAGTAGAGCAGCCTTTTTATTTTTCCAAAGTTGCCTTTCCTTTTTTATTATGTTTGTTTGAGGCCAGCCCTCATAGTGTATCGTAAGTCTGTCTTCCAAGTTGTAGTCCTTGGAGCCTCACAAGTGGGGTTCCAGACAGCCACAGTTTTTGGTTTTTGTTTTTTTCAGATAGGACAAACATGATGAAATGGTGATATGTGCTGTCCTTTCCAGAAATAGCCTCCTGCAATACTTTCTGTTAGAATTAACATCATCATAATGTAACAGGACAGCAGTGGGGCCGGCCAGATGGATGGCTCAGTGAGTAAAGCCACCAAGCCCGACAGCTGGAGTTTAATTTCTAGAACCCACAGGCTGGAGGGGAGAAGTGACTCTTCAGAGTTGTCCTCCGACCTCAACACATACCATGGACACTTCCATCTCCCACCTCCAGTAAATACATACATGTTAAAAAAACCCAAAAAACAAAAGATGGAGTTGGCATTGTAGCACATGCCTTTAATCTCAGGCAGAGGACAGCCAGGGCTACACAGAGAAACTTTGATTATAGTTTGCTAAATACTGTTATCACCCAAAAGGATGTAAACTTTAGTATTTGTGAATTTAATTATTTAAAAAATACCATGTCTGTGAAATTAATAAAGATGGAGTTGAGAAAGTGGCACACACCTTTAATCCCAGCACCCAGGAGCCAGAGGCAAACAGATCTCCGTGAGTTCAATACCAGCCTGGTCTACAGAGTGAGTTCCAAACAGCCAGACAGCCAGGACTTTACACAGAGAAACCCTGTTGAAAAACCAAAAAAAAACTTTTACAGAGTGATAATGCTTTTGTAGAGTTCCTGTCATTCCTGAGGCTCTCACAACCTATTGTAACCCCAGCTCCTGGGATCTGACACATCTCACCTCTGCAGGCATCTACCCGCCCCACATACACACAATTAAAAATAAACCTTCACATAAAAAGCCAATTGAATATAGATTTGCCATCAGCGATTGTATAGTCTGCAGCAGGGTGTGGTGATGCTCACCATCATCCCAGCAGCTGGAAGGCAGAGGCAGGTAGATCTCTGTGCATTTGAAGCTAGCCTGGTCTACATAGAGAGTTCTAGGCCAGATAGGGCTACGTGGTGAGACCTTATCTTTTTATTAAGTAGTTTTCTGGTTGCATGTTTTAGTGCACTCAGAAGTGCACAACTGGATCCTGTGGCTTCATAAACACTATCATTTTCATACCAATGATTACAAACCTTACAGATAGGATGACCCAAGTGAAACATTACTGTTCCTGATCTCCCCCACCAAATTTAATGTATATGGGAGAGCCTGGTGTCACGGCACATACTGTAGTCTAGCCCAGAGAGGCTGAGCCCAGGAACTAAAGGCCAGCCTGGTCTACAACAAACCAGGCATATGCTATATTGATAGTGCTTATATATAATTTGCAGGAAATATATTTGAATCCTGGAACTGGCAGAATACTTTTGCTTACTTTTCCATTTCCTGTACTTTTTCACGGCTTTCCTTCCCTCACATCCGTCCCACCTGCTGACGGGTTCAGTGTTGCCAGTGTTGGAGTTGAACACTCTCTTGCTTGTAGAGTGTGGCCCGGCACTGTGCCCAGCCTCTGCTGTGTTTGGTGATAAGCCGTGGTTAGGTAGTGGACTCGGCGGCGGCAGCAGCTTGGGGAGTGAAGCAGGTGGAAGCACGTGTCTGTCGATTGTTTCTCTTCATTTCATTGCTCTAACTACACTGAGTTACTTTCTTACTACCTAGTAGATAGAATTATCTCTTTTGTAGAGCTTCTACTTTCTCTGAATGTTAACTTTAATAATTTATCCTAATTAGGAATCAACTGGCAAAGCTAAGGATAATACATTAGGATTTATATTGCACAGATTATATATTGCATGCAGTCTTATAATCTTTCAAACTAGAGAAATAGTTTAATATCTCATTGTTATTAAACTCACGTAAAATTAAAATCCAAAATTTTAAAATTCTAAGGTTTAGCTTAATATATGCTTTGCTTTAATTGTCCCAGTGTTTCAGGCACATTTAGATCAACTAAAAACCATTTAGATCAACTTTTTAAATTAATTTTTTGAAGCTACTTTGGATTTTTTTAAAAACTTGCATGGGGCTCGAGAGACGGTTCCGTGGTTAAAGAGCACTGGCTGCTCTTGCAGAAGGTCCAGGGTTAGTTCTCAGCACCACATGGTGGCCACAGCCATCCATAACTCCAGCTGCAGAGGGTTCAGTGCCCTCTTCTGACACCTGGGGACACTGGACACATACGTGGTGCACAGACATACATGCAGCTGAACACTCTTAGAATAAGAAGACTTCACGGCTAAAGAAAGGTTACAAAAACAGTCCTACTTTGGTCATTTTGAGGCAGGGTCTCACTCCTGCCCTGGGTAGCCAGACTCTTGATTCTCCTGCTCTACCCTTCCCAGTGGTGGGTTTAAAGGTGTGGAGCACCACTCCTTGTTCCCATATGTTCTTTCCGTTCGGGTGTTTTGGTTTGGGGAGAGTGGGGTTGAGATAGGTCTCAGTAGCCCAGGTTATAATCCTGTAGCTTCTGCCTGTTTCTGTTTTCCAGATTTTGGGAATTTATAGGTGAGAGCCACTGCACTCAGCTTTGGCTCTGTGTGTTTTTATTTTTTATGTTTTATTTTATGTTTATGGATTTCTTCCTGAAAGGATGTCTGTGCACCACATACATGCAGTGCCTGTGGAGGCCAGAAGGACGGGGTTAGATCCCCTGGAACCGGAGGTACATGTGATTGTGAGCTCCTGTGTGTACTGGTAATTGAACCTGGGTCCTCTGGAAGAGCAACCAGTGCTTAATCAATGAGCCGTCTCTGCAGTCCCTGGTTCTTTGTTTGTTGAGACTGGCTGTTAAAAGAACTCATTATAGAACCTTAATGCATGCTTCAGCCTGTACATTCCCACATGCATGCATGCATGCATACATACATACATATGTGTATACATGCATACATATAACATATGGAAACAGGCTCTTATTATGCACTAGGTAGCTTCCATTTCAGGGCAGTCCTGCTTCCACATCCCCAGTGATTGGATTATATTCCTGTGTCTTATTCCTGCCCCATTTGAAATCATAGGAAACAATATGCTTCAAACACTGTGCTTCAACTTTGTAACCCTAGTTCAGGGGAAAATGCTGAGTGTTGTGTTAAGATTTTGTTATCAGTGTTAATGGTGATTCTCTCTCTCTCTCTCTGTCTCTCTCTCTCTCTTGCTCGCTTGCTCGCTCGCTCGCTCGCTCGCTCTGGTTTTCAAGACAGGGTCTCTCTGTGTGTCGGTCTTTCTGCCTCTGTCTTCCTAGTGCTGGATTAGGTGTGGGCCACCACCACCCATTGATCATTTTTCTTAAAAACTTATGGAGCGCAAACCTAGGGCTATGGGCAGACTAGACCAGTGCTCTCCCGCTCTGGTCAGCGCTCTTTACTTTTTAACTGTGTATCCCATGGGCCTTCATGTTGCCAATCAG
This sequence comes from Peromyscus eremicus, assembly GCF_949786415.1. Classification (NCBI taxonomy): domain Eukaryota; kingdom Metazoa; phylum Chordata; class Mammalia; order Rodentia; family Cricetidae; genus Peromyscus; species Peromyscus eremicus. The sequence goes on from NC_081417.1 coordinate 62,090,498, forward strand.
TTGCTTTTCTTTTCTTTTTTTTTTTGGTGTTTGGAGACAGAGTTTCTCTGTGTAGTTTTGGTACCTGTCCTGGAACTCACTCTGTAGCCCAGGCTGGCCTCAAACTCACAGATCTACCTGCCTCTGCCTCCCGAGTGCTGGGATTAAAGGCCTGCGCCACCAGCGCTCGGCTCAGTTGCTTTTCTTATTGTTGTGAAGAAAATACCTCACAGAACAGCTTCCTATGGAAGAGAAGGTTTATTTTGATTCCCTTTGAGGGAGAGTTACAGCCTCGGGGGCTTAAAACAGTTGATCACAAGCCCAGAGAGAAAGGTTTTAGGGTTCTCTGCTTTTTTTTTTTTTTCCCCCCAAGACAGGGTTTCTCTGTGTCAACCAGGCTGGCCTTGAACTCAGAGGTCATCCACCTGCCTCTGCCTCCTGAGTGCTGGGATTAAAGGTGTGTGCTACCAGGCCTGGCCACTCTGCTTTTCTTTGTTTGTTTGTTTTTGTTTTTTCTAGAATGGTACTGCCTATGTTAAAGTAGATTTCTCAAATTAGATAATCCCTCACAGACATGCCCAGAAAATTTATTCCTATTGAGATTCTAATCAGATTCCATCAAATTGGTAATTAAGATTAATCATCACACCAATCATAGATTTATAATTTCCATAACTTCTTTGAAACAGTTTTATTAAAGATAGTTTTCACATAGGCTTAGGCATGAAAGAGAAGAGAGACACGTAGAAAAGACAACCAGGAGCATGGGTGTGAGCTTCTCAAAGAAGAGATGCTCATTCTGTTTTACTCAGCTTCCTTTAAGAAGGACCATGAAGGCTGGAGAGGTGGCTCATCAGGAAAAACAATGACTGGTCTTGAAGAGGACTCAGGTCCAATTCCCAGCACCCACTTGGTGCCTCAAAACCATCTGTAACTCAAGTTTCAGGGGCTCTAACACCCGCTTACTGTGTCTCCACAGGTACCAGCTACACACATGACTCAGACATAAAATACTCACGCACAGAAGATGAATGTGCCTTACAAAAAGAAGAATTGTAGAAATAGTTGTTTTTTTTTTAAGGGGGGCATAAATACAGCACTCTAAAAGCGTTTTTCAAATACACAAATTCTGTTTAAAAAATTTAATTCATTTTAGCTTGGTGTGGAAGCTTACCCCTTTAATCCCAGCACTCTGGAGACAGAGGCAGATGGATCTGTGAGTTTGAGGCCAGCCTGGTCTACAAAGAGTTGCAGGACAGCCAGGGATACACAGAGAAATCCTGTCTTGGGATGGATATATATAATTTTAAATTAAAAAAAAATGTATGTGTGTGTTTTACCTGCATGTGTGTCTATGCACCATATTTCCGCCTGGTGCTCAGATGCCAGAAGAGGGCAGCAGATCCCCTGAAGCTGGAGTTACAGAATTGTGAGCCACTTTGTAGGCGTGCGAAATGAACCCAGGTTCTCTGCCAAAAAGAAAAAAAAGTTATTTTCTTTCCCTCCCTCCCTCCCTTCCTCCCTCCCTCCCTCCCTCCCTCCCCCCCCCCCTTTCTCTTTCTCTTGAGACATTGTTTCTCTGTGTAGCCCTGGCTGTCCTAGAACTTGCTCTGTAGACCAGGCTGGCCTTGAATTCACGGAGATCTGCCTCCCGAATTCTGGGATCAAGGCCACTACCTCCCAGCTACAGCAAGTGTTCTTGACTGCCAAGCCATCTCTGTAGATCCATACATATATGCTTAATCAGAATCTTTTATTTTTTTAAGACAGGGTCTTGGCTAGCCTAGGACTTATATGTAGACTAGGCTGGCCTTGAACTCATAAAGACCCACCTGCCTCTGCCTCCCGAGTGCTGGGCTTCAAGGTGTGTACCACCATGTTCTGCCCAGAAATCTGTTTTGGAAGCAGTGTTTAGTTACTGTTTTTATGATTAAAACAAATTATTAATTTCCTCCACTCTATAGCTCCTGCTGATCTGGAACTTGCTATTTAGACAGGCTATCTATCCTCCAACTCACAGACTCATTTGTCTCTCTGGGACTAAAGGTATGCAGCACCATGCCCAGCCAAAACAGGTTTTCTTTAATTGGCTTGTATAATATTCCTCATACCTGATACTCTGGAGAAAATTTCTGTATATTCTCCTATTTAACTCCCAAAGTCTGTATGTGGGTTTCATCTTAGGTTTTGTTTGTTTGTTTTTTCTGAGACAGGGTTTTTCTGTGTAGCTTTGGTGCCTGTCCTGGAACTTGCTTTGTAGACCAGGCTGGCCTCGAACTCACAGAGATCTGCCTGGCTCTGCCTCCTGAGTGCTGGGATTAAAGGTGTGCACGGCTCCCCCCCCCCCCCCCCCCCGAGAATTTCTTTTCTTCTTTTTTTTGTAAGTATTATTTTAGTGTTTTGAGGCAGGATCTCCTTTGTATCCCAGGCTGGCCTCCAGCCTCGGCCTCCGCAGTGCGGGGATTACACACAGAAGACCTGCCTGTGCTCACAGTGCTGAGTGCTGGACCCGGGCTGGGCCTGTTTTCCTTTCTTCTCCACATCTCTTTCTTTCTCTTCTCTATCTTTTAAAAATATTTATTTTATTTTATGTGCATTGGTGTTTTGCCTGTTTAAATGTCTGTGTGAGGGTGCCGGGTACCCTGGAACTGGAGTTACAGGCAGCTGTGAGCTGCCATGTGGGTGCTGGAATTGAACCTGGGTCCTCTGGAAGAACATTCAGTGCTCTCAACCACTGAACCATCTCCCTGGCCCTCTCTTTTTTCTGTTACTGCTTGCAGTTAAACCCCCAACCTTGCACATACTAACCACATACTCTACCAAAGCTTAGACCACTGTCTCCCATCTGTACTTTTTCTCTTCTTCGTGTGTGTGTGTGTGTGTGTTTGTGTGTGTGTGTGTGTGTGTGTGTGGCGGGGCCGTGTATCATGTTCTCATATATATATAGAACAGGAAAGACTGAATTTCTTACCACTATCTCCCAAGTGCTCAGATTACAGATCTGCTATTTCTGTACTTAAATCTGTGTGTGTGTGTGTGTGTGTGTGTGTGTGTGTGTGTGTGTGTGTGTGTGTGTATACCTTCAGTTTTTCTCAGATGTGCATTAGCCGCTTTTAGAACATGTTAATTTGGGGGCTGTTGGTTTTGTGCTGAGATTAGAGGTGTATGTGCAGTCAGGAAAATGCTAATCAAAATGACATTGCAATTCTAGTTCACTTTAGTCAAAGCAGTTAATCAAGAAAACAAAATACAGGGACTGGATGGAGAGATGGTGAGTGGTTAAGAACACGGCTGTTTTTCCAGAGAACCCAGCTTTGATTCTCAGCACGTACAAGGTGGCTTACAACCAACTGTAACACCGTCTCTTGGGGTCCAAAGCCCATTTCCCAGCTCTGTGGATGTCAAGCTCACACATGGCACAGACATAGTGCAGCAAAACACCCATACACATGAGGTTTTAAAAAGAAAGAAGGGGGTGTGGAGGCAATGAATACTACACAAGTTGTGAGAGAACAAGGAACTGTATAGTGGTTAGGCCTGTGAGTTAGTACAGAGACTATAAAGTCAACATGGAGGTTCCTCAAAAAATCAGAACTACCATGTAATCAGGTTGTATTGTTCCTTGCTATATACTTAGGGGAATCAAAGTTAGATACAGTGGAGATTCCTGTGTGCCTTGACACTATTGACAACAATCAGGTTACATAATCAGTGTAGGGTGCAATAATTGTCAACACACAATTACATAAACTAAATAGAACATTCCTGTTACTTTAACACTTAGGAGATGGAGTCGGGAGGGTTTCTACAAGTTTGAGGGTATCCTGGGCTAAGTAGCAAGTACCCAGGCCAGATAAGGCTTCCTGTCTCAAAAGTAAAATAAAGTGCAAGCTTTTAACCCCAGCGTATGAGAAGCAAAGGCAGGCAGGTCAGTGCCAGTTCTGGCCTAGCCAGGGCCGCAGAGTAGTTACCAAAAACAAAACAAAACAAAAAAACAAAAACAAAAACAAGGCCAGGCGTGGTGGTGCACACATTTAATCTCACTGCACCCTCTGGAGGCAGAGGCAGGCATATCGCTGAGTAGAGGTCATCTGATGTCCTGTCAGCCAGGACTGTGTAGTAAGACCGTATTTCAAACAACAAAACATACAGAGGGAAAATGAAATGTAGTATATACTCACAATGGAATATTATCCAGCCAAAAAGAATAGTCCTGTCATTTGTAGGAAAATGGTCAGAAATGGCAATTATTAGGTCAAACAAAATAAGCCAGATTTAGAAAGACAAATACTATGTTTTCTCTCTAATGACTCCAGATCTTAAAAATAGAAACAGTAAACAAATGAGACACACAAACATAAAAGTAGAATGGGGACTATTGGAAATAGGGAGGGTATCAGCAGGAGGAAAAAAAGAAGAGAGGGTGGAGGGGTAGATATGCTCTAAATATGCTATCGATGTATGTGAGAATGTTAGGCCCAAACCCAGTATTTTGCACATTTATACATGCTAATAAAAGAAACTGTTTTGTGTGTCCCTGTGTGTGTGCACACATGGAAGCCAGGAGAGAACCCAGATGTTGTTCATCAGATGCTGTCCACCTTCCTTTCTGATACATGCTCTCTCGGTAGGACCGAAGGACCACTAACTAGTCTAGGGTGGCTGGCCAGGTGGCCCTGGGAATACACCTTATCTGTACCCAGCACTGAGATTATAAGTGCCCACAACACTCAGGTTGTTTTTTTTTCCATCTCTCTTTATTAAGAAATAACACTCAGGTTTTTATGTGTATGGGTATTTTTATGTGTGTGGCTTGAGGGATGGCTCAGCCGTTAAGAACACTGGCTTCTCTTGCAGATGACCAGGGTTTGATTCACAGCAACCACATGGCAGCTCAGAGCTGTCTATAGCTTCAGTCCCAGGGGGTCTGATGCTTTCTTCTGGCCTCCTAGGCACCAGCATACATGTGGTGCCCATATATACCTGTAGACAAAATACCGATACACTCAGATTTTTATCGTTATTTTTTTTTTTAGCTTTCTATGTCATTTTTATTTTTTTATTCTTCTCTCATACATGATACTCAGCTTTTTGTGTGCACACTGGGCATTGAATTTAGGTTCTTCATGCTTGTATTTCGAGTCCTTTACCAGCTGAGCTCCCGAGAAAGACAACTTTAGGGGGGCAGATAGTATTTGGCAGTCTGACCCACAAACAATCCTATATCAAAATCTCTCTCTCTGTTTTCTGCAAACATCAGCAAGATGACTATAAAATTTATAAAGAAATAATAAAGAGACCTAGAAGGCCAAAACAACATTGAAAAGGAATTAAAACATAGTATGAAACTGTTCTTACCAAGAGAGTTTAGTACTGCTATGATGAAGAATTGAGAACCTTAAAATAGTGGAGAGCATCTGTAGCTATGAGAATTTTTGTTTTTGAGATAAGATATTGCCATGTAGTCCAGAGTAGCCTCCAGCATGCCATCGTCCTTCCTTAGCTCCCAAGTATTGGGATTGTAGGCAGGACTGTGATGCCCAGTGACAATCAATAGATTTGACAGAAATGACACCAAACTCATTGAGTGTTGTCCTTGCTAGGATTTCTGTTGTGATAAAGCACTACAACTTCTGGTGGAAAAGGTTTATTTGGTCTGCATATTCTGGGGCACTGCCCATCAAGGGAGGCCAAGGCAGAAACTGATGCAGAGGCCATGGCGAAAGTCTGCCCTCTGGCTTACTCTTCTCATAGTTTGCTCAGCCTGCTTTCTTATACAACTCAGGACCACTGCACAGGGGTGGCCCCAACCCCTCATCCACATCAGTCAGTGCCCCAAATACTTGTCCACAGATCAATTTGATAGAGGCATTTTCTCAGTTAAGGTTCCCTCTTCCCAGATGATCCTCCTAGCCTGTGTCAAGTTGACATAAAAATTAGCACAAGTGGGAAGTAGCAGTCTCATTAATAGTTGGATTTTCACAAACAAAAAAAATGATACTGAATCCCTTCTTCATAGAAAATTCTTCAGAAACTGCTCAGACATATACTCAAGAGGCAGAGGCAGGAAGATTCCTGTGTTTGAGGCCAGCATGGTCTGTAAAGTTCTTTAAAGAATTTTAAAAAACACAGTTAATAAAAGGATTAACCTAATTGAAAAGTAGCCAAAGTAAGCCACAAATGTGTACTTAGGAGGCCGAGGCAGGAGGATTACCAAAGCCCAGGAGTTTGAGGCCAGACTGGGCAGCCTCGGATTGGAGATACAGAGAGAACCAGACAATGAATAAGCTGAAATACATATCAGACCCACAGTGAGACTTCACTAACTCACAAAATGGTGCATGTGTTGTTAGGAAAAAGGCCCATGGAAATTAAGTTAAAACGATGCCACAGACCTCGGCATCTAACCCCACTTTGTAGATAAGGGAAAAGAAACAGGTACTCACATAGGACAAGCAGCACACAAGTGTAGAGAGCAGCACCGTTCACATACAACCCCAGTGCCCACCCACAGAAACGACAGCACAAGCTCCCCACGTCCATGGAATAGTGGAGTAGTTCTCAGGCACCTGCTACCAGGAAGAGCAACTAAGTGAAAGAAGTCCAAAAAAGGTTGCATGTGTGATTCCATTGATGTTAAAGGTTCATAATATATAAGGCACTAAATCGGAAAGCAAGTTGGTAGTGACTAAAGACTGGGGAGATAAAGTAATGGAGGAAAACCACTAAGCAGAGTGCTTTTTAACTGAAATGATAGAAACTTGACAGCTACTTGAAGTGTTAATCTCGCAGTGCTTTGAATGTACTAAAAAAACCACTGGATTGTGATTGTGTGTGTGTGTGTGTGTGTGTGTGTGTGTGTGTGTGTGTGTGTGTGGTATTGGGATCAAACCTAGAGCCTGAGGCATGCTAACACTGAATTATACTTCCAGCCAGCATCATATCCTCTCCCCCCGTCTTTTGCTAACTGTTTGTTTGTTTGAGTTTATTTGAAACAGTTTTACTCTTGTACCCTTGGCAGACCGATCTGTATCTCAGTAGGAAAACTAGGCTAGCCAGGAACTTAGAGATACCCACCTGCTTCTGTCTTCCAAGGGTTGGGATTATAGGTATGTGCCACAATGCCCCACCCAATTATTCATATTAAAAGTTTGATTTAGTCAGCCATGGTGACAGGTCTTTAAAGGCAAGGGATGGGTGGCTCCCAATTTCAAGGTCAGCCTAGTACACATAGAGTGCCAGGTTAGACAAGGTACTGAGACCCAGTCTCAAAAAACAACAAAAAAGTTTAATTTAGTAAGTGGAATAAGCTAAAATTTTTTTAAGGCATAAGTTCTTACCTCTAGAAAAGTAAATCTGGAGCTGGGTGGTGGTGGCACATACCTTTAATCCCAGCACTGGGGAGGCAGAGGCAGGTAGATCTCTGTGAGCCCAGCCTGGTCTACAGACCAAGTTCCAGAATAGCCAGGGCTACACAGAGAAACCCTGTCTCAAACCACACACACACACACACACACACACACACACACACACACACACAAAACAAAAACAAAAACAAAAACAAAACAAAAAAACCAAAAACACAAAGAGTAGATCTGTGAGCTTGAGGACCAAGAGCCCCTGTCTCAAAAAAAAAAAAAAAAGAAATGTTCATTAACTATCATACTGGGTTTCATTGTGACATTTTCATACGTGGATATAATTTTGATTATATTCCCTTCCATTATTCTCCACTTCCATTCTCACTGATCCTTTTTCTCTCCCCAACTGCTCCTCTTTCTACTTTGTTATCCTTTTTTCGTGAACGAGTTGCATGTGGTTGCTTACATGAGCCTGGGTACCTTCCTAGTGGCTTTTCCATTGAAGAGATTGTCTTTCCTTCCCCAGCAACCAGCAACCATTAACTGTCGTCAAGGAAGGGTAGGACCTCACGACTCCTCTTTCATGATAGGATGTTGGCAGGCCTTCTTGTTCAGGGATTATGAAGGTCTTCATAGCTGCTGTGAGTTGAAGAGAGCACCTGCCACGTCATGTCCAGAATCAGCCTTCCAGTCTCCATGATCTCTTAGAGACTTTCTTGCCCCTCTGTGGTGTCCTGTTGTGACTGAGCCGTCACTTCTCACTGCCTCTCTACACTTGGACTCCTTATGAGCCTTTGCAGTTAATTGCTCTCTGCCACAGGAAGGAGCTTTCCCGACCAGAGCTGACAGACAGCAGCACCAGTCTTCGGACGTAACCGTAGTTAGCTGGGAGACAGCTTGGCAGGCATCATGTCCACTTAACAGAGCAACACAGTAGCTTCCTTAGGAGAACTTAGAACTGCCTCAGCTACGGCCTTTGGCCAGCAGTCTGTCTGTCTGTCTGTCGGTCTATTTCTGGGACTGGAGAGATGCTCAGTGATTAAGAACATGTACTGTTCTTCCAGAGGACCTGAATTCAATTCCCAGCACCCAACCTGGTAGCTCACAGCCAGCTGTAACTGCAGTCATAGGGGTGGTAGGTCCTCTTAGGGCTTCTGTGGGCGCTGCACACCTGTGGTGCACAGATAGAGATGAAGGCAAAACACATAAAAAGAAAAATGAAATCTTTAAATAAATAAATAAGTAAATAAATAAATAAATATAGTGTGTGCGTGTGCGTGTGCGTGTGCGTGTGCGTGTGCGTGTGCGTGTGCGTGTGCGTGTGTGTGTGTGTGTGTGTGTGTGTGTGCAGAAGACAAGAAGAGGATGTCAGATCCCCTGAGGCTGGAGCTACAAGTGGGTGTGACCTGCCTGATGTGGGTCCTGGGAACTGGACTTGGGTCCTATGAAAAAGCCATATCTCTAGCTATTATTATTTTTTAAATATTTGATTGCTGGGTGTGGTGGTTCATGGCTTTAATTCCTACTTGGTAGGCAGAGGCAGGCAGGTATATGTGAGTCTGAGGATGGCCTGTTCTACATAGCAAACTCCAGTCCACCCAGGGCTGCATAGTGATACCCTGCCCCTCCCAAAGAAAAATGAGTTGTATTATATATTTTTTTTTTTTTTAAAGTGGTTTTGTGTTTTTTTTGTTTTTTTTTTTTTTAAAGATTTATTTATTTATTATGTATACAGTATTCTGTCTGCATGTATACCTGCAGGCCAGAAGAGGGCATCAGATCTCATTACAGATGGTTGTAAGCCACCATGTGGTTGCTGGGAATTGAACTCAGGACCTCTGGAAGAACAGCCAGTGCTCTTAACCGCTGAGCCATCTCTCCAGCCCGTATTATATATTTTTAAAAGTGTGTGTGTGAGATTATAACATAGTCCTAACATTTCCTCCTTGTCTTCCCTCCCTCCACACCCTCCCATAAGCCTTCCTTGTTCTCTTTCAATCCCATGGCCTCTTTCTTTCATTAATTGTTGATATATACATAAATACAACCTGCTCAGTCTGTTTAATGTCACTTATACTTATGTTTTCTGGGCTGACCATTTGTTATGGGATAACCAGTTGGTATGCTCTTCCCTGTGCAGTTTGAGCATTCCTTAGTTCTTTGTGGAGAGTTGAGGCCTTTGTGGACTTTAGTCTGTGTCTCAGTTGCCTCTTGCATAGCAAAAATTCTGAAATTTGCTCTGTTAGTGATTTCCCAATGTCTTGCATATTCTGATTTTTTTTTAGTTGATATCCGAATGTACCAATTCCTCAGTGTCTTTAATCCCTGATATTAATTAAGCCGTCTGCCTAGGCCACTTCATTTGTGATGTTTAGTGAATGATTTTTCTTAATTTTTTAATTTTATTTTATGTGCATTGGTGTTTTGCCTGAATGTATATCTGTGTGAGGGTCAGATCTTGGAGTTACAGCCAGTTGTGAGCTGCCATGTGGGTGCTGGGTATTGAACCCGGGTCCTCTGGAAGAGCAGTCAATGCTCTTAACCCCTGAGCCATCTCTCCAGCTCATAGTGAATGATTTTTAAACATTTTTCTTTTTCACAGTTTCCTCCCACTCCCTACTCTGTAATCTCTGCTAAATTTCTTGCCCAAGTTCTGGATTTCTTGTCCAGTTTTTTTTTTTGTTTTTTTTTTCATAGTTCTTTGAGAGTTTTGGATTTTGTATTTGCTTGATCATCTTTATCATCCCTTTCCCCATCCACTGAAGTTCCTTTTCTTTTCTCTGCTCTTACTCTTTCTGCCTCCCTCATCTCTCCTCTCTCTTAGAAACTCTTCATACTAATTTGTATTGCCCAAAGTGTTCTTGGATGTGTGGTCTCCCACTGTAGAATGCTCACCTTCCTAGGTCCTGGGGTCTTAGAGGATCTGACCCTTCCCTCCCAGCAGCTAACAGTAGCTTGTTTCACAGCTGGAGTGGGATTGTGTGCCCAGCTTTCCTCTCCATGTTATTTGATCAGGCTTGGGCTTGTCCAAGTGTTGTGCATGCTCTCACAGTGCTGAAGTTCCTATGTGCAGCTGCTCTGCTGTGTCCAGAGGAGCTTGCCTTGTGGTTCTTTCACCTCTGGCTCTGACACTGTTTCTGCCCTCTCTTTACAGTCATTCCCAAGGGTGGCAGTGGTGAGGTATATATGTCTCCTTTAGGGATGAGCATTTTGTAGTCTCTTATTTTCTGCACCTTGGTGGCCAGCTGTGGGTCCTCTGTGTCAGTCGCTGTCTCCTGCAGATGAGAGTTGAGAGATGGAAAGGAGCATAGAAGGCAAGCAGGCAGAACGTGAGGGTGTCAAGCAGTTCACAGGGCTTATCTAAGTTTCGAATTTGAGTAGTCATTGGGGTCATTGATCTTTTTTAAACTAGATCTTTGAACTCTTTTCTATGTCAACCAATTTGGTATCTTTGTATGTCCTTGTTGAAGAGTTAGAAGTTCCCTTGAGCCATCTCCCTGGCCCAAGAATAGTTTTAGTATAGGGAAAGGGAATGCCAACACATTGATATTTAACTCTGTCAGAATTAGCCAGCTGGTAGCCGGGCGGTGGTGGCGCACGTCTTTAATCCCAGCACTCCGGAAGCAGAGCCAGGGAGGCAGAGCCAGGCGGATCTTTGTGAGTTCGAGGCCAGCCTGGGCTACCAAGTGAGTTCCAGGAAAGGCGCAAAGCTACACAGAGAAACCCTGTCTCGGAAAAAAAAAAAAAAAAAAAAAAAAAAAGAATTAGCCAGCTGGACTCAGTTTAGATGTTGGCAACATCCAGAGCATCATAATCAGGAGCCACCCAAACATAACGCCTTCTTCTCTCTGTCAGGCCTCACCAGGGTATTGACTATGGCCGCATCAATGTTGTAGAGTTTCTTGACAGCCTGTTTGATCTCATGCTTGTTGACCTTGACATCGGTAATGAGCACAAGTGTGTTGTTGTCTTCTATCTTCTTCATGGCAGACTCAGTGGTCAGGGGGAATTGGATGATGGTGTAGTAGTGGTCAGGCTTGTTTCTCCTGGGCATGCTCTTTCAAGGGTATTTGGGCTGCCTTCAGAGCTGCAGGGTCTTGGGCTGCCGGAAGGTGAGTGACATGTGGATCTTCTCTTTGTGGCTGTGGACACCTTTCAGCACTGCCTTCTTGGCTTTCAAGGCCTTCGCTTTGGCTGCAGCTTGAGGAGGGCCAGGAGCTTCCTTCTTCGCTTTTGGTGCCATGTTGGCAAAAAGGTTGACTTTGCTGTTTACTCCATTGTGCTGTGGTAATTATTAGAGCAGTAATAGGAAATAAGTCCCCTGGATTATTTTATTTTTATCACCTGTTTATTTTTTACTTATTTATGTATTTATTATGAATGGGTGCACATAGTATGTGAGTGCATGTGTGATTGAACCGAGGCCAGAGGTCAGTCTTAGGAGTCATTCCTCAGGAACCATTTATCCTGTTTCTTTGGATACAAGATCTCCCTGGAACCTGGAGCCCATAGGCTCTGCTGGCTGCCAAGGAAGCCCAAGGAAGCATCTCTGCTGAGATGATGATGAGCACGCTCCACCACGCCCAGCTCTTCCATGGATCCAGGGGTCCAAGTCAGGTGCTTATGTTCATGTAGCAAACACTGCCAGCTAGGCTATCCCCAGCTCCTATTCTGATGTTTATGATGCTGATGGATTTCTCTAGATAGACACACGTCTAAATTTCCTTTAGGGTTATGAAATTTCACTCATTATCGGGGACCTATGTAAAAGCTCCTACGACCACAAAGCCTCTTGTGTGTTTTTTTCTCCTGTTCTCCCCACATACAGTTCTTTCTTTTACTGTGGTCTGTCTTTCACCTTTCTTTGATGTCCAATTATAATCTAGCTTTTAGAATACACTATCTTAATCTTATTTTCCTAAAATCTTATTCTCTTAAATATATATATATATATATATATATATATTTTTTTTTTTTTTTTTTTTTTTTTTTTCTGGGCATGGTGACTCACGCCTTTAATCCCAGCACTCAGGAGGCAGAGGCAGGCGGATCTCTGAGTCTGAGGCCTGCAATCACTTACTGAAGTAAGTGATTGCTGTGCTGGCATGAAGACCTCAGTTCATATCCCCATCACCCCTGTGAAAAGCCAAGTATGACAGTGCAGTGCACATCTGTAATTCCAGTGCTGTGTAGACAGGGACAGGAGGACCCCTGGCGCTTTCCAGCCAAGCATATGCTCAAAACTACAGTAGAGAGCCACTGAGGAGGCCCCGTATTGATGACCACTGGCTTCTGCAAATGCTCACAAATACATTCACATACATACAAAGAAGGGTTTTGTTTTGTTCTTTAAGACAGGGTTTCTCTGTGTAGCCCTGGCTATCAAGGAACTCACTCTGTAGACCAGATTGGCCTCAAACTCAGAGCTCAGCCTCCTTTGAGGATTAAAGGCATATGCCACCACTGCCCAGCACACAGAAGTTGGTTTTTGTTTTTTTTCCTCTTTGAGACAGGGGTTCTCTGTGTAGTTTTGTGCGTGTCCTGGATCTCAGCTCTGTAGACCAGGCTGGCCTTGAACTCACAGAGATCCACCTGGCTCTGCCTCCCGAGTGCTGGGATTAAAGGTGCATGCCACCACCGCCCGGTGCACATGGAAGTTTTTGGAAGCTCTATTTTATAATTACATAAACATCTGTATGTGTTTTAAATTTGAGTTATATGTAACAATTTTGTACATTATATTATACATATAGGTTCAAAAATTTTTTAACTCTTACCTCTCAGTTTTGATTCTTAAAAAACAAATGACTTAGCTGGGCGTGGTGACACACACCCTTGATCCCAATACTCAGGAGGCAGAGGCAGGCAGATCTGTGTGAGTTTGAAGCCAACATGGTTTACAAAGTGAACTCTAGGACAGCCAGGGCTCTTACACTGTGAAACCAACCCTGACTCAAACAACAACAAAAATAAAAAACAGACATAAAAAACCACAAGTGACTTGTTGGGCATTGCTGGCCTATACCTTTAATCCCAACACTCAGGAGGCAGGGGCAGGTGGATTTCTGAGTTTGAGGCCAGCTTGGTCTACAGAGCGAGTTCCAGGACAGCCAGGGCTACACAGAGAAACCCTGTCTCAAAACAACAGGAAAAGAAAGGCAGGGAGGATTTAAAGAAGCACATGACTATTTTACTTAAGCTATACTTTTCTGTTGAATGTGTGTCCATTTATATACCTCTCTGTATGGCATATGTAGGTCATGTGATGTGTTTGAAGTAATCTGAATGTACTTGTTGGATTAATTCTTATGTTTATGCAGCAAACTATAATAACTACACCAGTTAGTGTTTAACCACATAGTCAAGAATTATCTTGTTTGTTTGTTTATGAAGGATGGTGCTACAGACAGGACATACATCTTGGAGATTGGCCCAAGTGTTTTTGTTTTGTTTTATCTGAGAAAGGATACAACTTCTGCGTAACCCTGGATGACCTGGAACTTAATATATGTAGATCAGGCTGCCTTAAACTTGGAGTGATCCTCCTGCTTCCTGTCTTACTAAGTGCTGTGATTATTACAGGCATGTGCCACCAAACCTGGTCCAAGTGAATTTTTATACTATTTAATTCTTCTTCAACTTTGAATTTTAACATGGAGAATTGTTTTTCCCACAATAAAAAGAAACAATTTTTAGCAAAAAATTATATGCCTTATACATTGTATATTTTGTTTTTTGTTGTTGGTTTGTGTTTGTTTTATTAAAGACAGGTTCTTAATGTGTAGCCCTAGCTGGTTTGGAATTGGCTGTGTAGACTGTTGTCCAGGCTGCTGGCTTTTATCACACAAGTGTGTGTGTGTGTGTGTGTGTGTGTGTGTGTGTGTGTACACACGTACGTACGTATGTGTATGCAAGTGTGTAGACCAGGTGTGACTGTAGTCCAGGCTGGCCTCATCCTTGAGATCCTTTTGCCTCAGTCTGAGTACTGGGATTGCAGGTGTATGTTGTCACGCCTTGCTTACATCAGTTTTTACATATTTACCAAATGTCGTATTGTTGTCTTGTAGAATGGAGATGTATGCATTTCAATTCTTCATCCGCCTGTAGATGACCCACAGAGTGGAGAACTGCCCTCTGAAAGGTGGAATCCTACTCAGAATGTGAGGTAAGGAGTTCTGTAAGAAATGAAACTTACCATGTTTTGTTCTGCTTCTTCGCATCCATTCCTTTGTTTATTGGTATTTTGAGACAGGGTTACTTTGTGTACCCCTGCCTCCTGGAACTCACTCTGTAGTACAGGCTGGCCTTGAGCTCACAGATCCGCCCGCCTCTGTCTCCCGAGTGCTGGGATTAAAGGTGTGCGCCAGCACCGCCCAGCTATTTTGGAGACATTCTTACTAGGTTGCCAAGGCTAGCCTCAAACTCCTGGGCTGAAGTAAACCTTTTACCTCAACCGCCCAAATACACAGGACTACAGACACTTGCTACTTGAGTCCTGTTTTGGGTGGGTGGGGTCTCATTCTGTTTGAAGCTGTGAGAAGAATCTTTCCTGTGTTTGACAGTTTTCTCTCTGGGTTAGAGCATGAGGATGTGTTATGTAAGGCTTTTGCTTCAGAGGGGCATCTTGGCAATTGAAGGGTCAAGAAATGCTGCAAAAATAGGAAATTTATTGGGGTGGGGGAGGGTGAGAGGCTACTTCTGAGCTGGGATGAGAGAGGGGAGCAAGCTGTGGTGGGACGGGGGAAGGTGGGGAACGTTTGTTCTCAAAGGGAACTAGGAACGAGACAGTGGGTCGGTCACAGTGGTCTTTAGTGACGAGGATTGAAGGCGGCAGGTGCGAGTTGGGGAGCACCTGGTTCTGGAATGTGGGCGATCTTGGTTGACTAACAAGTGTGCCTACATCACTTTGAAGTGTTGACTTCCTGAGCAGTGGTGGTTGGGATTCCCATTTCTCTCCATCAGGTTCTTCATCTTATATTAAATTTTATTCTTCCTTAGACCCCATAACTCCTGTGTTTAAACTTTATTTTTATTTTTTTTTAACATGTATGTATTGATTTGACCTTTATCACAGAAGAGTGTGTGTTTGTGTGTGTCTGTGTGTGTCTGTGTGTGATAGCTTGAGTTCAGAACTTGTAGAAGTCAGTTTTCTCTTTCCATCACGTGGATTCCAAGAACTCAGCTCTGTTATCAGGCTTGACAGCCCCCTCCTCACCTGCAGTTACCACCTTGCAGACCTCACCTGGCTGTTTTTGAGGTACCTAGGCATGCCCGACTAGTTATAGTTTTGATGAAGTAAGAAATATACTTTTGGCCATTGTGGTGGCACACACCTTTAATCCCAGCACTCAGGAGGCAGAGGCAGGTGGATCTCTGTGAGTTTGAGACCAACTTGGTCTACATAGTAAGACCTCCTGGCAGAAAAAAAAATAAGAAAGAAAAGGTAGAGACTTTGGTTGCTGCTGTGAGACAGTGTCTGTGTAACCCGGGCTGGCCTTGAACTTCTGTGATAGTCCTGCCTCAGGTATCTGTAATGATATGGAGTGGGGGAGGCCTTGGCGGGTTTAGACCAAGGTGCCCAGTGGCGGGCGGTGGGTGAGACCCGCCATGTGGAGCTGCGGACTGTGGAAAGTTACTCACATGGCAGAGGTGATGTCCAAGTTTATTTTGTGGGGAGGGAGGAGGGAATGGAGGGAATGAGAGAAGGAGAGAGAGAGAAAGAGGTGCATAGTGCTACCTCTAGCAAGAGGAGGGGAGAGATGGCAGCAGGATGCTGGGCGGGTCCCCAAGGGGTGGGTCCCCAAGGGGCAGTTCAAAATACTAACAGTATTAGCCATCATATGTGATAAGACATATACTTAACTATGGTACACCAAAACTTTGTTTTAAATACTCAAGGTATTAGGTTTTATTAGTCATTAGTACTGTAACCATTAGAGGGACCTTTAATGTCGCTGGTTCTCTCATCTAAAGGCCTAGGGTAACACCTTGCTTAGTGGATAGAAGCCATGAGTAGATGGACTAGGAAAGCTGCTGGAATGGCGCTTGGTACCTAGCTGACTGTGGTCACTACTAATGAGCTTCTGGGGTGAGGAGTGAGGGGTGGGGTCAAATGTGAAATGACCATTTGCTATATATTAGAAAAGAAATACTCTTCTTAATTCCTCAGATACCTTTCATTTGCCTATGGGGAGAAATTGCTGCTAGCTTCCTGTATATATCACAGCCCACTTTACATAATGTCAAATTTAATTTGAATGCTAAACACATAAAAATAAGCATTATTTTAAACACTTTATTAAAATGCATCCTACTTGTTTTGAGAAGAACCTATAGCAAATGCTGCATATAGGAGCTATCTTTAGTTTTTTAGTTTTTGTTTGTTTGTTTTGTTTTTTGCTATTGGTTTTTTCGATACAGGGTTTCTCTGTGTAGCTTTGGTGCTGTCCTGTAACTCGCTCTGTAGACCAGGCTGACGTCAAACTCACAGAAATCCACCTGCCTCTGCCTCCTGAGTTCTGGGATTGAAGGTGTGCACCACCACACCCTGGTTTATAGGAGCTGTCTTAACAGACATTTAAAGTACTGAAAGTTAGGAGGTTTTTTTTTTTGTTGTTGTTTGTTTTGTTTTGATGTTTTGTTGTTTTGTTTTTCCCACTTTAAGTTGAAGTGTTTAGAAGGCTACTCGGGAGAGATTGCCATGCTCCGCTTTCCAAAGTAATTTGATAATATAATTAAATAGACAATGTATTTTGCTTTTATAATTTTGGTTACCCATAGTCAGTTGTGGTCTGAAAGTATTAAATGAGAAATTCTAGGAACGATCTCTAAGTTTGAGGTTGTACCTCTCTCCCTTGTGTCCTGACTGTATATTACACACCCATTAGTCACCTCGTGGCTGTCTCTCTACCAGTGCAGGGTATCACTTACTGTGTGTAGGAATGCACTGTTGTGTTTCAAGGGAACTTTATTTTTCTTGGCCCCTAACACAAGTGTAGTTGTAGGAGGTACAGCTTAAAGGAAGCACTGGAGCACCCAAGCTTGTCAAGCATGCAGACCTGCTTTCTCCAAAAACAGGAAGATGATGCCCAGTCACCCGAATGCTGAGTGACATGGTCACACACCCTGGTGATCCTTTGCTATTAGCAGCCAGCTCAACTGGAATTTCCCCCAACTCCTGAGAATTGTTTAGGGCTTAGTCCTAGGCGTTGTCTCTCAGTGCCTGGAACTTACCCTTATGAAAGAGGCCTCATCAACTTTGCATTCTCCATCAGTAGCACCCATCCACATGCTTACTACAAATCCTTCCTCTCTAGGACCCAGCATTGCTTCCCAGACAGTAGACCTCAGTTTATAACGAAGCTCTCAGGTGCTCCTGCTGTAGAGGGTATTCTGCAGAGGGCTTCCTTCCATGCAGCCATCCCTGAAGCTTTGGTATGAGAACTGTCAAGTGGAGACTTCCCTAAAGTTTGACTGTGTTTAAATATGGAAGACAATTAAACCAGGGATCAAACTCTCCAGAAGTTTTGGTCCAGTCTGACTGACCAAGTTCAGCTGTAACTGAGTTTTCCTGTCAGCTGTGATACCCGTAGGGACCCCACAACTGTAGACCAGGCCTATACTGTAGGCCTTGAATCACACATATCCACCTGCCTCTGCCCCGAAGTGCCACAAGCCCAGGATTTTTGTTGTTAAGAGAGTCTCAGACCTATTAGCTGAGGTTCCCTTTGAACTTTGAACCTTTTGCCTTAGGCTCCTGAGTACTGGGATTACAGGAATGAGCGCCATGCCTGGTTCTGTTGTTGATTTCTGATACCTAGTTTATAGGGTGCACAGCATACTCTCTGTAGTTCTAGTATCCCTGAAGGCCTTGAAAACTACTCCCAAGGATAAGAGGGGCTACTTTATGTAAAAGTTTTTTAGAAAATTTATTGAGATTTGGACACAAATACATACCCCCATCCTGGTTGTCCCTTGAAGTATGAGTCTGTTTTTTATTTCTCAGGGCTAGGGGACACCTGGGCCTGAGGATACAGTCTCTAAGGGACTGCTGCTACTTCTCTTTAGAGGCTGAGTGTTGAATCAATGTTTCTGTTTTTCTATTCAGAAAATAAGCCTCTTCCCTGATAGACAGCCTAGAACAAGATTGTTAATTATATTCTTTCCTGGATGGTGTATTCATTCAAGATATTTTTCCTTGGTAGATCTCTGTGAGTTCAAGGCCAGCCCCGTCTACATAATGAGTTATAGGACTACGTTGTAAGATCCTTTCTCGGGAGAGAGTGGAGAGAAAGAAGAGCTTTCTCCTCACCCAGAAATGCCTTTTCCTGCTTTATGCAGGTCTGTCTTGGTGGTGGTCTGTGAGTTGTACCTTAAGGTACTTGTATGCAAGCTCAGTGTATGGCCTTTGCTTTGGAACTGACTACCTTGCATCTCTGTGCTCCATGTAGCTGTTGGTGTCACTCCAGCATAAGCTCTTCTCGGTTTGTGAGATCTCTAGGGTCGCTCGGGAAGACTTTTGTACTGTATTGCTTGATGTCCCCTGGTTGTCTTTGAGATTAAAGTTAGGAATGTGCCGCCTCAGGATTTACAACAATAGGAAATGGTTTGACTTGTTCTTTTTGTTTCTGTTACTTGAAGAGGCAAAGTTTTTTGTTTTTTTAAACAATGTTTTAACTGTGTAGCCGAGCTGACCGCAGACTTGGGGTCTTCCTGCCTGTCTCCTGAGTGCTGGGGTTACAGGCTTGCACCACCGTGTCTAGCTTGTTAAGGGGGTTCTAAAGGTATGTAGTCAATAGCTAGTCTGTCTGAGGCTTGCTTAGGACCCTGCATGGCTCACTGTGTAATCTGACTGGCCTGGGACTTGCTCTAGAGACCAGGTTTGCCTTGCATTTGCTGCCTAAGTGCTCAATAAACTCATGACACCAAAACACTGACCCACCTTTAATCCCAGCACTCGGGAGGCAGAGGCAGGCGGGTCTCTGTGAGTTCCAGGCCAG
Organism: Peromyscus eremicus; assembly: GCF_949786415.1. NCBI lineage: Eukaryota > Metazoa > Chordata > Mammalia > Rodentia > Cricetidae > Peromyscus > Peromyscus eremicus. The sequence goes on from NC_081417.1 coordinate 62,109,837, forward strand.
CCTGGTCTACAGAGTGAGTTCCAGGACAGTCAGGGCTGTTACACAGAAACCCTGTCTCAGAAAACAAAAACAAAACAAAACAAAAAAAGACACACAAGGCAGATAGGGTGATCTTTTCTTCACATGACCTCGCTGCTAATTTGTCAGGGGTCATGGCTTGTCTGACTCGGGATTGGATCTGAATCCAGCTTTTGGGTTGCTGTAGCAGGACTGTAGTGGAGTTCCCATGGGGCGGTGTCCAGCTGTTCTGTCATGAGTGACAGCTGCTGCATGGCACTGGCATTATAATCTCTTGTGTTGGGGTTTCTTGTGAGCAGGTCTGTGGCTGTTGAGCACATTAGTGGGCATAGTCATAAGGTAGAGTTGTGTGTAAGGGTCTTTGTGACCGAAAGAATATAAATAAAGCCTTTTCTAAGAGCTGACCCTATACAGTGGTAAGGGTTGACTACAGCAGTAAGCAAGAAAAAGTCCAGCTGTCCTGCACTAAAGTCTGATGGGTTTGCCATCCCTGAAGGGTGGGAGCCGTCTCCTTTCTGAAAGAAATCCAGACACCCAGTGAGGAAGGACACTGGTGATGAGTGGTCCTTACATCCCTTGTTAGTGGGAGAAACAGCCTACCCTAGTTCTTGTTTTGGCCCTAGCCATGCTGAGACCAGGGCGTTTGTCACAGCCTGCTTACAGTCCACAGATACTTTCTCTGAAATACAGCTCCAGAACCACTTGTTCTCTCTCCTGTTTCCTGTAGGGTAGGGGAGCCAAACGGATGGACCTAATCCAGCAGCCACAGTTGGGTATAGAGTTTCTTCTCTCTAGTCTTTTCTACAACCCACTGGAAGGGCGAAGAGCCAGGGTCTGCCCCGAGCATTTGCTGGCAGAATAGCCGCAGCTAAGGGGGGATTGTAGTCTCACTTGTCCAGGACTCTTTCAAACTTCACTTGGGGCAGGGAGATTTTATTTGTTCCTTTGTGTGTGTGTGTTGTGTGTGTGTGTGTGTGTGTGTGTGTGTGTGTGTGTGTTGTGTGTGTGTGTGTTGTGTGTGTGTGTGTGTGTGTGTGTGTGTGTGTAATACCAGTGATCATTACCATTACTTTTTTTTTTCTTTCAAGTAAAGATATTTTATATATTTAAATTTGCTTCTATTTGAAAGGCAGGGTCTGCTGTAGTTAGTTCAGCCTGGCTAGGAACTTGCTGTGCAGCTCTGGCTGACTTTGAACTTAGAACTCCTGATCCCACCGCCTCTTCTTCCAGCTGCTCGGTGTGTGCCAGTGCTTACTAGTAAGCTTCCTTGTAAGCCTGGCCATCCAAGTTTCATCCCCAGAGCCTACAGAAAAGTGGAAGGAGAGGACTGACTCCACAAAACTGTGCTCTCACCTTCATACATGTGCCATGCCATGCATGCACGCACACACACATGCACACATATGCACACAGACACTTCATGCAATCATAAAATTTTTAAATTACTTTTTTGCATGACTTGGCAAGGCCCTAGGTTTGATCTCCAGAGGCATGTCCACCTCCTCAACCTCCACTCCAGTCTTAGTTATGTAGTTGTTGTTATTTTGAAACAGGGTCTTTCTACATAGCCCTGACTATCCTGGAACTCACTACACAGACCAAGCTGGCCTTTCAGTCTTAGTTTTTAAACTTTGTACTTTTATGTATTTAACTTGGAGATCCGTGGTTTTGCATCATATCCTAGGAATACTACATTCTGAACAACAGTCCAGCACTTCTCAGCGGGAACTGTTGTCTTAGTTGCTTTAGCAGCACATGTGTTATGTGAACCAGTTAAAAGTTACTATATGTTTGCCATGTGTTGTCCTGTTTGCCCAGTTAGAAGTGGATTCTTTGACCTGATGTTCTCTTTAAAGATCTCTTCCACAGGGGTTGGGGATTTAGCTCAGTGGTAGAGTGCTTGCCTAGCAAGTGCAAGGCCCTGGGTTCAGTCCTCACCTGGAGGCGCAGGGATCTCTTTCAGAGTTTTAACTGGATTATCTTCTGGTGTTACTGGCTGGTCTTTCAAAGAATCCTTTTAATTAGCAGAGTCAGGGTAAGTGAAGCTAATACAAGCAGTAGCAGCAGTATGTGGAGTTTACTTCTGGCAAAAGAATCAAGTTATACTGGGCCTATAACGCTCTTCTACAAATCTCTGTGTTAAGCTAGTTGTTTGTTTGTTTGTTTGTGTGTGTGTGTGTGTGTGTTTGTTTTCTTTTGTCTTTTTAAGATTTATTTATTATGTATATGGTGTTCTGCCTGCATGTGTCCCTGCACACCAGAAGAGGACACCAGGTCTCATTACAGATGGTTGTGAGCCACCATGTGGTTGCTGGGAATTGAACTCAGGACCTCTAGAAGAGCACTCAGAGCTCTCAACTTCTGAGCCATCTCTCCAGCCTTAAACTTAGGTTTTTAGGAAAGAACTTTTTGCTGCTCAAATGCCGGGGGGAGTATATGTAGACTGAGGAGGGGGGAAGGCCAGACTAATTTGTTGGTTTTGGAGGCATGGTCTCACTGTGTAGTCTTGGTTGGCTTAGAACTTGCCTCTGCTTAAAAGTCTGCAATAAAAATCTGAACACCATGTCCAGGTGTTCTGAGATCTACAGACTGCCACAACTTGCTAGTTTGCATACATTGTGTACGCGTGTGCATTTCCCTGCATGCACTGTGTGTGCGTGCGCATTTCCCTGCATGCACTGTGTATGCATGCGCATTTCCCTGCATGCATTGTGTGCGTGTGCTCTTTTCCCTGCATGCACTGTGTGTGTGCGCATTTCCCTGCATGCATTGTGTACGCGTGCACATTTCCCTGCATGCACTGTGTGCGTGTGTGCATTTCCCTGCATGCACTGTTTGCATGTGCGCATTTCCCTGCATGCACTGTGTGCGTGTGTGCATTTCCCTGCATGCATTGTGTGCATGTGCGCATTTCCCTGCATCCACTGTGTGTGTGTGTGCATTTTCCTGCATGCACTGTGTGCGTGTGCGCATTTCCCTGCATGCAGTGTGCGTGTGCGCATTTCCCTGCATGCACTGTGTGCGTGTGCACATTTCCCTGCATGCATTGTTTACGCGTGCGCATTTCCCTGCATGCACTGTGTGCGTGTGTGCATTTCCCTGCATGCATTTTGTAACAGGCTTTGTCCGTGTCCTGTTTTTCCCGCAGGTGTCGTATGTTTTCTTCTGAAGTAACACAGGATTTTCTTATTTCTGTTTTTTTCTTCTATGATTTTCTGCCCACATCTTTTTTTCTACTTATAGAATGTTATGCTGGTCCATTTTCCATTGTTAGCAATGATGAATTTCTTTGAAGAAATCAAGAAAACTCTTTGGAGAAAGACCCAAGAAATTATCCTTAACCTAATGGAGATGGAGTGCATGCGTGCGTGCGTGCCTGTGAGGGTGTGATACTTTAACTAGGGGAAGGTTTTCATTGAAAATTACTTTATGTGATTCAGAACAATCATGACAGCAGCTCTGCCCTTAGTCCTGTTAGGACAAAAGACTTCATCGAATCGGACATCTCGTCCCTGCTTCCCGCCCTTGTAACTTGTCCGTTAGCTTAGTTGTTTGGGGCCAACCTCAGGAGTGCGGAAATGACAGACTTGTACCACCCTGCCCAGTTCAGTGGCCTGACAGGTGACTGCTGAAAAGCAGTTTGTTAAAAAGATTCATTTTATTTTTAATTGTGCATTTGTACATCTGTCTGTGTGTGTGTTTGTTCATCTCTGTGTGTGTGTTTGTGCATCTGTGTGTGTGTGTGTTTATGCATCTGTCTGTGTGCATGTTTGTGCATCTGTCTGTGTGTATGTTTGTGCATCTGTCTGTATGTTCCTGCATGTCTGTGTGTATGTTTATTCGTCTGTCTGTGTATGTTTGTGTATCTGTCTGTGTGCATGTTTGTGCATCTGTCTGTGGCCAGAGGCTTTAAATCCCCAGGAGCTGGAGTTAGCAGGCAGTTTCAAGCATCCTGGTGTGGGTGGTGGGCGCAATAAAACAAGACGAAATCCCCCATATCAAGGCTGGACAAGACAACCCAGTAGGAGGAAAAGGGTCCCAAGAACAGGCAAAGAAGTCAGAAGAATACCTGTTCCCACTGTTAGGAGTCTGTCCCGCAAACCCACCAACCTAACAGCCGTACGTACGCCAAGGACCTGGTGCAGACGCAGCAGATCCTACGCTTGCCACTCGAGTCTCTGTGAGCCCCCGGGAGCCCTGCTTAGTTGATCGCACAAAGCTGTGGTCTCCCAGTGTCCTCCACCCCTCTGGCTCTCACAGTTCTTATCTCCCTCTTCTATGGGGTTCCTTAAGCTCCAGTGGGAAGGATCTGATAGAGACCTCCAACCTAGGCTCTCGCCCATCTAATTTTTGGCTGTTGGACTCTGTATCCGATTCCATCAGCTGCCAGAGGAACCTCTCTGATGACAACTAGGTTAGGTATCGATCTATCAATATAGCAGAATAGCATTAGGATTTTATTTTTTTTTTATTTTTCATTTATTGATTTTTTTTTTTTTTTTTGGTCAGTTGTGTTTAGTTTTACCCTAAGTCTCTTGACTATCCCGCCTCTGATTTCTACTCATCCAGGCAGTGTCGGGCATGGGCTCCCTCTCGTGGAGTGGGCCTCAATTTAGACCAGTCATTGGTTGGCCACTCCCACAAGTTCTGCACCTCCATTACCCCAGCACATCTTGTAGGCAGGATGGATTGTAGGTCGAAGGTTTTGTGGTGGGTTGGTGTCCCAGTCCCACCACTGGAAGCCTTGCTTGGTTACAGAAGATGGCCCGTTCAGGCTCCATATCCTCCATTACTAGGAATCCTCTATAGGATCACCATGTAGATTCCAGGGAGTTTCCACATGGCCCCCAAATACCGTCCAATTACAGTCACTTCTCCTTGTACTCTCTCCCTCCATTCCCCGTCCCCCTCCCCTGATCCCTCTATTCCCCTCCCTGCCCACACCCAGTCCAACTGCAAAATCGATTTCCCTTTTTCAGGAAGATCTTTGCATCCCCTGTGGTCCCTTGTTCCTCAGCCTCTGGACCGTAGATTGTAACATAATTATCACTTACAGCTGACACTCAGTTGTGAGTGGGTACTTGCCATGCTTGCCTTTCTGAGTCTAGTTCTAGCCCTTGTCCTGCAGTTTCGTGATGTCATTTTGTTTTTACCTGTTTATCTTTAGTTGAGGGACATCTGGGTTGTTTCCAGTTTCTCGCTGTTATGAATAAAGCAGCAGTGAACACGGTTGAGCAAGTGTCGTTGTGGTAAGATAGAGTGTCCTTTGGATATATGCCCAGGAGTGGTAGAGCTGGGTCTTAAGGTAGATCGATACCAGATTTTCTGAGGAACCACCATATTGATTGCCATAGTGGCTGTACAAGAATATGCTGCCACCAGCAATTGAGTGTTTCCTTTGTACCACATCCTCGACAGCATGAACTGTCACTTACATTGTTGATGTTAGTTAGCCATTCTGACAGGTGTAAGATGGAACCTCAAAGTAGTTTTGATTTGCATTTCCACGATGGCTAAGGATGTTGAACATTTCTTTAAGGATGTTGAACATTTCTTTAAGTGTTTCTCAGCCATTTGAGATTCCAATGTTGAGACTTTTGTTTATTTTTTAATTGGATTATGTGGTTTGTTGATGTTATATGTTTTGGATATTAGTCCTCTGTCGGAAGTGGAGTTGGCAAAATCTTTTGCCATGCTGTAGGCTGCCGTTTCGTCCCTATTGACACAGTCTCCTTTGCCTTACAGAAGCTTCTCACTTTCATGAGGTCCCGGTTGTTACTTGTCGATCTCAGTGCCTGTGCTATCCGTGTTCTGTTTGGAAGTTGTCTCCTGTGTCATGTGCTCAAGATTATTTCCCACTTTCTCTTCTATCAGGTTCAGTGTGTCTGGATTTATGTTGACGTCTTTGATTCATTTGGGGTTGAGTTTTGTGCATGGTGATAGATATGGATTTGCATTCTTTTACATGCTGACATCCATTTAGACCAGCACCATTTGTTGAAAATGCTTTCTTTTTTCATTGTATTTCTGGCTTCTTTATAAAAAAATCAGGTGTTAATAGGTGTGTGGATTAATGTCTGGGTCTTCTATTTGACTCCATTGATGAATGTGTCTGTTTTTAATGCCAGTATCATGCAGCTTTTATTACTATAGCTCTGTGGTACAACTTGAAATCAGGGATGGGGAATGACATCTTCGGGTATCTCTCTTTTTTTGGTTCTTTTCTTGGTCAGGATTGTTTTAGCTATCCTGGGTTTTTTGTTTTCCATACAAAGTTGAATATTGTCCTTTCAAGATCTGTAAAGAATTGTGCTGGAATTTTGATGGGGATTGCTTTGAGTCTGAGTCTGTAGATTGCTTTTGGTAGGATGGCCATTTTTACTAAATTAATCCTACTGTTCCTGGAGCATGGAAGATCTTTCCATCTCCTGGTATCTTCTTCAATTCTTCAATGACTTGAAGTGTTTTTTTATCATACAAGTCTTTCACTTGCTTGGTTGGAGTTACCTCAAGATATTTTATATTATTTGTGGCTATTGTGAAGGATATTGTTTCCCTGATTTCTTTCTCAGCCTGTTTGTCATTTGTGTGTAGGAGGGCTACTGAGTTTTGTGAGTTAATCTGTATCCAGCCACTTTCACTGAAGGTGTGTATTAGCTGTAGGAGTTCCCTGGTAGAATTTTTGGGGTCACTCATGTATACTGTCATATCATCTGCAGATAATGATACATTGACCTCTTCCTTTCCAATTTGTATCCCCTTGATCTCCTTCAGTTGTTTTATTGTTCTCGTTAGAAGTTCAAGCACTATATTGAATAGATAGGGAGAGAGTAGACACCCTTGCCTTGTTCCTGATTTTACTGGAATTTCTTTGAGTTTCTCTCCATTTAATTGATGCTGGCAATCAGCTTGCTTTATATTGCGTTTATTATGTTTAGGTGTGTCTTTGTATCCCTGATGTCTCCAAAACTTTTATCATGAAGGGGAGTTGGATTTTTTGAAGGCTTCTTCAGAATCTAAAGATGATCATGTGTCTTTTTTCATTCAGTTTGTTTATATGGTGGGTCACACTGACAGATTTTCTAATGCTGAACCTTCCCTGCATCTCTGGGATGAAGCCTATTTAGTCATGGTGGATGATCTTTCTAATGTGTTCTTGGATTCGGTTTGTGGGTTTTTTTGTTTTGTTTTGTTTTTTTTTTGTTTTTGTTTTTGTTTTTTTTGTTGTTTCGTTTTTTGAGACAGGGTTTCCCTGTGTAGCCCTAGCTGTCCTGAAATTCACTCTGTAGACCAAATGCTGGGATTAAAGGTGTATGCCACCAATGTCCAGCTTTGGGGGTGGGAAGTTGTGATTATTTTATTGAGTATTTTTACATCTGTGTTCATGAAGGAAATTGGTTTGTAGTTCTTTTTCTTTGTTAAATCTTTGTGTAGTTTGGGAATCAAGGTGACTGTGGCCTCATAAAATGAATTGGGCAATGTTCCTTCTATTTCTATTTTGTGGAATAATTTGAGGAGTATTGGTATTAGCTCCTCTCTGAAAGTCTAGTAGAGCCGGGTGGTGGTGGACACCTTTAATCCCAGCACTCGGGAGGCAGAGGCAGGTGGAGGATCTCTGTGAGTTCAAGGCCAGCCTGGTCTACAGAGCGAGTTCCAGGACAGGCTCCAAAGCTACATAGAGAAACCCTGTCTGGAAAATTCTGGTCTCTTATGGAGCAGGGGGTCTCCACCTGAGTTGGGGGCTGGAGTTCTGGTGGTCTGCATGGCCTTTGATCCAGGAGGGGAGTCACTCTTTCCTTGTGTTGGGCTGGGACAAGGCCATGGGGAGGAGGGGTGTGTTGGGGATAGTGTCAGGGTTTGGGGGCATTGAGAGAGTGGGGAGGTCCGCTGGCAGGCTGCCTACCTGGAGTTCTGACAGCCGTAGTAAATGGCTTCTTTCTGGTCCTTAGAATCCTTTAAAATCATATTTACTGTGTGTGTATGTATGGCATCCAAGCAGAAGCGTGAGGGCAACTTGTGGTAGTTGGTTCTCTTCTCGTCATGTTCATCCTGGCTATCAAAGTCGGTCACCAGGCTTGGTGGCAGCACCTTTACCTGCCGGGCCATCTCAGCCCACTGCCATTGTATCATCATTTTTCAGAAGTCATCAACTATAACCGCAAATTTGTATCAAATATTTTAAGAGAAAAACTTTAAAACTGTCTGTAAAAAACTGTTCTTTGTGAACATGGGATTCACAGTGGATTCTTCTCTCCTTTTCAGGACTATCCTGTTAAGTGTAATCTCACTGCTTAATGAGCCCAACACCTTTTCTCCAGCCAACGTGGACGCCTCAGTTATGTTCAGGAAATGGAGAGACAGTAAAGGAAAAGACAAGGAGTACGCTGAGATCATTAGGTGAGTCAGACCACGTGACTTTAGGACAGGCTCTCCATAGATCAAACTGAGCTATTGAAAGAGGACCCAGAACAGAAACCACAAAAAAAAAAATAAACTCCCTAGAGAGCAGTGTAAACTGTAGTGGTTTTGTTTGTCCTGGGGGGAAGGCATTTAAACCAGGCTAGCCTTGAACACAGAGGTCCAGCCTCTGCCTCCCCAGTCCATCACTGTGCCCTGCTTGTTTTTAGTGGTCAGCCACTGTGGGAGATTATTTGTATCAAGAATTGTAAATGGTAAAGACCTAGAGAAGCTACAGGAACATCCATGTGCAAAGTCTGGCAGCTAAAGCTTCAGGAAGTGGTGTTCTTACGTTTTCCGTTTCTCCAGTCCCCTATCCCCATCTTGATGACTTTGTACTTTGGGAAAGAGACTATTCTACAGTTAGTCAACTTTCGCTGCACGCCTGTTATCTGCCAAGCCATCACTAGGTAATGGAAAAGACTGAGGGGGACAGGGCACCTGCTCTTAGGAAGGTCATACTCTGATAGGAACCAGGCAGTCAAGAAAGGTGGAAATGCCCAGTAGGTATAAGCAGGATTATGTGAAGGTGTGACTCCCTGGATTCGATCCCCAGCACTCCAAAACAATGAGATTTAGTGATATGGGGGAACCTTAGAAGCCAAGGGGTTAAAGTCCAGAGTGACGGGCTTCGTGCATTCAAGGCATTAACAATGTGCTGGGCCTCTAGCTCAGTGGCAGCATGTTTGCTGCGTGTCCTGGGTTTGATTCCTAGCACCCCCCTGTAAGCTTGACCCTAATTCAGAACCCACAGAAAAGTCCAGCAGTGGATGTGTAATCCCTGAGCCCTGGGCAGGAGATGGGAGGCAAAGACAGAATTTCCAAACGCTGTGGGTAGTTAACCTAAGCCACACAGCAGTCAGCAGGAGGCTGAAGTGTTGAACAAGGACCCTCAGGATGGCACCGATAGCTGAGAGCCTTTATGTGGTGCAGGCATCTGTTCTCTGTCTGGAGTTTGGAGAGTGAGTCTGTCTTCAAGACTGAGGCCGAAGCCAAGTACGATGGCTTTTGCTCATAATCCCAGCCTAAGGAGGTTTAAGGACAAGAGGCCAGTTGAAGGCTAGTGTGGGTTAGTGAAGTCTTCTCAAAACAAAACCAAAGTAGACTTCCACAAACCATTTTGTGTTGTCCTCTGTTCAGGAAACAGGTCTCGGCCACTAAGGCTGAAGCAGAAAAGGATGGAGTGAAGGTCCCCACAACCCTGGCAGAGTACTGCATCAAAACTAAAGTGCCTTCCAATGACAACAGCTCAGATTTGCTCTATGACGACTTGTATGACGACGACATTGATGATGAAGACGAGGAGGAAGAAGATGCCGACTGTTATGATGATGATGATTCTGGGAATGAGGAGTCGTGACATGTTCCTTCAGTGCCCCTGTACTGCCCTGACGTCTCAGGCCAAAGGGAGGGGAGCAAGTGGGGATCTATGGTGGCCCCTCAGCAAAAACTTACTCATGGGGTGGGGAAACACACAGCTCCTGCTGACTCCCCTGCGGATCTCAGTTTGCTCCTTTTTATGGACCTTTACTGGAGAGAAAGTACCCTCCACGGAATGTCTGAATTTTTGCGTTCTTGACTCTCTCATCACTGTATTGATTCTTTTTTAAAAAACAAAAACAGCCACCACCCTTCAAACTCCCACCTCACTTCATCTCTGCAGAATGTTCACAGCAAAACACGTTGGTCTGTTTTTAGATTCTCGAAGATTAGTCTGTTTAAGACATTAATGTGTTTAAAGCTGGGAACCCACTGGGAGTCCACAAGTGCTGCATATATTGGGTAGCAAAAGAAAATGGGGGAAAAAAAACACAAAACCAAAAAAAACAAAAAACAAACAAAAAAAACCAAAAAAACCCACAAAACAAACTTAAAAAAAAAAAAAAAAAGCCAATTTGCCAAGATTTAGCTGCTCCTTTCCATTAGTGTGTGTGCATTTGTTCAGCCCCGTGGTGGTGAATTTTGTTTCTTTCCCTTCCTAAGGCTGGGATGCGGTGGGCATCAGGGACTTACTCTTGCTAAGCCTGATGAAATGTGCTGCTTCTGCCTCTGTGACATCGTCCCCACATGGAGGCTACAGCTACTCTGAGGAGAGAAATCAGATTTTGTTTTTTGGAATCGATTGGGATCTAAAGCCTGAAATAAATATTCATACTTTACATAGAACTGAGCACTTGGTTGCTATTTATTTTAAAGGTAGGGTAACTTTTTTCTACCAACGAGTGGGGCAAGTTGGGGGGGGGGGGAAGTGGAGGTTAGTGTGTGTGGGTTTTTAGTGGTGAAAACAAAGAATTAAAGATTACAAAATTATACCAGTTTGGTTGATGCTGCTGAGGGGAAGAGTGAAAAGTACTAGTGGCCACTGTTGGAGAGGAAACATCGCAGACACTCTCACATGAAGTTTTGTGTTTTTATTTAAGTAGCCACTTTGAATTATTCAGTATTAATCCTAGGTGCATGTGTTAAGATTTTGGTTTTCATTGAGCTGCTTATACTGGTAGTGGTCATTGTGGCTGTGTCGACTTGGATATGATCTGGAGGTTTTTCTCCTCTCAGTGTGCTTTGGCCATGGCACTTCCCCGGGCCTCTGTTGGGCGGGGCCCCAGGGACTGCAGGCATTTCCCAGATTTGAGCCAAGATTGAGCTCCAGCCTTCACCAGCCAGGGACTTCACGTTTGAAATGAGATTTCTGTTCCTGGTGTATCAAACTGCTATAATGTGAAGCCAGTTTTCAGGATAGGATGTTAAGATCCTAGAGCGCCAGTGTCAATTTTTACCTTCAGATCACAGCTCAGAAAGAAACCAAAGGGCAGACAGGAACTGGGGAGGATGGAGGAGGGAGGACGGATCCTCCACTGTCCAGTAGGCAGCCCTGCCTTCCATGCTTCCTCCTCCTTTCTGATCTCAGGGTTTTCAGTCACTCTTCAAACGCTCCTGAATGAATGCTATTTCCCAGCAGTTCTCTGGCCTCTAAAGTTTGTTCTGTTATTAAATGAGAATGTTGAGTCTGGCCCTGAAATAACTGATATTAATCTCCATGGGCCCAGGGCTGTACGTGCATCTAGTGACTCAGGAACACAGCTGCTGTGCTGTGTGGACCACAGTGAGGAGGAAAAACTCCCAGGGGCACCAGCTTGGTGTCCCCTCAATGCTCCCCAGCCTGCAAACCTGGAGCCAGAGCTTGTCATAACTAACGCCCATCCTCCTCCCCTGTGCCCACCCCCGAGAGCTTACAGCTAGTAGTTTGATCTTATTCTCTTGGCACCCTAAACATAAGCCTTTCGTGCTAAAGGATCTCACACCTGGACATGCTAGACACCTTGGCATTGTGGGAGGTGCCCTGCTGGCCTGTGTTGCAGGTTGACTCAGGGAGCCAGAGAGGCAAGTTGAGGTGGGCCTCTTAGCCTGTTGACATTGCTGTTGAAGGCTAGGTTTGAAATGGACGGCAGGCAGCTCCAGCCATGCTGACTGGCCCTGTGGAAAACCACCTGAGTGTTTTCTCTTGGGAGTAGATGGAGGTCTCGGCTGCAGGTAGATAGAACCTTCTGAGTACAGTTGGAAAGAACAAGGTTTTAGTCTATCCCCGCCTCACTGAGTGCTCTACTTCATGTATCCTCAGGCTGAGTGGACAAAGTGTGTAGTATCATGATGCTGTTGTCGCTTCTCAAAGTCTCCCCATGTCTCTCATCATTCCAGAATTCTCTCAGCCACACTATACTTGTGTACTCTCCTCTTGGCCCTCTCCTGGCCATTCTTTGCTGGTTCCCTTATGTTTGATCCTGTCCATTGGAAGGGAAGTGCATAGCTCTCTTGGAAAAGTACCCCCCCTCCCGCCCTGATACACAAGGTTTACATTTACAACTAAAAAGATGCAGATGCAATTCAACTGAAACCAGCGGACACACCTGACTTTAATAGTTTTCTTAGCTAAAATTGTAGATGGATTTTCAGTTTAACTTATGAGAAAAGTTTATCCGATGCATTTTGTGTTGACTCCCCCTTAGTGATTTGATTTTGTCTTTTTCTGCCCATCTGTCTACTAATAAAAATGTGAAATAAAATACACCTGTATTGCTACTTCCCCATGGGTCATCGCCCTTCCCTCCATGTTAAAAAAAAATACACCTCACTGTCACCCCGACAGGTCTCTGCCAAATAGTTAGAACTTGGGCTCCACTACCTACCTTCAGTCAATAAGCTCTTTTAAGATTCTTCAAGGCCTTTGTTGAACTTGCCTGAGGGGGGTTGCCATTCTCCCTGGGCAAACATTGTGTGTTCATTGTCAGAATAGAACGAAGCAAAAGAACGAGTCAGGCAGCACCATGCTCAGTCCCTCGTTCAGGAAGCCAAGGGACAAGGACTGTCACAGGAGACACAACATGAGCAGGCCAGGAGCCTAAGCTATGGTCGACAGCTAACAGGTGTCTGATGGCTGACCACTGCTCCTGGCTGTAATGATGTCTGTCACTGTGACCCCCAAATCCTCCAGACTTCAAAGGTGGTCCCATTTAAGTAGACATGGCCCACTTCAAACTCACTAATCCCCCTGACTCTGCCTAGGTCCTGGGATTATAGGGACATGCCCTTAGGCATTTCACTTAGCCTAGTCTGAAATAGAGCTATGACACTTCAGGATACTGAGCATCGTCTGTCCCCAACCCGACTCAACAGTTACCTATCTCACAGTGAAAGCAAAGGACAGGCCCAGACAGCTCTGGGGCCTTGAACACTGGCACGTGGCTTCCTTTCAGGTCATTTGGGATTTGGACAGCACTACCCTGAAACTCCTGCTCTCTGGACCATACAAAGATGGCCCCGGGTCCCAAGTCTTACTAAGGTGGCCAGAAAAGGCACATTAGCTTTCATGAGTACGGCCTGAAGAACAAGCGCAGAAGGAGACAGCAATTCAAGTGGCCGTCCCTGGGAGGTCGGTCCAGGGACTCTCCCAAACATCTTTAGTCACAGTACGCAGAAACCCAGCATGCTCTCAGAACTTTATTAGGTGGAGTTTGGGTGAGAGAAAACCCTGAACAGTTGCCTTTCTGGTTCAGGACAACTGGTATAGACAGAGGAGCCTTTGTTTGGAGACAGGCTTTCACTGAGATAGAAGCAGATCTTGGATTTCTTTACACGGGAGCTGACTGGCTGAACATCTCTGAGACCCAGTTGGGATTCTTTTTTGGATGGTTGGTCAAAGGCAAGCCCCTGGGGCAGCAGACCAGAAGCAGAAGGCCTTGCTGCGCAGGCAGACAGGTGTATGCTGGATAGGGTCATCTCTGCTATTCCCAGATTCAGATTTGTTGGAGGGGGGCCATGACAAGTGACAAGAGGATCAGTTGCTCAAAACCAAGTATGAAGCATTACAGAGGAGAGAAACGTAATGGTTCACAGGGAATGAGATAAAGAAAAGTCGTGATTCTTCATTGGTACCTGACCCCAACCCCCCACCACCAGTCCTTCAATGGCACACAAGCAGCCCGCTGAGCTGAGCTGGGAACCACGTGCAAGGCCTGAAGGCAGAGAGGCGGGGGTGGGGCTTGCTTCCTTGGCTACATCGAGGGTGTCCAGATGGGGAGAGCACACTTTTATGCTACCTGGTAGCCACACCCCAGCTCCTCCAGGCTTCTATCACATTTACAAATACATACATAAATACATTACATACAATAGTGGGTCTGGGAGGCAGGCTTCCCACAGAGGCTCAGCTGACAGTTACGTCTCAGAATTCTAGGAAAGGGCACCGGGTTCCCAGAAATGTGCTCCATGTGTGCTCTCCTGCCCAAGTGCCCACCCTCTTTTTCTCAGGGTCTAGTTTGTCCAGTACGGAGAGTTGCCATAGGTGGGTTTGGAGGCTTGAGACTTGGGCTGCAGGGAGCTGGGCTGGCTGCGCTGACCAGAGCCACTCTGAGGAGGAAGAGGAGAAAAGGCTGTAAAGGCTGGCACAGAACCCCCGGCCCACGGCAAGGAGGCTGCCTCCATCACTGCGCTCACCGGGGGGGCATCCTGCGGGAGGTGGTGGTGCAGCAGCTGGGAGTGAGGCTGCTGGTGGGCCGGCATGATGTGCAGGAAGGGTGCAGGTGCATAGCCGGGGGCCGCGCCAGGGGCCAGGGGCCCAGTGGAGCCCAGGGCAGAGGGCAGGCTGAAAGGCGGGGGTGTCCCTGCGTGAAATCCCTGCTTGTCAAACGTCTGCAGGACAGAGGTGACAATGAGAAGGGCAGACTGAACTAGACTTCCCTCCCCTCCACCTGCCCACCCCTGTACGCCCCCCTCCTCACCTGTGTCTTGTTGTAGACAGAACCAGTCATATCCGGTAGGCCAGTGGTGCCTGAAGACACTGATACTCCTAAGAGCAAAAACAGTTGTTCCCCTGGCATTCAGGCCAGTTCCAGAGACCCCGGGGTAGCCCTGCCTCAGCCAGACACGAGACAGTCACTCCAGGTTCTAGTCCTGGAGAGGGGATGACACTACCTTTAGCAGGCCCGGATCCAGCCGACTTGTTGGGTGCCTGGGATGATCCCCCATAGCCGCCCTTGGTGTAGTCTCCTGCTGCTGTCCCCTGGGTCAAATCGTCATAACCTGCATGGCAGGACACAAGAGGCATGTGTGGGCGAAGCAAGCCTGGCCTACCGTGGGCCTCTCGGGACAGGGCCCGCCTTTACCTGTGCTGTAAGTATGCTGCCCATAGCCACTGGCCTGCTGAAACGGGGTAGGGGGAGTGCTGAGGGTCACGCCATGCTGCTTCGCCGAGGTTGGCGGGACCTAGTGGGACGAGCAGGTGAGGTTGGAGTGTAAGAATAAGACAAAGAGGAGATCAGGCAGTCTGGGCCAGAGCCTCCAGCAAAACCAAGTCATAACCAAAAGGCCCAGGATTTTCCTAAGTGGAATCCGTGATGGACCTAAAGGCAGCTGGGGAATGGAATCTGACCCTGAGCAATCCTCAAGAGCAGATGTAACTAAATGGGGCTTGTGGATGGCCACACTCCTACGACTGACAGATGCTGGAAAACATGCCCAAGGTTTCAAGCTTGGAGGAGCCCACAGCCCTGGGAACCATCTGCAGAAATACTCACAAACATAGTGGGCCCATACTGGAAGGCACTGGGCACGCCTGTGTAGTAGGGGAGGCCGGTATAGCTGTAGCCAGGTGGCAGAGCAGGATTCAGAAAGGGCTGCTGTGCTGTGTGGTGGGTCTGAGACTGGCCCTGCTGTGCCTGAGCTGGTGTTGTTGGAGGAGCAGGGGATGCAGAGTCTCCTCGGCCAAACTTAGTGACATCACCTAGAAGAACACCACACCTCGTATCCAGGGCAAGGCCAGGCTGGCTGTTACAAACAGGAATAGGTCTAACTGCCAGCTCACACTCACACCTTCAAGCACCCCAGCCCTTCTGCATCCACCTTCTGGCCTCCTAGGACTAGCCACGGGCCAGCCCATCACCTCCCACTCTTGCCCACTGAGCCAACTAACCTGAATACGGATTATTAGCTAAACTCCCATCTCGGCTGGCAAGGGCTGTGGGTGCTGCAAAGGGAATTCCATAGTAATCCTAGAAAAGACCAAGGAGACTCCCTGAGCAAATGGTCTCACCCACCCTCAGAGAGCAGATCCAGCAGGCCCAACAAGCATGGGCACTCTGGGGGATGGCATACGCAGAGTACCCGTGACAGGCAGCTGTCCCAGAGAGCTGCAGGTGTGACAATACCCTCAAGTGTGCACAGCCCGGAACCCCTGCTTCAGCTGACAACAAACCCTAACGCTTGTCAGACAGAGGCAATCTCACACGACTTTTGTCACCACACGTGGAGACCTGGTAAATGCTATGGACCAACCCAACTCTACTGTGAGACTCTAAATGAACAGCCACTGGAAAGGCAGAGGAGGAAAGCCTGGAAGGCTTACCGGGGGACAGGGAGCAGTGCTAGGTGGGTACAGAACCCAGGTCTAGGCCCTAACAGTCTAGTCTCTCCCAATTCATTTAGCTCCAGCAACAATGGCGCTGCCCAGAGTCAAACTCAAGAATGTCAGCTGCAAAGGCTAAGAAGGTCATGCTCTACGGATGAAGAAATGCTTCCCTGGCCGGTACCACCCAGGGTTCTGGGCTGCCCTAGTCCTGAGTTGAGGTCACACCACACAAGAGCACCGCTACTGGGAACGGCACGCGCATCCTTTCACTGCAAGCCTGGGTAAGCTCCAGGAAAAGCATGCAATTCTCAACTAGAATTCCAAAAGGCACAGGAAACGGTGGGGAGGACACCCAGAAGGGGGAGCCCTTTTCACATAAGAGGAGGAAATCCAAAGGCAGGGAGAGGTTTAGTCCCAAAAGGAAGCCTAAAATATGATCCAAGGAAAACTCGAAAGCTGTTTCCACTGTGGGCTTATAGGAGATGTCCTCTAAGATAGAACTTTTAAAAAGAAAAAGTAAGGGCTGGAGAGAGAGCTCAGAGGTCAATAGAACTGGCTGTCTACCACTAACTCACATGGAGGTTCACAAATGTAACCAGTTCCAGGGATCTGATGTCCTCTTCTGCCCTGTGGCACCAGGCACACACAACGTACAAGCAGGCCAAACATGCATACACAGGACATTAAGGAAGGAAATGGAGACCCAGGAAGAACCCCTATGGCAGGATGACTTCATCTGTGAGTGTCATCGCTTCAGGCTACTCTTGGATTCTACCCAGGAGCTCTCTCTGCCTCTGAAAAGGACTCCAGCAGAAGGAGTGAAGGTGTACCTGCAGCTGTACACTCTGGGTGGCCTGGACAGGCAGCAAGGTGAAAGGGTGGTGTGTGTGTGTGTGTGTGTGTGTGTGTGTGTGTGTGTGTGTGTGTGTGCACACACATGCACCTACACTTGGGTAGAAGTCTCTTCCTCTGAGGAACATGAAAGGCCACAATCTATGCCTGTCACTGACCGATGCCCTAGAAAATACCAGGCTGAGACCAGCTATGCAGAGGGCAATCCTGCTTCATGAGGGCCCATTCCGGGTTTCCCTGCTTATCACTGCGGCTTTGCCACAGACCCATTCTTTTATCTCTAGACCCGGAGTCAGAACAGACGACCCTGGCCGACAGTGAGGCCAACAGCACAAGGGCCAACATTCTTGCAAATAAAGGTGAAAGGCTAACCCAGAAGGCACTTTGATAAGAAGTCAGCCAATTCCTGCCCGTCATTCCCTACAAGCAGAAGGGCATTGTGAGTGTGGCCATCGGCCACTCCAGCCCAAAGGAATCCTGGTGTCCTGAGATGAAGACAGGATTCAATTTCTAAGAGCAACTCTCACGTGATGTTTGCTTGTTTGTTCTGAGACAGGACCTTAGCATGTAGCCTAGGCTGGTCTTGAACTCAAACTCAGACGAATGCTGTGATTACAGGAATGTACCTCCATGTTCAGCTGTTCATAGTTTTGTTTTCGAATACAGGGTTTCTCTGTATAACAGTCCTGGCTGCCTGGAACTCAGTCTGTAGACCAGGCTGGCCTTGAAGTCAGAAATCTTCCTGCCTCTGCCTTCCTAGTTAGTGCTGGGATTAAAGGGGTGTGCTCCACCACAAAATGGAGCAGGAAAATAAGGGACTAGATTGGGTTCGGGGCATGGCTTACATGTGCTCTTGTCTGAAGTCTCAAATTTCCCCAGGATAAGCACTGCTCCCTTATCTGCCAAAAGAAATGCTCAAACCAAGCACAGCACCCCCAGACATAGCTTCTCAAAGGTGCTATGGGGGAGTCCCATGGCTGAGGTCCCGCAGGCCACAGACGGTGGCAGTCAAGCAAGGGAAGGAGGAGCCCTGAGTCTGCTGCCCAGGCCCACAGAGCCACTCTGTACTCACCATTGGCAGCCGAGACTGCAGCATCTGGAGCTCATCATAGCTGTAGATCTGCGGGAGAATCAGCGATACGTTAGGGACCACACACCAAAGCCATGTCGGGGGCCAAAACAGACACACTCAAGAATGGGACCTGGGTCAGGTGCTATAGGAACAGATCCTGTCTACGTAGTCTAGGAGGAGGAAGACACACACACACACCAGGTATTAGGTGGACAGAGACAGAGAGATGAGCTGCCTCAGGTGGGCAGCTGTGGCCTAACTCACAACCCCTCACCAGGTCCTGCAAGGTACCAGCGCCTGAGCCAACCAGTTCTATGTGCTCACCGGGTAAGCAGGAAGCAGTCCTCCAGGGCCCACGAGGTACTGATTGTGTAGCAGAGGAGGCACCCCTTGAGGCAGGTTTGGGGGCGCTTTGCCTACAAAGAGGAAAAATCACTCACTTCACCATGGGGTGGCTCAGCTGTTTGGGGGTGTAGGCAGAGGTCTGGAAGATCACTGTTGAGGGGGCAGGTAAGGGGCTTGGAGTACACACCTGAGGTCACCAAGGCTGTGGCCCTGGTACTATTGCTGGGCACGCTCACAGTGGTCCCACCCAGGCACAGGCTGCTTCCAGGCAAGACGACCCCTGAGGATGGGGCACTTGGGGCAGAGGTTGCTGCTGTTGAGAAGGTGGCTGATGACGGAGTGCTCTCCACACTGGCATGCTGGCAAAACAAAAGCCGAGACATGTGGATTTCACAGCAAGGAAGATGGACTCTCCCGGGCAGTGGGCAATACCAGCACTCGGTGACTACAGGGCGGTGAGTCACTCTGTCGTAGGGGCAGTGCAGCCTCTAGCTATAGGGCCAGATTCAGCCACCAGGACTCAAAGTGAACACCAAGACGACTAAAACTGGGCTGGAGGCTGGTCATGATGACACACATCTTTATTCCCAGTACCTCAGAGACAGAGGCAGGTGGATCTCTGGGAGTTCCAGGCCAGTATGGTCTACAGAGTGAGTTCCAGACCAGTTTGAGACTGTCTTAAACATAAACCCCAGTGGTTAAGAGCATAGACAGCTCTTCTAGAGGGCGAGTGTCTCTGCTTCTACCCCAGTACCACAAAAATAGCAATCAGGTGTAACTAGCCCCATGGAAAGGGCAGTTTGCTCTGCAAGACAAGATATTGAGAATCCGCTTTTGGAGACAGAGAGAAGAGAGGTATCTGAATACACTTACAACAAAAACAAACTATTTATAGGGTACTGGAGAGATGGCTCAGTGGTCAAGAATATGTACAGCTCTTGCAGAGTTTTGTTCCAAGCCCCGTTATCAGAAGGCTCACGACCAACTGTTATGCCAACTCCAGGGGCTCCAATCCCGTTTCTAGACTCACTGGGTACCCGCAGTCACACACAGATGCACACATACAAATAAGATAGTTCGGTGATTGAAAGCACTGGCTACTCTTACAGAGGACCTAGATTTGGTCCCTAGCACACACCTGGTGTCTCAATCAACTGTAGCTCTAAATGCAGGGAATTTAATAGCCTCTTCCTGACCTCTGTGGAAACAGGCATATATATATATACACCGTGCACACACACAAATGTGAGCAAACACTTAAGGGCATTCCCTAGCTGACCCTCCACTTTGAAACTCTCCTAGCCTGGATTTCTTGATCTTCTGAAAACATCATTCCTCAAACTGTTTGTCTCTAAGCTGTCAGTCAACTAGACAACTAATCACTAACACTAGCAAAGTCCCAATGACATTCATACACAATGGAATGCAACTAAATAATCTTTTAGACCAAGAAGCAGAACAATAAGTTTCCTGCAGACAGAAATTAGAAACAAACCTATTCTTCAACCAAGAAGAACATAAATAAATAAAGTGTAAAATAAGAAAAATCGTAAGAAACAAAATGGTCCCTGCTAACTAGTTGTGTCCTATAAGGAAAGAGCACACTCCAAGTCTTTGAAGACAAGCAAAGCCCTGACACCGAGAAAAAGCCCAGGAGTCCAAGGCAATGAATTATGAGGCCCTGGGTCATCTGAGATCTGATGAACCACTCTGCCCATGACTCACGGCGGTCGGGGGGGACTGTGCAGCAGGGCTGGGTACTTACAGTGTGTGGCGTGCTTGCGGGACGCGCTGCGTGTGCAGAGGACAAGCTGTTCTGGTGGCTGGAGAGGGAGCTAGAAAATAAGATAGAGCGCCACATGTCCAAACAATGGAGTTTTCCACAGAAGCCAAGACCGACCTGGTTTGACAGGCTATAATCAAGGTCAATCCTGCCCTTAGAATCCTGTGGCAAGTCTTCCTTGTGGTCAAAAATGATCCACAGGGCCATACACCGTGATATCTGATACATCCTGGCTTCAATAAATCATCACCTTTTTTGGCTATACTAGAGAGCTCAGAAGACTGAGTCACATGACGTTCTATGTGTGGCCCACATCTAAGAGTCCAGCTTAAATTCCAATCACATCCAGAGTTTGAATCAACTACGTTTGCTCTGAACTAAATGGATCAAAGACCTCTACCCAGAAGGTATGGGTAACAAGCCAATTCCTTTTCCCGTAACCTCTTCCAATAATTTATCTCTGGAATCTGGACAAAGGTGAGTCAGACACACATCATTCTTACTCCACATGACAGTGGCGTGGGTCAGGAACTAGAGCCAGGCAAGGCATCCAGTATCTACCTGCATGTGGCCCCACTGCTTCTCAGGAGGGTTTGGATTCCCCCAGCAGGAACATTAGAAGCAGTTAGCGAGGTTGGATGTGACCACAGCCCAAGCCAGTGGACTACAACCGAACGAAGCCTGCACGCTCCACCAGAGGTGACAAGTGGGTTTGTTCATGGCGTCCCCATCCCCTTCCTTCTCTTGCTGTCCCCCACATACCTGCTAAGCTGAGAAAGGGGGCTGCTGGACAGGTCCCCAGACTGGGACAAGGAGGGCAAAGTGGCAGTGTGCTGGGACGAGGAGGGCATTAGAGCAGTGCACGAGGTGGTGCTGGGAAGAGAGCCCGCAGACGGGAGGCCTGGAGGAGCCTCTGTCGCCGCCGCCGTCTTTGGAGCTGGCAGGGATGTAGTAGCTGCAAGAAACGCACCTCTTCAGCCTCAGAAGCACAGTCCCTAGCTGCTCACGTTCAGATGCGATATACCACACGGTACATTTCCTAGGACAGCGCCTAAGCACGCCACCGGATGGCTGCATTTCTTACAGACAGGACTACATAACCAGATGGGAAGGAAGGGTTTGAACAAAGAACCGAAAATGACCCGACCATAAACCGTCTTGATATGGACACATCAATCCCACTTTCACGACCTGGACACAAGCCCTCAGGAAAGACAGGCCAAAATCGATGTGTATGTAGTGAGACCATTTCCCTTCAGAAGCATGGCCCAAGAGAGTGGAGAGCGGACAGGCAAGAGCTCCTCAGGCGCTTCCATCCACTGGAAAGCAGTGAAGGCCCGGGCTGCCAGAGTGCACTGCACCTCAGGGAAATGTGGGAAGGAAGGGCTGTCCTCTCTCCAGCAGGAAGAATTCACACCAACGTCTACTTGCAAAGGCACAGCGGGCACTTCCTTGGGGTGTGTTTCAGAAAATCAACCACAGAGCAGAGACGACATGGACACAACTGGTGACCTTTGGAAAAGACTCAGCTTGACTGTCATCCACACATCTCAATCAGATATGTGCTTGGAAACACATCATTGTCTTTTCCCTCATGCAGAACTCCCTGTGACGAAGCACTCCGCTCTAACAAGGGGAGCTGAAAGTGGGCAGGGGACAGGTTGACCTGCAGCTAGGTCAACTCCGTTTCTTTCTGAGACAGTCTCATGTAGCACAGGCCAACCATGAACTTCTAAGTAAGCAAGGATGACTCTGAACTCTGGATCTGTCTGCCACCAGCTCCTGAATGCTGGAATTACACTGTATGCCACCACACCCATGAACTTTTGATTCTCACGCCTTCAAGTGCCACCATTACAGGCTTCTGCCAGTACACTCGGTCGGTCAGATGTGGTCCTGGAGATTGAACTCAGAGCTACAGATAGGCTAGGTAGGCACTCTACTGACTGAACTAATATTAAATATTTTAATGTTGTTGGGTGCTAGTTTAATTGGTACGAAATAAAGGGTAGAGTCGGGGGAAGGTGGGTTTGAGGTGATTTGACACTCCTAAGTCTTAGTGTCTGATTCTGAAGATAAAGCATCCAAGAAGCATCTCACCCCAGATTAAGAGGCCAAAGTCACCCCCACAAGCCAAGCTGACTTGACAAAAGTCTCACAGGAAAAGAGAGAGTAAGAACAGCTCAAGAAGGAAGTCTGACATGCACATTGGGGTTCCCAGGTAGTTCAAATTTTATTAACTGGGAAGTCTGAGGTCAGCCCGGATACACAGTGAATAAAACACCCTCTCAAAAGAAATAGTTTTGGGGTGTGGTGTGGTAGTAATACATCTTTAATCCTGGCACAGAGGAGGCAGAGGCAAGCAAAGCACTTAGAGTTCGAGGCCAGCATGGTTTACATAGCAAGCTCCAGGTCAGCCAGAGCTAGGAGTGAGACTATCTCAAAAATAAACAAAAAGTGGATTCCAAGGAAAATGTCAAGTACAGATTTTGGAGAATTAACCACTGATCAATTGGTGGTTTTCAAATTATGTTAGCCAGACTTTCTGTTTTCCACCAGTTGTAATGAGAACATACTTACTGTCTACTGTGTGCTGACTTCGGCCACCACCATGTCCGTTCTACAAAGGACATAGAGAGAGTTAACACACAGACATGTCCAGACAATCACCAGACTGACTCACAATTGGGACTGCAACAACCACATGTACAGTTAACAAAGATTTTACTCTCTCTTTCCTTATGCATCTATGTCTCTCTCTGTAAACGCATGTCACTCAGGGACCAGAAGAACTAGGGGCTGACACACGCCCGAGGTGGCTGCAAAAGCAGCAAGGGCTCTCAACCCTGAGCACGTCTGCAGCCTCCTGTCTCTCTCACCATACAACCGACTTCAGTAGATCATCGCTTTAACAAGTGGGCATTCCAAAAAGCGGACTCAGAACTTAGGGAAGTAACAAGGCTAAAAGCACTCCTAAAACAACTATCAAAAGTTGTTGAATTGATAAAGATGAAGTCCCATTATAACTACATCGTGATACTTTCCATTTCTCATGCACAAATAAAATTTCTAAATTAAAAAAAAGTAAAACTCTTTTCTAAAGAAAGAGTAACTTCCATACCAGGAATATTTCTAAGAAGATGAGATATGATCTTAAGACACGGCTTTTTTGAAGGCACAGACTGGCTTGAAGAGCGACTGTGGTGGGACTGACTGAGA
This sequence comes from Peromyscus eremicus, assembly GCF_949786415.1. Taxonomy (NCBI): domain Eukaryota; kingdom Metazoa; phylum Chordata; class Mammalia; order Rodentia; family Cricetidae; genus Peromyscus; species Peromyscus eremicus. The sequence goes on from NC_081417.1 coordinate 62,133,483, forward strand.
CACTAACAGGACACTTGCCTCACAGGCTGGGGAGGCAGCAACAGTGCAGCCAGCAGCAGAGCCCCGGAGGCTCAGACACCATCCCCAGGAGAAGCAGGAACAGAAACCGACGTGCTCTTTAGGATAAAAAAATGTCCAAAGAGGACTGGAGAGCCGGCACAGCAGAAGGGGGGCTGGCTGCTCTTCCAAAGGGTCTGTATTCAATGCCCAGCACCCACAGGTGGCTCACAGTCTAAAAGTGCAGTTCTAGGAGACCCACCACACAGCTCCACATGCTGCACTTCATACCTCTAGAGACTCCTGTCTGTAGATGCTTGCCAACCCTGCCCCTCCTTCTTCTCTGTCTGCCTACCAGCAACTGACAAGACTTCGACATTGTCTGCCCTGCTGCTTTTCTCTCCAACTCTTAACAAAATGGTCCTTCACATTATTTGAATGGTGATATCAAATATTCATCGATCAAGCTATCCTTAGAAACAATAGATTAGTAAACAAAAACCCCAGCACCCCAAACAATACAAGTAAATTCATTATTGTTGGTGGATATTATTAGAGCTGGATTCTAAGACCTTATTGCTATGGCTCCACATGTTACTATCAACTGTCTTACTTGGCTGTGGACCTTGTATACAATAATTCAGACCAGCCAGGCAAGAAGAACCTACTGGTTAATAATGATAAGCCTGTTATGGGGATAACTAATGCTTTCTGACTGGACTTGATGACTGTTCCACAGGAAACAGTTCTCATCTGGTACCACAGGCTGGGGAGTAAAGTACTATTATTGTTTTGATAAACAGAAAGCCCTTTCCCCCAAGCTACTACAATGGGCCAGCAAGATGGCTCTGTGAGGGGTTGAGGATTTTTAATTCAGTGGCAGAGCACTTGCCTAGCAAGCTCAAGGCCCTAGGTTTGGTCCTCAGCTGGGGGGGGGGGGGGGGGGGGGGGATGGCTCCATGAGCAAAGGCACCAGCTGCCAAGCCTGATGCCCTGAGTTACATCCCCAGGACACAAGTTAAGAGAGAACAACTCCTGCAAGTTGTGCTCTTGACTTCCACATGTATATTTCGCTCGCTTGCATGCACGCACGCATTAAATATATATTTGTTTTCCTCTCCTTTTTTGAGACAGGATTTCTCTGTTCAACCTTCGCTGTCCTGGAACTTGCTCTGCAGACCAGGCTGGCCTCAAACTCAGAGATCGGCCTGCCTCTGCCTCCTGAATGCAGGGATTAAAGGCGTGCAGTACCACTGCCTGGCTAGTAAATAAATTTTACAGCATAATTTGCCAAACTGCACACTAACTTCCTGGGAGAAGAAGCACTTACAGCAACAGAGCCTGGAGCTGAATCTGGTGGGTTGGCAGAGCTTTGGTATGCAATCCTGGTATGCACAGAACTCTGGTCATAAGAGGAAGACGTCGTCACTGGACTAGTGGAGCTCAAGGACGAGCTGGTCAGACTGGAGGAGGTAATGACTGAAGTTGTGTAGGTGGAGTTCTGTACAGCACTGGTCATTGGTAAAGAGGCATTCAAAGGGTCACTGAAAAAGAGTACACAGTGTTAGACGCACCCTGGCATCATATGACAGCTTCACCTTACAGAGGAACTCAATGTCACTTTAGAGTGTGATACTAACTACAAAGTTGCATTACAGTCTAATGTATCAGCATTTCCCTCTAGACAACTAATAAAACAATCTCAAATCTTTGTATTTGCAAAATAGCCCACTGAATCAAAATGAGGTGTTGGAGCGCTGTGGGTCACTGGGGAGTGTGCTACTGATACTGTGCAAGTCTGGCCATCTCCAGGTGCTTAGGACATGACTCAATAGTTCTGCTACCAGGAACGTTGTAACACAGCAGTATGATTCACCGCAAGCAAAAAGAGAAAAGAACCTAAATGTCTACCAACTCTGAATGTACCACATTTGCCTAGTGAAATGCTTGGCAACAGAAGCCCACACACAGTATGGATGACCTTTGAAAACTTTTAAGTAAAAGCTAAGGGATGCAAAAGCCACATTTTACACGATTCTAGTTACATGTCACATCTAGATGAGACAAGTTCTGACATACAATTTTTCAATGGGAGGGACAAGACAGGACTAATACAGGTGCGTGCCATAGCATTGTCTGGGAAACTAAGCATGTTGAGAGCTGTACAAAACCATTATTAGATTGTCTTCACCAGATTCTTAGACTCTGTTTTGTTTTCTTTTGCAAAGAAAGGACTATGTTCTGTCACAACTAAACTGTGAGCTCTGTACCTTAAAGACTTCGGGTACAAGCTGATAGGAATCGCATTACTATTTTCACTGGCTGAAGCTGTTGATCCAAACTCAGACAGCGATGGTTCTGATCCAAATTCCAGGGCCCCAAACTGAACATTTAATCCTGTGACATCTGCAGAACCAGGCATTTCCACTGCTGAAGCGGGAACCTGAAAAAGCAAAGCTCTGTCAGGAATAGAGGGCAGGGTCTCCAGGTCTCAAGGTTTAAAAGCAGATGCAAGCAAGTGGCTTCCCTGGACTGCACTGTCAAAGGCTGAGAAAAAGGAAGAAGACAAACAGAACCTTTTAAACAGGGAATGTCCACATGAACATTATAAACGGCTGTAGCGTTGTTAGGGGATGTGTCATGGTAGTCGGTACAAGAGGATACAGCGGTGATGAAAGCATTATCTGGTGAGGTAATCATACACCTCCCAACCAGGAGATATCACACACAATAACAAAAGTGGGTCTGTACTTGAACTAAGAGACTCTGTCTCCCAGCATGAATTCACTCTAATAATTAGCCCAGTGCCCGAGAAATGGCCAAATTCTCCCAAGTGATGATGAGCTATGCTTGAAGACACTGTATCCCAATGTCTAATATTCAGTTTTCCAACACTTGAGCTAGTGTGAAATAAACCCTTTGGGACAGGATTCATGATGGAATGCCTACCTTAGAAGCTGGAGGTATCCGGCGCTTAGGGAGTTTGATGTGTTTGGGCTGCGGTTGGTGGGCAGATACAATGTTTTCAACAGCCATATTGGGAAGCTGCAAAAGTCTGTTGACAGTAGCAGGACCATCTCCAGGTGCTGACTCTCCTCGGGGTTTGGCCTGGGCAGAAAAGGACTCCAAACCAGGAGGAGGAACACTGACTGCCGGGCTCTGCTGTTGCTGTTGCTGTCGCTGGCTCAGCTGGCTAAGGACTGGGGACGGCTCAGGCTGAGATTTGAAGTCTATGAAATGTAGAAAGAAACAGTGAGCAGAAATGAGGAATTCTGCAACGTCTGGACGTCTACAGCTTTACTTTCAAGAGGCGGCCATCACTACCAGGTGTTCTGAATCTATCTGAAAAGAGTGAAAAGGACGGAACAGGAGGGAAAGGAAACAAATCCAGTTGGTGCCTGAAAAGGTGACTGAATGGTTTGTTCCTTACCTCTCATGCAGAAGACATGAAGTAGAGACATCTATGGAAGGGCTACACACACCTGTACGTTGGCTAACAGATTTAGATGCTTATTATTTTATCAATTTTGCTATATTCTCTGTGTGTGTAGCCAGAGGTCACCACTAAAATGTTTTCCAGAGTGGCTTTCTACCTTATTCTATTGAGACAAGGTCTCTCCCTGAACCTGGAGGAACTCCCCATTCTGCTAGGCAGTCAGCTCCCATCGGCCTCCTCGGTGCTAGGCTTATAGATGTGCACCACTGCACCCAGCTTTGACGTGGGTGCTGAGAAACCAAGCACAGATGTTCCTCCTTACACATCAGGTACTGCACAAACTGAGCCATCTCCCCAGCCATCAACTTGGTACCTACCTTTACAAACTATTTTGATTACTACACATTATGGGTAATATTACAAACTGTACAGAACATGTGTGACAAACAACTCTTTCCACTGCTGCTCTCGTTCTTGACTATCAAAAACACACAGACGTAATTATAGATCTTCATTTCCTTTTCAAAGGCTGCTGCTGCCTTTTTTTTTTTTTCTCTCGCTTGGTTGGTTGGTTGGTTGGTTGGTTGGTTGGTTGGTTTTTGGAGACAGGATTTCTCTGTGTAGTTTTGGTGCCTGTTTGTTGTTTGGTTGGTTTTGGAGACAGAATTTCTCTGTGTAGCTTTGGTGCCTGTCCTGGAACTCACTCTGTAGGCCAGGCTGGCCTCAAACTCACAGAGATCTGCCTGCCTCTGCCTCCAGAGTGCTGGGATTAAAGGCATGTGCCACCGCTGCCCGGCCAAGGCTCCTTCATTTTAATGTGCAGAGAGCATCATCCCTCATCTTTAGGGTACTGAACTCAGCATATACAGTCTATTTTTTCATACTGGTATTATATGGATGAGCTATTAAAAACAAAATGGTAATGAATGAACCTAGTACACTTTTCTCAATACAACCAGATCAATTACTAGAACATGTCAATTGCATTTTTTTTTTTGGAGGGGGGGGTGAGGAGAGACAAAGTTTCTCTGTGTAGTCCTGGCTGCCTTGGAACTCACTCTGTAGACCTACCTGGCTGTCCCTGAATTCAGAGATCTGTCTGCTTCTGCCTCCTGAGTGCTGGGATTAAAGGTGTGCACCACCACTGCCTGGCTCCAATTGCAATTTAAAACAACAACAACAACAACAAAAATCTTTTCTAGTTTTATTGAATAGAAATCATGAAAAAGAAATGCAAACTGCCAGGTGATGTGGCATATACAATTAATCTCATTACTTGGGAGGCAGGGGCAGGTGAGTTCAAGGCCAGCCTGGTCTACAGAGCAGTTCCAGGACAGCCAGGACTACACAGAGAAACCCTGCTCAAAAAACCAAACAGAAAAGAAAAGAAATGCAGACTACCTGAGTGTTAGGATGCATGCCTATAATCTTAGACTGTCACAGGCCGAGACAGGAGCATTGTGAGTTAAAAGCCAGCCTGGGCAACATAGCCTTGTTTTAAAAAATTAAAGTAGCACATCCTATTTAAATGAGTTCATTTTCAACTTAGAATTTGGCATGTACCAAAAAGTTAGGCTTCATAGAGAACATGGAAACAAAACAACGTGCTTCTATCCATAAACTTATTAATTACGCGAGGAGAAGATAACAGGAGAGGCTTATAGCTATTATCTGATGGTGTGTTTGAATGCTGGCTGGATCCAACATCAACGCTTGTATGTGGTAGGCACAAGGCGTCAACACATGACCCAGGAAGAGTGGCTTGCTGTCCTAGAAGGTCTATACAAACAACATGGTTTGTACTTAACATCTGTTTCCTTAGCAAATCTGTAACTACGCTCTGTCAGGAAAAGGGGCTATGAATCCAGCTTCCAAGACAGCCGAAGGAGTAGCCCTCACAGACATTACTTTTGAGCATGGCAAGTTATTTCATGAAGCAGAGAAACCTGCAGATAACTCTAGAACTGAAGCAACCCCTACTGTCCTCTCCCACAAGCTTTCACAGGACTGTAACTGGAAATGACAGAGTAGTGTCAAAAGGGGACTTCGGTGGGAGTTTTGTGCAGAAAACATCAAGTTCACACATGCTCCCTCTATAGCAGAAAGTAAACCTGGACCAAATCATGATGGATTCCACAAAATGACTGAATGAGGATGCATCTTAGCTCTTATGGGCTTTCTTTCCCTCTGTAGTGTATGGTTAAAACCCAGGGCCTCACACAGCAACCAAGCACGCTACCTCTGAGCTGCACCCCACACCCTTAGAAAGTGACTGCGCGACACTCCATATTACTCCTAAGCGTCTTTAGTCAGTGTTGCAGACTAATGTTTATATTCCCCTACCACGCATCTACTTATCTTTTGTCTTTTGGCTGCCTACTTGCTTAAGTAATTATACTTCTTATGTGTGTAGCTGTTTCCCTACGAGCAGATCTGTGTACGGTGTGATGTGCCCACGAAGGCTAGAAAAGGGCACTGGATTACCTGGAACTGGAGCTACAAACGGTTGTTGAGCAAGGCCATGTGGACGGTGGGATGGAGTCCAACCTAGGTCCTCTGAAAGATCAACCAGGACTCGCTCATTCACCCCTCTAGTCCCAATTGCTTGGTTTTCCTGTTGTTTTTTTGTTTGTTTGTTTTTTTAATTTTTTGACAGGCTCTCATTATATAGTCCTGCAACTCAGACCAGCTGAGTTCCTCAAACTGACAGAGACCAATTTGCCTCCCAAATTCAGAGATCAAGGCATATTAACAAGCAGGCCCACAGCAAACAGCTTCTTTCTGTGACAGGTTCTTGCTCTGTACTAGGTTGGTCTCAAGCTTGTGGTGATCCTCCTCCCTCCCCTCTCCTGCCTGTTGGAATTTCAGGCATGAACTACCACACAACATTTCTGCCCTCCTAGACAGGAATCTGTCTACTCCTGTTAACTGTACAATAAAGAAATGTAGGCACTGGACAGTAAGACGACTCACTCCATTTTCCAAGGCTGCATGGATTCTAAGAGACCCTGGACAAGTTCCTCCATACTGCTCACATAGAACATGTTCTGCTGACTGACTCAATATACTCAAGCAGCTCAGAACACATACTTACCAAAATGATTGAGGACTGAGGACTGGGCTGCTGAAGGCTTGAGGTCCCAAGAAGCAGTAGTGGCCGGAGGACTTGTACTGTTCTGCTGTGCACTTGACGTGGCCGCGAACGGGCTCAAACTGGGTGCTTTCAACTTGTCTAAAATCTGGGAGCTGGAGATATTCACCATCTTTGAGGGGGCCAGCTCTCCAAATCCCGAGCCCAGGACGGATGACTGTGAAGACAGGGAAAGAGAGCAAGGCCTGAGCTTTTTTTCACTTCAGGCTTGCAAACACAGTGGTCTAGAACACTGCACCTCGGACCATCTGAACAGGCAAACCTTGCTTTAGAGAGCAGTAAGTACATGAAAATACAACTATGCCTTCACAATCAACAAAACAAAGCAGCATTCCTCCCTGGTTCTGATGTGAGGTTAAGAAAACAAACCATTTACTACAATCTTGAAAAAATTTTTAATTGTTTTATTTATTAGTTCCATTTATTATTTTTAATTCATGCCTGCTGGGAATCAAACTTGAGTCCTCTGTAAGAGCAGTAACTGCTTTTATCATCTCGCCTTCTCTCCAACCCAAAAATAAACTATTAAGAAACAAACCACTACATGACAAAAATATGCTGGATAGACTACACACAGAACTTCCATAACCTGCAAACAGTAGTTCTCTCTAATAACAGGAATAGCAGAGGTCAGTTCTGAGCGTTCCCTGCAATGTTAAACTGAAGTGAATGTCAAAAGCTCACATTCTAATGCCAGATACTGAAACCTGCAGGAAGCTAAAGAAATGCCCCGACGGTACTGGGCTCAGGTTCTTCAGATCACTAAGAACACCAGTCATTCTCTATAAGTAAGAAAAAACAACAACAATGCTTCCCTCCTCCAGAGACTCTACTTTTTTTTTTTTTTAAAGAATTATTTATTATAGTGTTCTGTCTGCATGTATGAGTGCACTCCAGAAGAGGGCACCAGATCTCATTACAGATGGTTGTGAGCCACCATGTGGTTGCTGGGAATTGAACTCAGGACCTTTGGAAGAACAAGCAGTGCTCTTAACCACTGAGTCATTTCTCCAGTCCTAAACTTAGGTTTTTAGGAATGAACTTTCTGCTACTCAAATGCCCGGGGGAATAATATATGAGCCATGTTTCCAGCCTGAGTGTGTGTATCTTACAGAAGTTAAATCAAAGGAGAGGAAAAAAAAAAGTTTTTAATTATCAATACTTTTTTTTTTTTCTTTTTCATTTTCTTTTTCTTTTTTTTGGCATCAAACTCTTGAGATCCTCGGGCCTCTGCCTCCTGAGTGCTGCTGGAGTTAAAGGCATGCACCATCATGCCTGGCTATTATCAGTATTCTAAGGTGTGGAATAGCCCAGTTAGAAAATTCAGAGTTCTTCACTTGAGAAAAATACACTAGGTCATGGGCAGCTTTGGCCCATCAATCACAGCTCCTGCCTCTTAGCACATTTGTGCCAATGTTATTTTGCCATCAAAGCCCTGCTCAAGCCCATCTGGCGTAAGTCTACCCACGTGCTAGTCTTCTTACTGACACAGCATCCACCATCCATCCCAGCTACTATCAAATACTTTCTCTACAGCCACTGCTTTGCTCTCTGTAACAGTACAGTCTCAATTCCATCTACTTCACTGAACCAATAAGATACAGAGTCCAAGTCCTAATACCACTGTCTCATTCTGCCTTATGTTAACCTATTTTTACTATTAGTAGTAGTAGTAGTAAATTGTTATTTATTTAATTTCACCAATGATTATAAATAGTAGCAACTTTTAGAGCCATGGCTCTAATATAATGCTAAATAGCCTTCACTACTATAGCGTCTAGAGCTACTGATTATAGTATCAACAGACTTGATGGTCGAGCTCCATCTTGGACTCAGGGACCACACAGACTCTAGAAGTTAGAAACACTGTATCAGCAGCTAACGGGAAGGCAGAGGGAGCACACTATAGGGTTTCCTCTGTATTTACTTTGCATTACAACAGACTTCAGCCGTCCTCCTGGAGCTGCATCCCTTCACAGGCTGCTCTCCAAGCTTACAGCCCCACCTGCCTGTCTTTGTCACTACCAACCCCAGAATTCTTCCTGATCCTTGCAAAAGCACTGAGGAGCCACAGTCACTCCGCCTCTAACAGTGGGTGGCACGATTTGAAGGAAAACATAACACTGAAGTAAGGACCTCTGTCATATTACTTGGCAATTGAAGAGAAAGGAGTGTATTTCAGGGAGTAGAGTGCCAAGTAGGCACACTTGGACAGACGAGACAAACATCTGCATTTTATTCAATTTGAAAACAAAAATTTTAGAACATATTCAATACACAAACAGACCTTGAAACAAAATCTAGGAGGAAATAATCTCTTGGGCTGCCCTGATGGCCCACACAGTACAGACAGAGTGGGAACTGACTCCTACAAGCTCTCTCTGACCTCTTCAAGGGGGTCATGGTGTACACACGGGCCTACCCTCAAGTACACTCATAATAAATAGAAATGAAAGAAAAGTTTTTAAAAAATCATTAATAAGAAGGAACTCTTCATCCCAGTTACTGGTCACTGACAAGTGAAGAAGTTTTTATCTCAGCCCAGGAAACTCAGTAGCTGAGCTCCACACGGAATCATCAGATATGTGCTTGGAAATCATCACATCATTGTTTCCTGGACGAGGACCTACTGCCACATTTCACTCCTTGTCAGGAGAAACTGCAAGGTGTGAGCCATGAAGTCTTGAGGACTTGCTAACGGGCGCCTTCCTAAAGACACCAACTGGAAATAAAATGAGTTACCAAGCTCTGAGGCGGATAGGCGTTGGCGGAAGTGGAACCACCAGTCCCTGGTGTCGTCTGATTGTTGTGTTGAGAATTTGTGAAGACGAGCGCTTGCCCAAAGCCCTGCTGCTGGGATGCTTCAAAGGAGTTGGCTTCTGCGGCTTGAGTGGGAGGGACAGGCTTCTGCAGCAAGGCCACCAGGTCAATGCTAAGCAGAGGAGAGACAAAGGAGCAATCAGCTGTCAGGAGCAAGTCACACCAGCCAGCAAACTGGAGAGCAAATCAATATAAAGAAAATTTAGCCAGAGATTGAATAAGCAAAACCAGTGGACAATGGAGTTTCAGAAAGATTAAAAGAGAAGCTGAGCAGTCACCAAACAGGTTACAAAGGCAGAGAGAACTGCAACTTAGAAACAGGCACTGACGGGTTCCAATGACACCCCGAGAGGAACTGCAATGTCTTACAGATACCATTACTTGAGCTCATGTTTCTTCAATTTTCTTTTTTTTTTCTGTTCAACATTTTGATTTATGTTTGCTTTGAGACAGAGTGTCACTATGTACATCAGGCTAGCCTCCAACTCAAGAGTCCCCCCAGACTCTGCCTCCTCAGTGGTAGGATTAAAGATGTGTGCCACCTTCAATTTTCTTGAAACAGAGTGAATCGATATTCTTAAAGCATCAAGACCTCAACCATGGCAGAAGTTTTTAAGTCTTAATTTTATCTGAAATATCCATATAAGCTGTGTACTCTATCCCATAAAACATTTAACCATGTATAATTTTCTCTCTAAAATATTTAATAATAAAGGAATAACAAACTAACACAGACTTTCAAGACAGGGTTTCTTCGCTATCCTAGAATTAGCTCTGTAGACCAGGCTGGCCTTGAACCCACAGAGATCAGCCTGTAAAGGCATGCAACACCATTACCCAGTGTAACCAAGTATCGTATAATGTCCCCATCACCCTGCCCAAAAGCATGGACTCAAGAAAATGAAGTTTGGGCTAAACGCTGCCTGCCACATGGATGACTTACCCAGTAGAGTGGGAGCTGCAAAGAAAGCTTTGCCCAGGATGGTACACCATGAGTCCTTCCAAAGGCTTGCTCCCAACAGTTCTCTAACTGAAACTCTCACCACGCCAGTGAAACAGGGTCTGGGGAGGTCAGTCATTCAGGCTTTCTTCCACATACAGAGCACGCTGCTAGGCCATGTTCTTTTCCTTATACACAACCATTTTTACTCTCCTGAAACCAATTCCATTTTGAGGCTAATAATCTAAAACCTAAGTTAGTGTTCTAATACATGATATCCCAACTCCAGTGAAACAAGTCAGTTATGTATACTGCATATAGTGCTAATAAAACTTGCAACACTACCAGAATCAAAGCAAGTTCTACTCCAAAGGTTAGAAAGACTCAAGTGAGAACCAGGACTGCAGGGTCTTCTGTAAAAGCACTGGAGCCTGGCATGGTGGCACACACTTTTTATCCCAGCATTCAGGAGGCAGAGGCAAACAGATCTTGGGTCTACAAAGTTACTTCCGGGACAGGCAGAGTCCACAGTTTTGACCAGTGAGATGGCTTAGAGAGTAAAGACGCCTGCCACCAAAGCCTAACAGCCTGAGTTCAGCCGCAGGGACCCACATGGTGGAAGGAGAACACCAACACTCATAAACTGTCTTCTGACCTGCACTCGTGTGGGAGCACATCACACCTACACCCCAAAATAGAAATCAAATGCACATACACAATAAAAAAAAAAGGAGGAGGAGGAGGAGGAGGAACTCTTCATCCCAGTTACTGGTCACTGACAAGTGAAGAAGTTTTTATCTCAGCCCAGGAAACTCAGTAGCTGAGCTCCACACGGAATCATCAGATATGTGCTTGGAAATCATCACATCATTGTTTCCTGGACGAGGACCTACTGCCACATTTCACTCCTTGTCAGGAGAAACTGCAAGGTGTGAGCCATGAAGTCTTGAGGACTTGCTAACGGGCACCTTCCTGAAGACCCCATACTGAATGAGGTTGTGCATGGTGGTACACACCTTTAATCCCAGCAAGTGGGAGGCTGATGCAGGTCGATCTCTGAGTTTGAGGCCAGCCTGGTCTACTTGGTTCCCAGACAGCCAGGGTTACAAGGTGAGACCCTATTACAAACAAGTAAGCACAAAAGCACATCATACCGAAATAGAATGGAGCGGCCAAACTCTAGGGATAACGGTCACTGGCAGCAGTGGAGTTTGCAGTCCCGGGTGCCATCTGATTAGCTGTGTTGAGCAGAGCATTTGGGAAGACATTGGCTTGTCCAAAACAGCAAGGTTTTTGTTTGTGTGTGTGTGTGTGTGTGTGTGTGTGTGTGTGTGTGTGTGTGTGTGTGTTTGTTTTGTTGTTTATCATTTCGGTTGGGTTTTTTGTTTGTTTGGTTTTTCAAGACAGGATTTCTCTGTGTAACAGCTCTGGCTGTCTTGGAACTCTGTAGACCAGGCTGGCCTCCAACTCACAGAGATCCACCTGCCTCTGCCTCTGGGGTGCTGGGATTAAAAGGCGTGCACACCACCACTGCTTGGAAATGTTCGGGTTTTTTAACATAAGGTTTCAGGTAGTCAAGGTCAGCCTCAAATTTACTTTGTATATAAGCCTTGCTTTGAACTCCTGATCCTTCTGCCTCCCACTCCTGAACACTAGGATTAAAGGCATTCCCCATCATGCCTAAACCCCTTATCTTGTTTTTCATATTTATTCATTTTATGTGGTGTTTCACTTGCAGGTGCATCTATGTGCCACATGTGTGCCTGGTGCCCGTGGAGACCAGAAGAGGACGACAGGTCTGTGAACTGGAGTCATGGACCACTGTGAGCAGCCATGGGAGTGCCAGTGTCTAAGCTGGGCTTTATGCAAGAATAAGTGCTCTTAACCACTGATCCACCTTTCCAGCTCTCTCAATTATCTTCCTAAGAAATTAAAGTACCACTAGTAAATTAGTCATTTTTCACTTAGTCATAAATGCAATGGAGGTGTATGCATCTTTCTCTCCTATAATAAAGTTCTAACTGTCTCATTTAGCTTGTTTTTGAGAAGCCAGATTCAAATTTGCCTTCTAGCATTTAAAATTTTTTTATTTTAAAATTAAATACCTTTAGAGCATGTGTGTACACATGTTTGCATGCTTGTATTAAGGTCAGAGAACAGGCTGTAGGAGTCAGTCACACAGACCCTTAAAATCATTTTCAAAGGTGTTTAGAATTACTGTGAAAAGTACGATTCAGTAAGAATTCAGCTAAAACCTGGTATGGTGACCCCCATCTGTAAGCCTAGGGGAGGAGTACGAGGAAGTAGAACTGCTGTGGGACCAGCCTAGACTACAGGGCAAAATCACGAAGAGGAAATAAGGTAATTCCGCCATGTATACATTCATTTCTGACCAGTCTCACTATAGCACACATTATCTTTAAACCCAGGACACTTCAGCCTCAGCCTTTGGAACACTAGGATCACAAGCAGTATTAACTACCAAGCCTGACCATCCAATCCAGGTTTAAGAATGTCATTAGCCTCAGGGCTGCACAGACCATCAGTCAAGAGATGTCCTAGCAAATCCAAGGATCTAAGTTTGATCTCTAGACTCTGTATGAAAAATACAGGGCCTGGTGGCACTGGAGAGGACAGGACAGATGGACTGACTCTTAGGCGAGGTGGGAAGGCCAGCCTAGCCTCTTTAATAGTTCCCAGCCACTGAGAAACTTATCTCCAAAAAAAAAAAAAACAAAAAAAAAACACTGGGCCCAGCAAGATGGTTCGTCAGGCAGAGGTGGATACTGCCGAGCCAGAAAACCTGAGTTTGAAATCCGGAATCCACAGGATGGACAAAAGTGAATGCCACAGGTTTTCCTCTGATTTCTTCCACAACAGTGCTATGGCACATGGGCATGGTGCACATGCACCAATGTGCACAAACACACAAAAATAAATAAATGTAAAACAATGTTTTTTCAGGGTGGACAGCACCTCTGAAGGACAACACAAGCCTGTCTGTCCTCTAGCCTCTACACACTTGCATCCTTACACACAGAGAATGTTAACCTCAAAGGGCCTCCTTCTTTTTCTGGAATTTAGCACATTATAATTAATATACCCATTTAAAATGACTAGTTTGAATCAGGATAGAGACCATCTAAACAAGTGCATGGAGAAACCAAAGAATTAATGTAGTAAGTGTATTCTTTAAATGAATAAATTGTTTTAGCCAGGAATAGTAATATAACACCCAGAACTCCAGAGGCAGAGGCAGGAAGATCTCTAGGTTCTAAGCTAGCCTGGGCTACATAGTAAGACCCTGTCTCAAGGGCAAAAACAAAACTTTACTAGAGACTAACTATGCATTATAACTAGGTTTAGTATAATCTCCAGCCAATTGCTAACAAATCCCAACAACACGTCATTCAATCACCCTTGGACACACTAATAAGACGTGAGTGAATATGGGTGCTGCAGGCAGGGGAAATACAGGCTAGATAGAGGAAGGAGAGAAACTCAAAGATCTGAGTAAACACAAAACAGTTGCCCTAAAACAAATAAAATTTCAATTAGGCTCTGAATGAAAAAAAGATAAAAAGAACCCAGAAAAAAACGCTTTACCTTTGCCCAGGTGAGATGTGGTTCTCTGCTGGAACAGATGAAGCAGTGAAAACTTTGGTTTCAGAAAGCTGTATGGAAAATTCAAGAGGAAAATCTTTACTCTTGGTCTGCACAATACAAAGCAAGGCATATTTGACTGGTGACCTTTTCAGACAGCAGAGTTCTTAGGGCTACCTAGAGGGCATCTAAGCTAAGCAACCAAGTGATCTCCCCAGGCAAGGCAAGCATGGCTCAGTACACCTGCAGGAACGACTTCACACTGAGGGACCAGCCTTCAAGTACTAGGATTCCATCTGTGACACCACAGAGCAGTGAAAGTGCTGAAAAGCAGGACACTCTGAAAAGGGTGAGTTTCCATTTCATTGATTAGTAATCTTTAGTCTATTTTAAGTCACAGGCTTATTACCTTTAGATCCACTTTTTACTTTATGTGGATGTTTGCCTGCCCATGTGTGCCTGAGGCATCAATTCCCAAGTCTGTCCTTGACCTATAAAACCTGAAGGCTCGGTTCTGCCCCCATCGCTAAACAAACAAACAAAAAAAAACAAACAAACAAACAAACAAACAAACAAACAAAAAAGACAAGCTGGGTGGTAGTAGCACATGCCTTTAATCCCAGCACTCAGGAGGCAGAGGCAGGAGGATCTCTGTAAATTCTAGGCCATCCTGGTCTACAGAATGAGTTCCAAGACAGCCAGAGCTACACAGTGAAACCTTGTCTGGAAAAGAACAAATAACTAAATAAAACAAACAAAAACAGCTGGGTGTGGTGGAATATGCCTTTAGCCCAGCACTTGAGAGGCAGAAGCAGAAAGATCTCCCTGAGTTCGACCAGATTCGTCTGGAGTTCCAGGACATTCAGGGCCACGTAGAACAGTGTCTCAACAAACAAACAAAAAACTGAAAACGCCCATTTCTTTCTGAGAAACACATACTGAAAAGCCAACTCTTTGAGAAGCCAGGGACAGAAGACAGGAGAAGGGGAGGAGGGGAGAGGGGAGAGGAGGGGGAAGGGACTAGGAGGGGGTGGGAGGGGTGGGAGCAGTGGGAGCAGCAGACATAATGAGATGAAGAGCTCTGGGCTTTTTCTGAGAGCAGCCATGACACACTGAGAGGAGGAAAAGTCTGAATGGACACTAGACACCTACATCTTCAGTCCAGTCTTCTGTTGGCCACTCTTCCACAGAATTTTTCCAGGCACCTGACAGGGAACAAAAAGGGCCCAGCATAGGTCAACCATATTACCAATGATTCTGTGTATTATGCAAGAAAAACAATTCATCTCATTAGTAATTTAAACATGATTTCTTTAAATCTATTCTAATCTTAGTAAAAATAAAAAATGATTCTATATAAAATACCCAGAACTAAATGCTTAAACCTAATTAATGCCTCAAACTGCAATTTAAGAAATATTTTAGCAATTCTGCTGTAAGAAAATGCAAACATGCTAAAATAAATAAATAAATAAAAAACCAAGACGATCAACAACAGATTTATTCCTTATGATACACATTATTTTACAACTGAGTAAACACAAAAGGGATGTGGAGCTCCTAAGAAATGACACCCGAATTTGACCTCGGCTCCATGCATGTGAACCCACATGAGCACATAATTACAGTTTAAAGAGAAGATAAAAATTTAAAGGAACATTATTTTAATGCAAATCTGCACCAGGCCCTATATCAAGTAGATTACTGTTATCAGATTTAGAGAACAAGGTTAAAAAATATTAGCTATATTACAGAGTTCCCAACTAAGTACAAACAATGTCATTACCATAACTGTCATCCTGTTCTAAGTTCAGAGGAGCAGGAAAATTTTAAAATTAACACAAAAGGAGGCTGTGAGAAACTGAGTTTGTTTCTAAGCAGGAAGACATGTGTGATGACAGCTGTAGGCAGGAGTAAACCATGAACTGGTGTGTTGAGAAACTGGTGGGAAAGCCAGAGGCATATGGTGCAATAGCCTACAGAATAAAAATGCCGCTCACTGGCTAAGAGGGAGGGCAATTCAGACTCTTTTTGTGCCCTGTTTTTTGATACAGGGTTTCTCTGTGTAGCCCTGGATGTCCTGGAACTCGATCTGTACACCAGGCTGGCCTCGAACTCATGGAGACCTGCCTGCCTCTGCCTCCTAAGTGCTGGGATTAAAGGCGTTCGCTGCCGCTGCCACCACCTGAATGAGCCCAGACTCTTAACAATTCTAGAACATTTAAACTTTACAGTAAGAATTTCATGCAAATAATTGAATTTCAGTCTATGGTCCTATACCCCCAAACCTATGGGATAACTTTGATAACATTATTTTCAGCCCCAAACAGTATGTTGGGTTGAGCTGGCTGAGAATCTAATTTACTGGTGGTGTCTGAACAGTATTGCAATGCTCTGGCTTCAGTCCTAGCATGCCAAAAACTAAAAGCCCAGGAGCAAGGAGTACAAGAAAGAGCCATAGGAACAAAGTAAACACACACTCGTTTTATAAAAAGACACAACCAATCTCCTTCCTTCTTCTCTCCCTCCCTCCCCCATCTCTCTCCATCCCTTTCTTTCCTTTTTGGTTTTTTGAGACAGGGTCTTACCATACAGCCCTGGATGTCCTGGAACTCCCTATGTAGCCCAGGCTGGCCTTGAACTCACAGGTCTACCTGCCACAGCATGAATGTGGAGGTCAGTGGACACTTGTAAGGGTCAGTTCTCTCCATGTTATTTATGGGTCCCCAGAATTAAAGGCATCAGGATTGGGGACACGTGCCTTTACCATTACCTGACTGGCTCAAAGGCTTATTTCTTTTCTTTTGAGTCTGGCCTCAAACTCTCTTCAACCTGCACCACACCCACTTCTGGGGTCAAACCTGGGCTTTCAAGCACTCTACCAGGAAATGACATACTCGGCTCTGTATGATTCTTAACTACGCAAAACTTCAAAACAAAACATTCATCATACCTTTGAGTCCATAAGAACTTTTACTTGGCAGCTCCTGAGATATACTGTGAGGCTTTGCTATCCCTTCTGTGGACCAAAGTAAAAGGAAGGCTTACAGCATATGAAAACAAGAGCAATGTCAGCACACAAAATAGTTCATTATTACAGCAGCCCCTCCGCATGCAGAGACCAAGGCCCAAAAAAGTTAAATGAAAATTCTAGAAACAAAACATCAACCACATTCATATAATCCTTAGTTTTGATTTCATTTAGTTAGTTCTAATAGTTAAATGTCTTACTATGCCTAATTTATACATTAAACTATTGGGGCTTGCTGTTAAGCCTGGTGTTCTGAGCCTATTCCTGGAATCCACCAGTGGAAAGTCTTCTGACCTCCTCACACTCACTCACACAAGAAGAAAAAGGTAGAGGGCAATAAAGAGGACTCATGGGGCCACGGTTCTAGTTTCTGCAGGTGTATACGTGGGCACAAGAACCCACACCCATGCCCATACACACAAATTCTTAAGGATTCATGCTCACTAAGATTTTTATACATAATCTGTGCCTTGCCCAAAGCAGGTAAGATTCACTCCTGTCTTCTCTGTGAAATGTGTGTCGGCCTCACTTGGGCCTGTTTTCCCACTCGGGGTTGCTCCGTTCTATTCACTATAGTGAATAGCCCTGAAATGTCAAAATCCTCGCCCCAGTCAGCTAGACAAAAGAAGACTCATGCTTCCCGCTAGGCTACAGTGTCAAGCCATGACAGGCTTCTGCTAGCTCCATGCTGCCTATTATTGTAATTGGAGATTAAGCTCTTGAGTTCTTGGTTGTTTTGTCACAATTGTTTGGATTACCATAAATTCTCTTCCATGTCTTTAGAATGAAGGCAAAGCCTGCTAAGATGGGAAGTGGTACCCATGCTGAAGCTACCTATCAGTACCCTGGGGAAAGGAGGTGGCAGCAAGGATGAGAACTCCGACTCCAGAACACTGTGCATGCCCCCCTTTGGTAGAAAGGGTGCTAGATATTCTCCACAAACAAATCAATCTTTCACATCCATTATGTACCTTTTACTTCTTCAATGCCAGGGATACATCTCAGGGCCTTACACATGGAACACTCTACCACTGAGTTACATCCCCAGCCATAAAAGATGCTAGTTTTAAATTATGATCTATTTTTATTTGACTTGTAATTGTTTATTGCTACTAGAAAAATATCATCTCAATTTTAATTATGGTTACAAATGTATATGCATTTATTAGAATTCAACTTGCTCTGCCCCTAAAAATTATTGAATTATTATGAATATCTTCCTGCATGTAGGAACATATACTATGTGCCTGGTGCCCAAGAGGTCAAAAGAGGACATCAGGTCCCCTGCAACTGGATTTTTGAATGGTTGTGAACTACCCTGTGAGTGTTGGGACTCTACCCAGGTTTTCTCTAAGAGCAATAAGTGCACTAAACCACTGAGAAATCTCTTCAGTCCGTTGTTTGTTTGGTTGTTTGTTGGTGTGTCTGACTTTAAAAACAGAGTCTTCTAGGTAAACCAGACTGTCCTGACCTCAATCCTCAGTCTCCCACGTTGCCGGGAATATAAATGTGTTCCCCAAGATTGGGCTCTGGTCTTTTAGCACACTTAAATTCCAACTGTATATATGTATTTGCAAGCACGCACACACTTATTTCTCTTCCTTTCTTCCCTTGTTTTTAAATGTGTATGTGTACCCTGTTCCTGCAGGAAGTGGTTACAGGCAGGGTAAACTGCCTGGTGTGGGTGCTGAAACTCAAACTAGAATTCTCTGGAAGAGTAATTAAATGCTCTTAATGGCTGGGCCATCTCTCTAGCCAGTCTCTTTTGGTAGTGGTGGTACCAGGGCTTTGTGTATGGTAAGCAAACCCTTCATTGCTAAGATAAATGGTATTATCATTTTTCTTATTTACGATACTGACTAACAGCTTATTCAAAATGTTATAGTAACAAAAGCACACAGAACTTCAAAGTTGTTGATATAAATTTATCTTTCTCTTATAAGAAATGGTGTTGGACATCACATCTACAAGCTGAGCTACAACCCCAGGGCATAGAACTATGTTCTGATATTATCTATAATGTATGACACCAATTCTTTCCCTTGAGATGTCTCATTAAGTAGTATCAATTACACTAGTAATTTTTGAGAAGTTTTAGGGTCTCTCTTTTCAAGACAGACTACCATGGTTAGTATACGGCATGTTCTCTAAAAGACTCGTTCGTGTATGGAAGGGTTGCTTCCAGGTGAGTCAATATGCTGGAGTATAATGAAACTTAACTCAAGTGGACCCCAGAGTCAGTGTGACCTAGGGAGCTATAAACTCTCAGAGCCACTCTTTCCTGGCTATCGTGAGGTGACAAGCTAGTTCCTCTACGCCTGGCTTGTCATGATGTTAATGCCTCATCATCAAATTAAAAAACAAAAACAAAAACAAAACAAAACAAAAAAACAAAGAGGGCTAGGCATGGTAACCCACACCTCTAATCATGACACTTGGAAGGCAGAGGTAGGTGATGCTCTGTAAATTCAAGGCAGGCCCTGTCTACATAGAGAAGACTCTGTCTCAGAAAGTTTAAAAAAAAAAAAAAGTCAGCGATTACAGACTGAGACTGTGTTAAAGTAAATCACTCCTCTCTTATTTTTCAGGTATTTTATCACAAAGAAAATAAGTCTGACTAAGACACAAGGTCTCACTACAGATTTCATGCTGTCCTCCATTCTGTGGTCCTTCTGCCTCAGCCTAAATTCCACCACACCCGAATACTACGTTATGGTGATATTTTATTTGTACTAAAATGTTATTTGTATGTTAATAAATGAAGTTGCCCAGGGGTCAGAGCTATTAGCAAGCCATAGGAAAGCCGGGCAGTGGTGGTACAAGCCTTTAATCCCAGCACTTGGTAGGCAGAGCTAGGTAAATCTCTGTGTGTTCAGGGATACAGCCAGCATTGGAGACACACGCCTTTAATCTCAATACCAACCATAGATGACCTGGAGGTCTATACAGACAGGCAATGACGAGGCGGTCATGTGGTTGGGTTTACAACCAATGAGAAGGCAGAACAGAAAGTCTATATAAAGACTTGAACACAGGAAGTAGTTCTCTTTCAGAGAGGTAGGACCACCGCAGGAGGAAGGGTAAGATTTTAGCTCTTAGCTCTGACCTCTTGGCTTTCTTCTTTGCATTGGTTCTGTGTTTCTTATTTAATAAGACGGTTGGTTACATCTACACTAGGTCTATACAAATATTTCTAAATAGTTTTTGTCTTCTCTGTAGATTCATTTCTAGACCATATGCTTCTGAGATAGTTCTATGTATTATAGAATGTGTTTGCTTGCTTGAGACTGGGTCTCACATAGTCCAGGCTAGCCTTACACTAATCACATAGCCAAGGCTGACCTTCAACTCCAAAGCACCCTGCCTTTACCGCTCAAATGTTAGGATTAGAGTTGTGTGCCACCACGAAAGGCTGCTGCTTCCAGGTTTATAACTTCTGTGCATTGGGCTATAATTATTTCACTGTTAGTTTATTGTATAATTATATTTTTTATAAATAAAGCTTCTGTAGTTAGACTACCAGGAATTACTCATCAGAGGATCTCTAAGTAAACAAATAGTTAACAACTATTGACTTATATATTCCAGAAAACAATTCAAAAAGCTGAGCATGGTGGTACATGCCTTTTATCCCAGCTACTCAATAGGTAGATGCAAGTGGATCTGAGTTCGGTCTACAGAGCAAGTTCCAGGAGAGCCAGGACTACATAGAGAAACCCTGCCTCAAAAACCACAGCCAGGCAGTGGTGGCCCAGGCCTTTAATCCCAGCACTCAGGAAGTAGAGGCAGGTGAATCTCTGTGAGTTCAAGGCCAGACTGGTCTGCAAGTGAGTTCTAAGATAGACTCCAAAAGCTACATAGAGAAATCCTGTCTTGAAAACACAAAACAAAACAAAAAACCAAAATAAATAAATAGCTAGGTGGTGCTGGCGAACAGCTTTAATACCAGCACTCAGGAGGCAGGAGCAGGTAGATCTCTGTGAGTTCAAGGCCAGCCGGGTCTACAGAGTGAGTTCCAGGACATCCAAGACTGCTTCACAGAGAAACCCTGTCTTGATAAACAAAAAAGCAAAACAAACAAACAAATTCTAACTTTTAGCAGCCACAACACAGAACACTAAGCAGTTTTATTTTATCTCTTAGGGACGGAAAGATGGCTCTGCAGTTAAGAGCACTGGCTGTTCTTCCAGAGGACCAGAGGATGATCCCCAGCGCCCAAATGGCATTGTACAACCACCTACAACTCCAGTCCAGAGGATCCAACGGCCTCTTCTGGCCTACTCAAGTACTGCACACATGTGGTTTCCAGATATACATGTATAAAAAACACCAATAAACATAAAAGATAAAAATAAATCTTAAACTCTTCTAACTGCAAGCAGTGGCACATGCCTGTAACTCTACACTTCAGAGGCTGGGATAAGAAGATTGGTGGTCCAAAGCCAGTTTAAGATATAAAACAGTACTTCATCTCATTTTGAAAAGGAAAGGCTGAGCAGGAGAGATTGCTCAGTGGTTAAGCACATATACCTGACTCGGACTCAGGGAGCTAAATAAAGGTCATGCCTCACCAAACTCAGATAACAAAACATTTTAAAACCATCTCTAGGGGCTGTTAATGATGTCTGCTTCTCTTCCAGAGGACCTGCATTCAGTTCCCAGCATCCAAGTCAGGTATACCACAGCACCTGAAACTGCTCTAGGAATGTGGAACCCAAACTCACATGCACTCTTCCCACCAGACAGACAGACAGACAGACAGACATACTAAGAAGTCTCTGAAGATGGGTGTGATGGCTAAGTTTTGAAATACCAGACTTCTAGACTATGGGACAGGAGGATCACTGAAAGTTCAAGGCCAACTCAGGCTGTAGTGAGACCATTTCTCAAATACAGACATAGAACAAAACAAAGATTTAAGACAAAAACAAAACACTTACCAGGACCTTCATCTGTACCATTCTGGGCAGCTTCCCAAACTACCAACTTTGTCCCACAGCCATCTGTAGAAGCAGACTCTGAATAGTCTGCAGGGTTGAATGTCCTGGGGTTTGAAGTAAACAAACAGAAACTAAAGCAAGTTTCAAAATCACAAAATAAATTTTGTGTACAAAAATATTCCAAATTTGGCCAGGTGTGGTAGCACACACCCACAATCTAGGTCTGGGGAGGCAAGACAGGCAGGTCTCTGATAGCAAGGCCAGCCTGGTCTACACAGCAAGCATCAGGCCAGCCAAAGCAACCTTGAGAGACCCTGTCTCTAAACACAAAAAAGAAAAAGTAAAACATATTCCAAACCAAGTAAGCTCAAGATCCTTGGAAGGGCTGCTGTAAAAGGCCTCGGCCGCCTCCGCTCCTACTCCTGCTCCTCCTCTTTGATGGCAGCCAACTCTTTAAGCCATTGTGATATAGATATTATTTTTTTTTGAGACAGGGTTTCTTTGTGTAGTTTTGGTGCCTGCCCTGGATCTCACTCTGTAGACCAGGCTGGCCTCGAACTCACAGATTCACCTGGCTCTGCCTCCTGAGTGCTGGAATTAAAGGCATGCGCCACCACCGCCCGGTGTGATGTAGATATTTTGTAAACATTTATTTTTATTTTACTTTATTTGTATGGGTGTTTTGTCTGTGAACCACATACTAGGAAGTGCCCTGACCAGAGCCTCCCTTAAATTGCAGTTACAAATGTTTGTAAGCTGCTGGTGGGTGCTGGGAATCAAACCCAGGTCCTTTGGATAAGCAGCCAGTGCTTTTAACTGTTGAGCCATCTCTCCAGCCCCTATAAGGAAGATTTTGTTTGTTTTGTTTTGAGACTGTTTTTCAATGTAGCCCTGGATGTGCTTGAACTGACTAAGTAAACCAGGGGTAACCTTGAACTCACAGATATCTGCCTGCCTCCCAAATGCTGGGATTAAAGGTTTATGCCACCACGACCAGCCTGATTCAGATTTTTTCAGTTTTTATTTAGCGTGTGGTGATTCACATGTGCTACAGCACACTTATGAAGATCAGAGAACGGCCTTCAGGAACAGGTTCCCTCCTCCACCAAAAAGGTCTCAGAGACGGAATTTAAGTCACAAGTCTGGGCAACAAGCACCTTTAACCATTAGGCACAATGATACACATGTCTTGTTTTTGTTTTTGAAACAGGGTCTCACTATGCAGTGCTAGCAAGCCTCAAACTCGCATAAATATGCCTGCCTCTGCCTCCCAAGTACTAGGATTAAGAGATATGAACCTCCACCCCATTTTTTCATTTTTTGAAAATAGGATCTGTCTCATGTATCCCAGGATGCCTATAAACTCATTATGGAATTGAGGATGACCTTGAACTTCTGATACTGTAACAGGTCCGGGACCTAATACAACTGATACCATGATGGAAGTATCATTCAGGCCTTGGAACCCAGCACAGAGGCAGCAAACCCTGCCAAAACAGTAACAAACTCCCAATCCAAAGTCCACAGTTCTGGGAAAGACCCTAAATGTACCAACCTTGCTTTTTGGCTTCTGTAGCTCTACTTTTGGCTAACTGTTCTTGCTAACTGATGTATGTCAACCCAGGGTGTGGTTTTTGTGCTTAAAAGCTCAGCCTGACAAAGGCTCAGAGCTGCAATGTGTCTCAAACACCTAGAGTAGTTACTGGCTAGCTAATACAGACTCTCTATTGACTTGAACCCATGTCTGAGTAGTTTTCTTTGGTGGATACCTCATAACAATACTCCTGGAATTACAAGTTTGTGCCAGCATCTCCTGTTTTATGGTGTGCAAGGGCCTGAACCCAGAGCTCTCTTTGCCTGTGCTAGGGAGGCACTCTATTAACTACATCTCCAGCCAAGCTTGCCTATCTTCTACAAAGGAAAGGCTACTTTAGGATCATCTATCTACTCTTATAAATGGTCCTCAAGTTTCTACAATTTGGTCTTTGGCATCCTAAGTAGTTATGAGACCTGAAACTTTTCTAGCCAAGAAAGAACACCAGTAAAAGTTTCCAATGAAGAGGCGGGCGAGATGGCTCAGTGGTTAAGATCACTTGCTGCTCTTGCAGGACAAGACTGTTCAAAATGGCCCGGAACTCCAGTACCTAAGTACCAAAGACCAAAAAAGTGGACAAACACTCTCAATGCATTGTGTAACTTGTTAATTTCAGAGGGAAACCTCATAGGTACCCTCCTACACATGGAACACAAATACACACTCAAGGCTCACACACAAAATAATACATCTTTAAAAGACTTCCAATGAGAAGTAATATATCAAGAGTTAACCCATCTCCTTCCCTCATGTCAGACTCTAAGCTTGGCATGTTTATTCAGGAGAAGTCAGTTTTTTGAAATAAGGTTTTTCAATGTCACTCTGGCTGTTCTGGAACTTGCTATATAGACTAAACTGGCTTTGAACTTACAGAGATAGATCTCCTGCCTTTGCCTTGGTGTGCTGGGGATTAAGGAAGAGTCTGTGCCATCATTTTGTTTGTTTGTTTGTTTGTTTGTTTGTTTGTTTCGAGACAGGGTTTCTCTGTATAGTTTTTGGTGCCTGTCCTGGATCTCGCTCTGTATACCAGGCTGGCTTCGAATTCACAGAGATCCACCTGGCTCTGCCTCCCAAGTGCTAGGATTAAAGGCATGCGCTACCACTGCCCGGCTGTGCCATTATTTTTATTTTATATGTAGAAGTGTCTGACCTATATGCACATATATATATATCATGCACATGCCCCTGCTCATAGAGGGATCCAGAAGAGTACATCAGATCCCCGGAAACTGAGGTTACAAATGGCTGTGAGCCACGATATGGCAGCTGGGTGCTAGAACCAAACCCAGGTCCTCTCCAAGAGCAACAAGTACTCTTTAACCACTGAACCCTCCAAGGCCCTAACCTTGCCTTTGAATGGAGTTATATTCTTCTTCATGTACAGCTATAGCTAAAGAAATGTTCCGCACTTCTCTGTATTTTCATTAAAATCCTAACTGGTGAGATGGTTCATCAGGTAAAGGCACTAGCTGCCAAGACTGACAGGCTAAATTCAATCATTGGACACAATGGTGGAAAGGATGTCTCTCAAAAGTTGTCCTCTGACTCCATATGGATGCCATGTGTATGTTCACAAATACACAATAGATATAAAAAAAATACAAATAAGATAATTCAATCCTAACTGAACAGCCATAAGGCATCATGATACCAGTGATTAATGAAGAACAAAATAAATAGAAATGTTACAATAAACACAGGAAGTAAATAGAAAAGCTATGAGCTTAAAGGTTGGGGATTGATATTTGAGTTGTATTGCCACACACAAAAGAAACAATGAGAAAAAGAAATCCTAGAAATAATAGTAGCTAATTATGACACCTTCCTAGAACGATCAGCCTTTACTACTATCATTTGGGATAAAAGTATTATTTATACATAAACATATTTCGTGTACAGTGACGGGATTTAGCTGGCTTTCAACTAGGCAACCGAGGATGATTATACACACATGCCAGCTCCGTAGGGAACCTTTGGCAGTGTCTGCAGACATTTTAGTAACTTCACGGGGAGAGGGGTGCTAGCTAGAGGAGAGGATGATGCTACGCATCAAAGTACACAACATCTACTATCCCAATGAAGCATTTATCCAAGCACAACTGCCAGCAGTGCAAAGGTCAGAGCCCTGATTTAATATCTACAGAAACAGCAATGCTCTAACTATACACAAGTCAGAGGGAGAGAAACTAGAATAACTAGGAAATAACTACAGCAATAGGATGGCTGTGACTTACCCCATGCTTTGAGCAGAGAACCTTCCTGCCCCTCTGCCTCTGCCACGTCCAAATCCTTTAAAAAACACAATTGTGGAATATAGTGGTATTTTTATATATATGTAAGTTGAATGGTTTAATCAAGCAGAGAGTTTCAGGCCAATCAGGGCGGCACAGAGACTTCCTAACCAATCTAGACTGTAGTATGAGACTTTTTAAAAAACAAACAAACAAAAACACAAGTTGCTGGGTGGTGGTGGTGGTGGTGGTGGTGGTGCACCGCTTTAATCCCAGCACATGGGAGGCAGAGGCCAGCCTGGTCTATACAGTGAGTTCCAGTTCAGCTAGGACTATTACACAGGGAAACCCTGTCTCAAAAAAAACAAAAAATAAAAATAAAAATCACAAGTGCTGGAAAGGTGGCCCAGTGGTTAAGAGCACTGGTTTCTCTACCAGAGGAGTTCCATCTCCATTCAGCACCCACATGGCAGCTCTCACCAACTGTACACCAGTCCCTAGGGGCATCCAATGCCCTCTTCTGCCCTCCACAGACTCTGCATACACGTGGCACACAGAAATACATGCAGGCAAAATATCCATACACATAAAACATTTTAAATAAATAATGCCCCATGGTGGTATATGCCTTTAATCCCAGCACTTGGGAGGCAGAGGCAGGCATATCTGAGTTTGAGGCTAGCCTGGTCTACATATAAGTTCCAGGATAACCAGGGTTGCACAGAGAAACCCTGTCTAGAAAAAAACAAAAAACAAAGAAAACCCTCCACAAAACCCCAAAATAAAGGATAAGCTATTCTTGCATTGTTAACAGTCTAAGTATAGCAGAACTCTCCAGGTCCCTGCATGACTCCCAAGTGCTGGGATTACACCTGGAACCACCATACCTTACTATAACAATAGGATTCTAGGGTCTGGGGTGTAGCTCAGTGGTGGAGTACATTCTTATCAAGGACAGGCACAGGGCTCAATCTTCAACACCAAAACAACAGAATCAAAGTAAAATGTAAACACAAAATCACTACGCGTCTGTCACAGGCATCAGTAGCTACATCTTGCCATCTTAGAGGACGGCATTCCTTCATAATGCATTTCCACACATTCTCAAAACCCAGCAAATCACCAGCCTGCCTTCTCCTCTTGTGCCCAGGATTCCATCTGGTTCATTCTCCCTTACCTCTGCCTCGGGCCCGCTTGCCCCGCTCTGAAGGTTTGTCTCCTTGGTTGCAATCAATTCCATTCTCTTCACCTTTGACTAAACAGGAAAAAGCAGAAAGGTCAACTTTTCATTTCCAAACCTTTGTACCAAACTTTTTTGGCACTTACAAAACCAAGCGCAAAATGAAAAAAAAATAAAAAATAAAATGCCAGGAATGGCTGCACTCTCTTCTGATCCCCTAAGTTGAAGGCCAGCCTGGTCTTCAAGTGAGACCCTCTCTCAAACAGCAGGTTAGAATGAAACAACATTTAGAAAACTGGAAAAATAAAAAGTGGCACAAAAGTGGAAGCACGTGACCAAACACTTCTCCATCACTAGGATGGTGGAACCAAGAAAATCAAGAATTCAAGGCCTGTTGGACAACACACTGAGACCTAGTGGGGAGGGTATGTGTGTGTGGAGGGGAACCACAAAAAACTGAATGGCCACACATGCAATCACAGATATAAAAGTGAAATTAAAACAACATGGTGCTGAGCATGGTGGCACATGCTTTTAATCCCAGTACTCATGATGCAGAAACAGGATCTCTGTGAGGCCAGCATGGTCTATTTATGGAGCTACGAGACATCCAATCTACATAGAGAGACCTTATCTAAATAAATAAATAACATGGTAATTTTACTTTCTCTGTATGGATCTTCCCTCATCAAATAAATTTTCTTTAAACAGTAACAACAAAATCAACATTCATTATGCAACAACCATAACAGAATCTGCTCCTTAGTTAAGTTAAAGGCTGGTAAATGCCGGGCAGTGGTGGCACATGCCTTTTGATCCCAGCACTCGGGAGGCATAGACAAGTCAAGGTCAGCCTGGTCTACAGAGTGAGTTCCAGGACAGCCAAGACTACACAGAGAAACCCTGTCTCGGAAAAACAACAACAAAATAATAATAATAAAAAATAAAATAAAGGCTGGAAAACAAAACAGTAATATCACATAGATGACAGACAGACAGACACAGGCACAGACACATACAGTATCCTTGTAAAAGGTACAATGAAAGACAGGTTCTTTAGGGTACTACCCAGAAGAGGCAAGCACAGACTCCTATTTCTCATATTCACACTGGCTTTAACGGCTCCATACGATAGAGAACCTTGACAGGACATCTTGGTCTCATTAACTCCCTTCATTTTTTAGTGGCTACTTAACTCCATGAGCTCCCAGTGAAGCCTCCTTTGCAGTACATTTAAATTTACTATATCCCTTCCCCATCTCCACCTGTCTCTGAATTTATTTCCTCACATACGATGTTCTATATAACACTACTAAAGTATTATATAAGGCCAGGTGTGGTGGCCCATGCCTTTAATCCCAGCACTTGGCTATCAGGGGCTGGCAAAGCTCTGTGAGTTTAAGGTCAGCCAGGGCTACATAATGAGAACCTGTCTCAAAAAATAAAGTAATATTTAAGAGATCGAGATGTGGCCAAGTAAGAATTCAAGTTAAGGCCCATGATTCAATCCCCAGCACCAAATTATACATTTTCCATTACATAAAATACTTTACTTCTCATTCTTAATGCTATCACCCAATTAACCTTAATTTAAAAACAGGGCTAGTGAAATGGCTTAATAGGTAAAGGCTCCAGCCAACCCTGATGACGGAGTTCAATCCCAGGACCCAAATGGTGGAAGGAGAGAAAGAGACAACCCAAAGTTGTTCTCTGAGCTACTACATGTGTGTATCATGGCATGTGCATACAACAAACAATAAATAAATAAAAATAATTTTAATTAAATGTAAAGCCAGGCTGATGGGCAGTGGTGCTACATGCCTTTATAATCCCAACGTGCAGGAGGCAGAGCCAGACAGATCTATGTGAGTTCAAGGCCAGTCTTGTCTACAGAGTGAGCTCCAGGACAGCCAGAGCTACACAGAGAAACGCTGTCTTGAAAAACACAAAACAAACAAAAATTTAGAGCAAAGCATAGTGGTGGATGTAATTTCACTGCTGGAGGAAGGAGAATTTATTAAAGCCAGAGACATATTGATAGTCTAATTAACTTCTAATTAATTTTATGAAGACTGAGGGGAAAAAAGGAGAGGGTGTTTTTTGAGACAGGATTTCACTATGTGACTCAGGCTGGCCCTGAACTCAATTATTCCTACTAAAAGCTCTCAAATTCTAGGATTACAGGCATAACCAGGCTATCAACCTTTTAAAAAATCTGTTTTAATCATTTCCATAGGTCTCTACACTACACAGCAAGTAGGTGATAAATATCAAAGGAATAAACTAACTATAAAATGTCTCCTGGCCTGTTCCAGTAAAATGGTGTCAAAATAGGGAACCCCAGGAAACCCACCAACGCACACACGTGGAGCTCAGAGAACAACTCCAGGTTAAACTCAACAAAAAACCCACCTATTGAATTTATCTCCTTTAGGTTTGTTTGTTGGGGGGTATGAGACAGGGTCTTATTATGTAACCCTGGTTGGCCTGAAACTTACGATGTACACCAGGATCAGCCTCAAACTCACAGAGATCCACATGCCTTTGCCTGGGATTAAAGGCATACCTCTTATTAATGTTATCCGTATCTATAGCATGAGTATCTATATATAATTGGGGAAGAAAAATAGCTTCATATATCAGTGAATGAACCTATACCTACCAACCCCAGTTCACTTGACCTCTAACAGAAACCAGTCTTAAAGGACACAAAAATGAACTACCTGCAGCCCAGGTCAGCACTGACAGGAAAGCCCATCACAGCACCTAACAGACCAGTGCAAGTGATTAGACTGAGGAATGTACCCTGACAGGTGGATGTATGGGTATTCTCTGAGCTGTTTTTCCAGGGGTATGAAGATGCGAAGCAGAGAAGCTGTACTCACACTCTCTGCCTCGGGGGCCACCTCTTCCTTTCCGGTTGTTGTTTCCCCGTCCACGATTCGTTTCTCTCTCCGTCCTCTTCTCTCTGTTTTCTTTGTTTTCTGAGCTTTCTTTTCCAAAATTCTTCTTCTTTCCCCCGACAGTCTCCCATGACGTCTATGAAAAAGTATCATTGAGTTGTCATATAGCTTTCAAACCCTACATTTTCATTCTTTCCCACTTAGTTCTGCTTTTCTGAAAAAGACAAAACCTAGAGGGACGGCTCAGTTTCCAGTACCCACATCAGGTGGCTCACAACTGCCTGTAACTCTAGCTCCAAGGGAGTCTGACAACGTGGACCTCTGCAGGCATACACACTTGTGAGTGCACACACACAAACTAAAACTAAGATCAAATCTCAAAACGGACAACAAACCTTGTTAAGCTCTTGTAATTATATATTGCATGAATAATTACAGACAAGATGTTCCTCTCTCACCACCAAGTCTTTTCCTATACAAATACAGGAATAAAATTAATAATATTTCCTGAAGCACTTCCTCTATATTTTAAATTGGAGACCATAAAAATTGTTGTTCCTCGAGTAAAAGTCTGCAAATTCAATTTATTACGTTTGCAAGTCTGATTAAACTAAGCACAATCCCACCTTCACATGTTACAGAACAGAAGCAAAGCCATATACCTACAACCCCAGTACTCAAGAGGAAGAGGCAGGCGGATCAAGAGTGCAAGAGCAGCCAGGGCTACACTGTCAGACCCTTCCTCTAAAATACAGTCAGTTGTAGCCCAGCACATGCTAGTAGGACATGCTGTAGAGACAGAGACAGGAAGACCAGGAGTTCAAGGCCATCTTGAGCTGCACATTTTGGGCTAAATAGATGGCTCTGTGCTTAAGAGTGGGCTCTGCTCTCGCAGAGGACCTGAAGCTCAGTTCTCAGCACCCATGGTAAGCAGCTGACAACTGCCTGTAACTACAGTACTCTTCTATCCTCCTGGGCCATTGTCTCGGAGGCACACACACACATGCTTTAAGATAAAACTCTAAAAAGAATACATTTCCAGGAAATTTATTGGAAGACCATGAAGCTAGGACAAGGCAGGTATATGCATATGAGACAGAGACACAGAGAGATCTTTACAGAACCAGACCAAAAGGTGGATAAGCTATTCATAAGCTATTCCCCATGAAGGGGTCAGGTTTCTATGCAAAGAATTTAAGAGAGAAACATTTTCTCCCATATTGTTCAGCAAAAGATATACCAGCCTTAAGCAACTCTTGGCTTGTGAGTTGTCCATAGACTGACAAGAATTCATTTGTGAGGGAAATCAGGAAAAGAAGCCTTTAAGGAGGCAGTCTAACACTATCATAACTACTAAAGAGATGATTGTATACAATAGTCCTCAAGTGTATGGACACAAGGTTTTTAAAGAGAACAAGGTCATTAAAAATACAGATTTCCAAAGCAACTTTAATCCCAGCATTCAGGAGGCAGAGGCAGATGGAACTCTGTGAGTTCAAAGCCAGCCTGGTCTACTTAGCAAGGTCCAAGACATCCAGGGCTACACAGAAAAACCCTGTCTCAAACAAACAAACAAACAAACAACAAAAACAAAAAACAAAGGAACTTTGTAACAACCTGCATCATTATGAATTTGCTATTTGTAAGATATGTCCAAAAACATACATAAGATCTGCCCTGATACATCTCAGTGATAAAGAAAAACTGTTTGTTCCAAATTTGTCTCAAAACCATCAGCACAGCCATCAACTATCAATATTATCCGTTAAAAACAAATACATACATTAATTTAAAGAGCTGATATATTAAACTGTATGTAGACATAATGAAAGAAAAAGTTCAGTACTTGTCATGCTCAGTATTTCTATCTGCACTTACATGAGAAAAGAAAATTCATCTTTAAAAATACCGATACCCAAGGGGCTAGAGAGATGGTTCATCGGTTAAGAGCACTGAGTGCTCTTCCAGAGCACCGGGTTCAATTCCCAGCATCCACGGCAACTCACAACTGTCTGTAAATCCAGTTTGAGGGGTCCCAACACCCACGGCAAAACACCAATGCACACAAAATAAAAACAAATTAATATTCAAAAAAAAATAGGATCCTCAAATGAACACCATTTCAAAGTACCAATTTTGTTTCTGAGACCCTGGCACAGAAACAGGGCTAGTCAACAGACTAGAATCCGTTTGCCTTCACTGCTTATCTGGCTGCTGGCCAGCCTACCCTGTCTGCACGCTTACCCCACTGCAGTTAACATGGGAAGACAGGCATTACCACTGGCTAGTCATTAGCCACAGAGCCAAAGACCATATCAGGTAAGACACATGGCAAAGAGCATGAAAGAAACTATGTCTCACACCATGTCCTCCTAACACAAATCAGAATTTCAAAAGGACTTTTCCTCTGCTTCATTTCCTTTACACCCACTCCCCTGTAAACAAGAGCACTCTTGTGACTTTGTCCAGACCCTAATTTGCTACTTTCTGCTCTTTGACAAAAACAAGGATTCAGATCTAACCCCTCATTATGAAATTTCCATGTTCATTTGAGCTGGTGGTAGGGCTGGAGAGTTTGTTCAGGAGTTAAGAGCACTTGTTGCGCCTGTGTGGCCTCGGCAGGCGTCTCCATGACGGGTAAGGTGACCTGCTGACGTCCCACGCAACCTAAGTCAGAAGCTCATTTTTTAGTAAAAGGGGGACCTGTAGAGCCCTAGCTCCTGTTTTGGATAACTGTTGCCTTGTGCTTGCTGACCTTGACCTTGATATCCTCCCTGTGCTAATTCCCTGCCAGGTTCCACCCTCCTGAATGCTTAAGGGAAGATCCTTGTCTGTGTATCCTGCACAATGGGCGTTAACAGCTTAGATGCAATATTGTAAAACATCGGTAGCGAACTTCTGCCCTCCGGGGTTCTCCTATTGTGTTGTAAGCCTGTATTTAAGACCTCCTCCCTCCTTCAATAAATGGCATTTGGCATTAAATAAATAAATAAATAAATAAATAAATAAATAAATAAATAGCACGTGTTGCTCTTGGAGAAGACCTGGGTTCAGTTCACGGCAGCCACACTGCGACTCCAACCATCCATAACTAATAACACTAGTTCCAGGGAATCCAACACCTTCTCCGACACCCTCAGACACCAGGCACACGCATGGTGCATACAAATATGCAGGTGAAACACTCACAGACAATAAAATGAATACATCTAATAAACAATTTTAAAAGTTAAATACTGAACAAGGCATGGTGTAATCCCAGCACTTATGAATGCCTTGAGTTTGAAGTCAATCTACCATACATAGTGAGTTCTGGACCAGCTAGGAGAACTTAACACAAAAAAAGCAGTAACAATCAGGCATGGTGGTACATGGTTGTAACCCCTGCATGGGATGCTGAGGCAAAAGTATCAGGAGTTTGCAGGACGGTGGTGGCGCACGCCTTTAATCCCAGCACTGGGGAGGGAGAGCCAGGCGGATCTCTGTGAGTTCGAGGCCAGCCTGGGCTACCAAGTGAGTTCCAGGAAAGGCGCAAAGCTACACAGAGAAACCCTGTCTCGAAAAACCAAAAGAAAAAAAAAAAAAGTATCAGGAGTTCAAAGCCATTCTTGGCTACACAGCAAGCTCAAGACCAGCCAGGGTTACATGAAACTTTAACTCAAAATAAAAGCTTACCCAACTATCCTGACCCCCAAATTGATATCTAAGGAAGCTAGAGGAAAGCAGTAAATATCAGTGTCTGGGTACACCTCCACTGAAAAGAACAAGGCCCTAGTAAATGACTTGGAAAAGTTCTTTTCCCACTGATTTCTTCTTTATTAGAAAGGAAAGTGCAGTTGAGTTTTTATAAAACCAAAGAAATGTACCCCAAAATGTCTGTAAAAGGGCATGAACTTTGGGGGAGACAGGGCTTCACATAGGGAAGGCTAGTCTTACACTCACCATGTAGTCAAAGATGAACCTGACTTCCTGATCATTCTGCTGCCTCAATGCCCAGTACTATGGGTGACAGGCAAGAAAACCAGGCCTTACGTAAACATGCTAGGCCAGCACCCCAGCAACTGAGCTGCATCCCTACATACTGCTGAACATTTTAATTCTCCACCACTCCGCCTGCCCCCGGAGCTGAGAACCGAACCCAGGGCCACTGAGCTAAATCTCCAACCCCTTAATTCACCTTTTAACACACATTTTCCCAATAGATTTATCTTTGATGTATTAAGCACACGGAGTGGTACTCTCCTACACGGAATCTTATCTACAGTTAAAGCTGCACTCCAATAGCGAACTACCTTCCAAATTATCTAAGGCTTATGCAACAAGGTTCTTTTTGTTGTTGTTTGTTGTTGAGAAAAGGGTCTTTATATGTAGCCCTGGTTGGCTTCACACTAAGATTTCTCTCCCTCCCTGGGGATAGGATTACAAGCATGTGCCATCATGCCCAGCATTCATTCATTTAAAAAAAAAAAAAAAAAAAAAAGATCATTTTATATGTTGTGTATTAGTGTCTACATGTAGACGTGTGTACCATGTGCTTGACTAGTGTCCATGGATGTCAGATGTGAGTGCCAGATCACCTGGAATTGCAGTTACAAAGTTGTGAGCTGCTGTGTGCTAGGAAATGAACCCAGGGCCTCTTTGAGAGTAGCATGTACTCTTAACTGCTGAGCCATCTATCCAGCCCCCCAAAAATTCATCTATCAATATCAACTAAAAAGAAAGCACTGTTTAGTTATGGTATTTGGTTTCTTACAACATTCAATTTTTATATAGTGGATATTTGTAATAACCTCCCCTATAAAGTGGCAATCTGGCTAAACACAGACATTCAAAGAACGGCAATCACAGGGCAGTGGTGGCACACACCTGTAATACCAGTACTCTGGAGGCAGAGGTGGGCAGATCTCTGTGGGTTCAAGGCCAGCCTGCTCTACAAAATAAGTTCCAGGACAGCCAAGGCTATATAGTCAGACCCTATCTAGGGGAGAGGAAAAAAAAAAAAAGAAGAAGAAAAGGAACACTAGATGCTCTTACAGAGGAACCAGGTTTGAGTCCCAGTATCCACATGATAGCTCACTACCATGTGTAACTCCAGTTCCAGGTGATCAAATGCCCCCAGTTCTGGCCTCCACAGGCACTACATGCACATGATACACAGACATAAATGCAGGCAAAACACTCATACACATAAAATAAAACATATATATATATATATATTTCTTAAAATAATGTGGTATTGGGGCTGGAGAGACAACTCAGCCTAAGGGTATTGTCTGCTCTTCCAGAAGAGCTGGGTATGATTTCCAGCACTCAAGTAGTAGCTCACAACAGTATGTACTCTAGTCCCAGACGATCTGACACCCTCTTCTGGCCTTCTCATGCACCAGAAAAACAAGTAGTGTGTGTGCGCGCACACGTGTGTGCACAAAGAGAACACCTATACACATAAAATAAAATGCATAAATCTTTTAAAACAAAGTCTCTCTGTGTATGTAGCATGTGTGCATGCATGCATGTGTGTGCATGCATGCTCTTCTGTGTGTACATACATATGTAAGTGCATTCAGGAGAAGGTGTCTGAATCCCCGGAGCTGGAGCTATAGGTCATTGTGAACTACCATAGGAGAGTTCTAGAAACTGAACGTAGGTCTCTTAACTACCGAGCCACCTTTCCAGCCCCAAGAAAGTCATTTTGGGTGCATTCATCAATATTCTTTCTTTTCTGTGAAGTATTATTTGTTTTAACTTGCTCTGAAGTAGTTTCCTCAATTTAGAAACATAAACCAAATACAATCCAATTTCCATATAGAGATCAAGGGAATAAAGCTTATAACAGCCTGGTATGATCTTCTATATCTGTGTATATTTTAAGTGTCTATATTTTAAGTCTTAGAACATGCTTATGGAAAATTCATTAATAAAAAAGTTATCCGTAAATCCTGGTTTTCTGTTAGTCTAAAGATGTAAGTAGGGCAGAAGGGGCTGGAGAAATGGCTCAGTGGTTAAGGGGTCTTGTTTTCCAGCATTTGAAAGGCAGATGAAGGTGGAACTGAGTTCGAGGCCAGCCTAGTCTACAAAGGGAGTTCCAGGACAGCCAGGGCTACACAGAGAAACCCCAATTCAAAAAAACAATACAAAAAAAAGAGAGTACTTGTTGGTTTTGCAGAGGACCTGGATTCAGTTCCCAGCACCTATCTGGTGGTTTACAACCACCCATAACTCTAGTTCCAGGAGATACAATGCCTTCTTCTAATCTCCTGGGGTACCAGGCACTTAAATGGAGTACGTACATACATACATACACACACACACACACACACACACACACACACACACACACACACACACAAATACAGACACAAACTCATTTTTTTTTTAAGCATGGCTGGGGATGTAAGTCAGGAGTGCCCCAACCCCTCTACCACAAGCTCCATCCAAGAGTAAACCAAAAGCGCAATCTGAAAGTGTGGAAAACAGTAACACTCACCGTGTCGGAATCTCCTTCCAGCAGTATATTGATAGCTTTGTTCACATCTCCATTACAGTCATGTAGAGCCACTATGCATTCATCCTGATTTTTTCCGGTCACTTCCATAAGCTATTCAAAGTTTCAGAAAATAGTTAAGGGGAACCAGAACACTCAATATTAACTTTGCTGATTCTTCTACTCAAATCCAACAATCATGCTGTCCCTCCACATGGGCCTTTTCTAGACTCCAGTAAGTTTAGGTTCTAAGTGCAGGTGGACTTTCCCATGCCCCCCACTAATACTAGTAGACTCACCCACAAATCAATTTCCTCGAAGACAAGCCACTTTTTTATTTTTGGAAAGAGAATCTTATTATGTAGCTGTAGCTGGCCTGGAACAACTTGCTATATAGATTAGGCTGGCCTCAAAGTCATAGTGATCTGCCTATCTCTGCCTCCTAAGTGCTAGTATTAATGAGGTGCACCACAACCCCAAGCCTACTAATCAGTACAACACAGACCAACATTCTCAGAACTCCTAGATCATGCTCAAACTTCGGTCAATAGCATAAAACTCGCAGAGTTTTGATTCCTAAAACATTAACTGGGACTATATTTGTACATGGCCACCATCATTAACTGCATTAGAATATTCCACATAGAAATCTAATTATAAGACTTTAGAGTCTCACAAGTAGAATTCAACAGCTGTCACAAGCTACTCTCCTAAACACAGTATTGTCTCTAGAAACTTAGGCATGATTACAGCTGAAGTCAAAGGATACCTCAGGCCATCCTCCTCATTAGCCTAACTACTTAGCATCTTCCTCAGTAGAACAATCCACATATTAGATCTAAGTTCCTTAATTTACTAAACAAATCTATAATGTAACTATTGCGTTTTAATGGAATTTAATTTATTTTAATGTACTTAAGTTCAAAACAGCTTGACTTCAATATTTCATGAGCTTCGTGCCTGTGGTCCAAAGGCTAGTTATAG
Organism: Peromyscus eremicus; assembly: GCF_949786415.1. NCBI lineage: Eukaryota > Metazoa > Chordata > Mammalia > Rodentia > Cricetidae > Peromyscus > Peromyscus eremicus. The sequence continues at coordinate 62,170,777 of NC_081417.1, forward strand.
GAAGACCTGTCTAGAACAAAAAACGTGGGGGCTGCAGCTGTAGTTCAGTGGTAGTGTTTGTTTAGGATGTCTGAGGCTTGATGCCCAGCACTGCAAAAGTAAGTAAATCTAAGTGCAGAAAGCAGGCCTCCTGGTCTAATAACATAACCGCAACTCTTTGCATTAGACCACTGGACTAACTACAGTTCTAATACTTTACAGTTTCCCAATGCTTTATGTTCAGATTTTTTTTTTTCTTTCACTACTGGAAGAATAAACTTAAGGACTTATATACACAAGACAAGTATTCTACCAGTGAGATAAATCTTTAGTAACCTTTTACTTCCAATTTGAGACAGGCTCTCACTAAGCTGCCCAGGCAGCCATCTCAGCCCTCCAAGTAGATGAGATCACACACCACTTGCCAAGTATTTTGCTACTGATAGGAACTATCTGTACTACTTGCCACACACAATTATTAAGACATACAGTAAGAATCAAGCTTTGCCTACTGACTGGATGAGTAAGATACAGAATTAAGAGCAGAACTTCACTCTGAACTCACAGATCAATGGTGTGTTTTACAAATGTTTTATTACTCAGATAACTGGCAATACAATACACAGGAGTATTTCTCAAGCTGTACCTAGGTACCCTATCGGAAAGGAAGAGAGAGTTCTAGACACTTCCTTTTTTCTTTTAGGGAGGAAGATAGAGCATGGCTAAGCCCTACAGACTGCTCTCAAACTTCTAGGCTCGAACAATCCTTTGGCCTCTGCCTTCCAAGTAGCCAGGACTATAAAGAGCACAATCAAATGAGTTCTGTGGTTTTTAATCGATTACTTTGATAACTTCAAAACAATCACTATGAGCCTGATGTCAACAACTGTAAAAACAAGGAATCCACAAAGTAAAAAAGCATACTGTGGAGCACTTGTTCTCAAGAACAGTTGCTAGAACACAACTAAGGACTGAAATATCTGAAATTGGCATAGAGAGCAATGTCTGATTTCTAGACTCTAGAAGGGTGAAAAGCAGTAAAAAGGGTTTGGAATTCAAGTTAACTTATCCAAAAGACTTCTACTGAAATTTGAAATGAAAACATCATTCTAAAAAAATCTATACTTTGTCAATTGAAGTTTGAAATCACACTGACATTTGAAAAGGCATCTCTTTCCTAGAACTAAAAAAAATGTTCCTCACATCCCAAAAGTTATTCTTTCTAAATCTAGGTATACAAAAATATTAGTGAGCTTTCATAAATGTCTAGTCTGATGGTCACATGCAAACACACTAATTACTTTAAAAAATTCTGTTTGTCAAGATAAGCATGCTTGCTGGGCAGTGATGGCACACAACTTTAATTCCAGCGCTCAGGAGACAGAGGCAAGTAGATCTCTGTGAGTTCAAGGTCAGCCTAGTCTCCAGGACAGCCAGGGCTGTTTCACAGAGAAACCCTGTCTCCAAAGAACCAAAAACCAAACAGAAACAAAACAAAAAAGATAAGCATGCTATATTTCATCATCTGGCTACCAATAATAAGTATTTGATCACAGACCCCAAATTCATTATCAAATACAAGTTCAGACTAAACAATAAGCATATTTTAAAACTAGAAATCTCTAGTAAAATTATCTCTTTAAGATTATTAAGAATCAGGCTGGAGAGATGGTTTAGAGGTTAAGAGTATTGGTTGCTTTTCCAGATCTTAAGTTCAATTCCCAGCACCCACATGGTGGCCCACAGCCATCTGTAAGGAGATCTGGTGTCCCTCTTCTGGCATGCAGGCATACGTGCAGGTAGAACACTGTATACATAATAAATAAAATGTTTTAAAAAAAAGACAGTGCAGGGGCTAGAAAGATGCCTTGGCAGTTAAGAGCACTGGCTGCTGCTGCTGCAGAAAACAGGTTCAGTTCCCCGAATTCATAGGGTGGTTGATAATCATCCATAATTCTAATTCCAGAAGAGCTAATGCCCCCTTTTGGCCACCCTGGATAACAAGAATGCATGCAGTGTACAATGTGTTTTGCCTGCATGAATGTTTGTGTGAGGGTTTCAGATTCACTGGAACTGGAGTTACAGACAGTTGTGAGCTGCCATGTGTGGGTGCTGGGAATTGAACCCAGGACCTCTGGAAGAGCAGCCAGTGCTCTTAACCACTGAGCCATCTCTCCAGCCTCAGAAAATATGTTTGTAACTGAGAATAAAGTACAAAGTCACAGTATCCTTTCCTAGAAACATACCTGTTTAACTTTAGCTTCGAAATCTGAATCATTCTTATCAAAGATCACCTGCGCGAGCCGCATCTGTTCAGCCGTTGCCTATGAAGCAAAAAAAAGTAGTAGATTTCAAAACTAAAATACAAAGACAGGTGCTAGAATCCAAGTCAAACAGAACTCTCAACCACTAAGCATCACACTTTTGAGAAACACTGATTAACCAAGTGTGATAGTACACGTTCATAATCCCACCACCTGAGAGGCTGAGGCAGGAGGATCAAGGTCATCTTTGACCACATGAGAATTTGAAGACACACTAAGTTATGTGAGTTCCCATACACGGAAGGGAGGAAGGGAGGGAGGGAGGGAGGGAGGCAGGGAGGAAGGGAGGCAGGCTGGCTGGCTGAAGTTAGGACTTGAGACTATATGTAACCTGCTCCCATAAGAAAACTGCCATGAAATTAAACAACGTTAAGCATTTGTTCCCTTGGCCAAATGACCCGACAGTCATGCTGCTTATTGGGATTTCCTATCCACTGAGGAGGCAGGAACAAAGCAGAGCAAGATGCCAGTGGTGGTGATGGCACGTGCCTGTGATCCAGCACCCAGGAGGGTCCTTCTGCCCAATCTACACACCAAGTCCCAGCCTAGTCAGGGCTACACACAAGACAACACAATGACACCCAACTGGTTCTGGGTGGTTCTAAAGGGAAAAGCCTGCATGTAGTTGAAGAGAATAATTCTGAAGTTAATTCTCTGTTCAACTACACTGGCGGGGTGGGGGGGTGGGGGGGTGGGGGGGTGGGGGGGTGCCGCTTTTAGTCAGCTCCACAGAAAATGATCCTTTATTCAAAACTCTGTTCTTAGAAAACAGACTTCTGGAGGCAGAGGCAGGCAGATTTCTCTGAGTTTGAGGGCAGCCTGGTCTACACAGCAAGTTCCAGGACAGCCAGAGCTGTGAGACAGAGAAACCCAGTCTCAAAAACCAAAAAGGAAGGAAGGAAGGAAGGAAAGAGAAGGAAGGAGAAGGGGAAGAGGGAGGGGGAAGGGGAGAGGAAGGAGGGACCGAAAGAAAGAAAGAAAAAAAAAATGGACTTCTGGGCCCAGCATGATGGTGTACACCTTGAATCCCAGTACTCAGGAGGCAGGCAGATCTGAGTTTGAGGCCAGCCTGATCTACAGAGTGAGTTCCAGGACAGCCAGAGCTACACAGACAAAACCTTTCTCAAAAAAAAAAAAAAAAGAAGAACAACAACAACAACAGGAAGAAGGAGGAGGAGGAGGAGAAGAAGAAAACGAACTCCTGAATTTTTAAGGTTTCCTTCTGTATTATTTATAGCAATTAAATATTAGTAGCATTGTGCAGTGACCACTATAAAATGCTCATTTGGGGTTGTGGTTGTGGTCTGATGTTCTGCTCTTTTGTCTTGTTTTTATAGCATCAGAAATTGAATCTAGAGCCTCCCATATGCTAGGCATATATGCATAAATAAATTTTATATATATATATATATATATATATATATATATATATATATATATATATAATCTCCCCTCCGCAATCTGTTTTACATTTTTGTTGTTTTGAGACAGTCTTACTAAATTGCCCAGGTTGAAGCCAGACCTGGTGGCACATGCCTTTCCCATTTTAATTCCAGCACTCTAGAGGCAGAAGCAGTAGGAACTATGTAAATTAGATGTCAGAGGTATACAAAAAATTCCAGGACAGCCAGGGTTACATAACAGACTCTGTCTCAAAAATAGACAGACAGACAGATAGCCTAGGTTGGCTGTGAACTCACTCTAACCCATATAGGCCTTGAACTCCTGTATGCCCCCCTAAATAGCTGGTATTACAGGATTGTGCCACCAAGCCTAACTGGATTCTCCTTTTATTTTCTTTCTTGAGATAGTCTTGCCACATAGCCCATAGTCTTGAACTCTTCTCTCTCCAGCCTCAATCTACAAAGTCCTGAGATTACAGGCATATGTAACACTATGCTTGGCTCCTATACAGTATCTTAAATTTGAAAAAAATGTAAGGATCAGGTCCACAAGTAAATTAGGTAAAAGATATCAACCTTCTGTCACATCCCTGTACAAGTTTTTAATAGAGCTAACATTACTTAAACGCTTACTTCTTCAGTTAGTCTCTTATTTGCATGTCTACTGGACTGTTCTGGTGCATGCATGGTGGCATGTCTACTGGACTGTTCCGGTGCATGCATGGTGGCATGTCTACTGGACTGTTCCGGTGCATGCATGGTGGCATGTCTACTGGACTATTGGTACATGCATGGTGGCATGTCTACTGGACTATTCTGGTGCATGCATGTGTAGGTGTGTGTTGTGAACAAGGCCAGAGGAGAAGTTAGTCTTTTCCTGACCTTGGGGCCCATGTTTCCTTGGCTAGATGGAAGCCAGAAAACACCAAAGAAGCTCCTGTGTCTGAGCCCTAGAGCTGGGGTTACTGGTATGCCCGGGACTCCCAGCTTATGTATGACATGGGTGCTGGAATCCAACTCCAGATCTCAAGATTGTACAGAAGCGCTCTTGCTGTGCCATCTTTCCAGGCCCAGGGTCCTGTCTGGAAGGAGAATTTTTTTGTTGCTATTGTTTGGATTGCTGTTGTCAGTTGACTTGGGGGCAGTCTTATTATGTAGCACAGCCTATACTGGAGTCACTATATAACCTAGACTAACCTCAAATTCAAGACAATTCTCATGCCTCAGCCCTTAGAACACCAGGACTAAATAACACCAGGCCCAACTCAATGTAGAGATCCTTTCTCTCCTCCCACCATGTGAGTGTTGGTAACTAAACTCTGGTCAGATTTTGTCAGAAGCACCTTTCCATGCTGAGCCATTCCACTGGCCCTAAATTATCATTCTTTGTTTTGTTTTTGTGAGACATGGCTCCCTACATAGCCTGGAACTCACCAAGCAAACCAGGCTGGCCTTGGAATTCACATAGATCCTTGTGCCTCTGCTTCCCCAGCACTGGAATTAAAGCTGTGCACCACCATGCCTGGCTAAATTAGCATCTTAACTAAATAAAGTCTACATTAATTCCTGAACACATATTTAAAAACCTAAATACAGGGTCAGGTATGGCATGTACTGTAAAACCATGGCTGAGGAGAACGAAACAAGAAGATCACAGGTTCAGGAGCCAGTCTAAGGGACAGAGTAAGACAGCTTCAATCAGTACATCAATCAAAGCTTTTCCTGGGTTTGCTTTGTTAACAGTCTCCTAAAGGCTAAGCTAGGCTCTAACTCACCATATAGCCAAAGACGACTTGTGACTGTCCACTGCTTCTACCTCACAGTCAGATTACAGGCCTGTGTCTCCATAGCCAGTTTATGTGACACTAGAGACTGAACCAGGGGTCTTGTGCATGCTAGGTAGGCACTGTACCAACCCAACTACAGCCCAGCTCCATTCAGCTTTTATTATATAGTTCACTCGTTACAAGGAACCTTAACCAAGATGCATGGGGGTACTGGCAGTTTCTGCATTGTAAAGCACCTTTCAGAAGGCCTTTCCATTTCCTGTAGGTGGGTAATTATACAAATTCCAGCAGCTGTGGCCTATTATATCCAATCTAAAAGCCAATCCTATCATTCAATCTATTCATGCTGTTACCTCAGCTTAACTGCTAAATACTATTGCATTACACCCAGAAAGACGTCTGTACAGAAATTCAATGTCCATATTTGTTGACAATGTTAATGCAATCTTTCCCAATATACACAAGGACCAAATACACTTTCATTATTCCTACTGCACACCAGATAACCATTCCCCAGACCCACCATCAACTGAGAAATCCCAGTGTTGTAGACAAAGGCCCAGCAGCATGATAAGTGGACAAGGCAAGAGGAAAGGCCAAAGAGAACTACAACCTCTGAAATGGAGCTCCCTTGTTACACTGAATCTGGATGAGAGTCATTTCTGATCAAGCCATGAGAGCTCCTGGTGCTAAAATCCCAAAGGAGCAGTCTGTCCCATTTCATTAATACAATACCTTCCACTGCTTTTTATAGCAGATCTAAACATTGTATATCACTTTCAATGTAATGTCTGGGGGGTAGGGTGGGATAGGGGAACTGGAGCGATGACTCAGAGATTAAGACCAATGGCTGCTCTTGCAAAAAACCCAGGTTCAGTTCCCAACACCCACATGGCAGCTTAAAACCACCTGTAACTCCAGTCTCAAGAGAACCAATACCTTCTTCTGGTCTCTGTAGTACCAGGCACATATGGTCCACATACATAAATGCAGGCAAAACATTCACACATATAAATGAATTTTTAAAAATGTTGTGGGGCAGAGAAGACAGCTCACTTGGTAAACGTACTTGTGCAAGCACGAGGACCCCAGTTCAATACCCAGAGCCAACAGAGAAAGATGAACACGAGAACACAGGCTTGCAATCCTACCACTGAGGCAGCAGAGGCAGGCAGACCTCTGTGAGAACAGCTCGGTCTACACAGTGAGTTCCACACTAACAAGGGCTACACACTGAAACCCTGTCTCAAACAAAACAAGTAAAAAAAACCAGCAAGGTGAACGGGCTAGCAATATGGCTCAGCAGGTAAAGGCACAGTTACAGGCGATTAGTGACCTAAATTCAATCCCCAGAACTCTAATATAAAGGTGAAAAGAAGGGAACGCTACAAAGTTGACCTCTGACCTCTATTCACACCAAGACATGCTTGCCTTCCTGTGTGCACACATGCAAGCTTATGTGCTCTCATGGACTCATAGACTCTTTCTACAAAGACTCAAAACTAAACAAACAAAAGAAGAAGAAGAAAACTTTTACACCTTAAGAAACTAAAAAAAGAACAGCAAACTCAAACCAAAGCCAGGTGAAAAGTAACGGAAGGCAAAGAAAAGAAAATAAATGAAGATTAGAAAGGAGGATATAAATCAGGTTAGAACTCGATCCACAGCTGGATACAGTCACTCACCCCTTTAATCCCAGCACTGGTGAGACTGAGGAGGAGGATCTGGTCAAGTTCAAACCCAACCCTGGCTATGTATTGAACTTTCAGATCAACTGAGTTACAGACTATGACTCTGTATTTAAAGGGGTGGGGAGGTTGGTTCTTGGAGCCTTGCGGGCTTGGGGGGGGGGGGGCGCAGTGCTTTGCTTTGCTTTGTTTTTATGAGGCCCTAGGCACAGAACCCAGGGCCTCCAGCAAGGTAGTTAGTCACTCTTCTACTGAGGTAGCTACAGTACTACCTGCTCAAGAGCTGACTCGTAGTTGGGCAGGGAGCAGGAGGTATGTGTCATTAAAACAGATAAAACACTCAGCTACAAACAAAGAGATAAGATTCGAGAGTAGTAATATTAAGAGTAAAAGAAAAGGAACTCTATTACTAGAGAGACTGCAAGATGCGGCAGCATACACCCGAAATCCTAGTACTGAAAAAGGAGAGTGAAGCAGGAAGTTAGTGAGTTCAGGAACAGCCTAGCAAGACAGTGAGACCTCGCCTCAAACAAACAGCAACAATGGAACAAAAGGAAACCTGAACAAGTATGTGTCACCAAATTAGACAGCCTAGACAAAACAGAAAATCTCGAAAAAAGCCCAAACCAACTAAGCCTGACACCTGAGTTCCTCCACCCCTGGAATGCACATAAATGGTCAGGATGCAACAGTGTGACTCTAACCCCAGCATGACTACCAAAAGATGTGACGGGAGAACTGGCTTGGAAATTCGAGGGGCAGCTAGCAGAAACAACAAAAGAAACCCTGCCCCAAGAAGGCTGTCCTCTGACCTGCAAACCCACACTTACATCACACATACAAAGGAATGGGGCAGGGGCATCACCTACCAAAAGGACACTAATAATAGGCTAAGTAACTAAACTACTCATCACAACTTCCAAAAACAGTGGGGCATGGTGGCTCACACCTATAATCCCTAGCACTCACAAGGCTGAGGCAGGAGGATTGCAATGTGCTTGAGGGCTACCTGGGCCACAGTGACTTCTATGCCAGCCTGGTTTACAGAGTAAAATCTTGTCTCAATGAATGAATGAATGACTAGATTGTGAAAGAAAAACCCAAGCATAGTCAGTTTCTCTAGTTAATTCTAATTCACAAACTCTGAAAACAAGGGATACTTGCAACTCCGTGTAAACCAGGACTGTAGTAACACCAAAAACAAAGACATAAATAAGCATACTTTATCAGTAGATAAAAAAATATTATCAGCCGGGCGGTGGTGGCGCACGCCTTTAATCCCAGCACTCGGGAGGCAGAGCCAGGCGGATCTCTGTGAGTTCGAGGCCAGCCTGGACTACCAAGTGAGTCCCAGGAAAGGCGCAAAGCTACACAGAGAAACCCTGTCTCGGAAAAAAAAAAAAATATTATCAAGCCAGGCACTGATGGCACAATCCTGTAATCCTAGGTGGATCTCTGTGAGTTCGAGGTCAGCCTGGTCTACAGAGCCAGTTCCAAGACAGCAAGAGATACACAGAGAAACCCTGTCTCAAAAAAAAAACAAACAAAACAAATTATCAACAAACTACCAATAAACTGGCAACTTATAAAAATGACCATGCTCTAGTACCACATCAGGCTTATTTCAGGAATAAAAGTTGGTTTCTATAGTAACATCTGACATCAGAAATCCGAGAGTGTACCTCAGCAGTAGAGCATTTGCCTACTATGAGGCCAAGGTAAGGCAAGGGGAAAAATATGCAATGTATTATATTATATTTCTACAATAACAGATATAAACAACATTTTCTAGGGCTGAAGTGTGGCTCAGTGGCAGAACACAAGGGCCCAGGTGTTCAAAACAAACAAACAAACAAACAAAAACTATAATCATCTTCAGAGTCACAGAATGTACTTGACAAAATCCAACTTTTTCTTTAATTATAAAGAGAGTCCAAGAAACTCAGAATGGAAGAGAACATCCTAAATTTGATAAAAGGAACTACAAAATATGACAATTGTCATACAAATGATGAAAGATGACTAAAACTTTAAGATCAAAAACAAGGCCAGGCGGTGGTGGCAAACACCTTTAATCCCAGTACTCAGGAGGCAGAGACAAGCGGATGTCTGAGTTCAAGGCCAGCCTGGTCTACAGAGCAAGTTCCAGGACAGCCAGGGCCACACAGAGAAATTCTGTCTCAAAAAAAACAAAACAAAACAAACAAACAAACAAAAAGATTTAAATTTAAAACAAAACAAACAAAACAAAACAAACAAACAAACAAAAAAACCACATGCCTTTGACCTCAATAGAGGCAGGTGGATCTCTGTGAGTTTGAGGCCGGCCTGATCTATGTAGTAAATTCCAAAACAGGGCTTCATAGAAAAACCCTGTCTCAAAGACAAAAGTATCCCAAGAATACACCCTTCAATGTGCAAAGCATTTTGAAAATAAAGAGTAAACAGGGTAGGGCTAACAATGATCTGGTAAGCCATTATCAGTTTTTCCTATCTTTAGAAATTACAAAATCACAAACACAACTGATAGACAGGATCCTGTAAGTAATCTCCAGTCTGCTATCATGCCAGAACCAACTGATACTATTTGTTAATGGCTCAGATCTTAAGGTATACAGTAGAAAACACATTCATCATGCTCCCTCTTAGGCACTGAGTGAGCTCTTTAGCATCTAACAATGTAGCAACAGAAACCTGGACTGTAATAGGGAAGCAAGGTACAGGGAGTTGTGTTTTTCTTTCATTTAGTTTATTCTGTGTGTCTGTCTGGGTATCAGAATGCCCCAGCACACATGTGGAACTCAGAGGACTTGTGGGATTCAGTTCTCATCTTCCACTATTCAGGAAGTCATAATTTATTTACGATAACATTCAGGTGCTCAGGCTGGACATCAAGTGTGTCTACCCAATGAGCCCTCTCACTGACCTGAAATACTTGTGGTATTTAATACCTGAAGACTGGCAAAGTGACTGTACAAGTTCAAAGACTGGAATCCAAGAAAGCACAGCCCACATTGGTGATGTGCCAAAACCCGTGAGATAATGAAGTAAACAGGAAAACAGACAGGATGATGACTGGAGTTGAGGGTGACAGGGTAAGGTTGGAGAGATGGATGAATCAGTAAAGTACTTGTTGCACAAGCATGAAGACTTGAGTGCAAATCTCAGCACTAACCCTTTGTGTATGTGTTTTGAGACAGTGTAGCTTTGGCTGTCCTGGAACTCGCTCTGTAGACCACCAGGCTGGCCTCAAACTCAGAGATCCTCATGCCTCTGCCTCCTGAGTGATGGGCATGCGCCACCTCTACCCAGCTAACTTACCCATTTTTAAGAGGGAGAGCTAAAGGTGAGAGTTTAGTATATGGAAATTGCCCTGAAGGAGGCCAAAAGAAAAGAGACAAGTAGGTATTAAAAGAGCTAAAAGAGCCTGCGGTGGTGGAGTTTGATCCCCACTACCACCCAAACCAGAGATGAGCATGGTAGGACATGCTTGGAATCCTAGCACTCAGAAGTAGACGAAGTGGGATCAGGAGCTCAAGGCCAGCCTCTGCTACACAGAGAATTCAAGACCAATCTATCGTGGATAAAGCACTGTCAAGGCTGGGAGTGGTGGTACATTCCTTTAATCCCAGCACTCAGGAGGCAGAAGCAGGCAGGTCTCTGTTGAGTTTGAGCTCAAGGACAGCCGGGACTACACAGAGAAACCTTGTCTCAAAAAAAAAAAAAAAAAAAAAGGAAAAAAAAAGGCTGTCTCAAAAACAAATAAATCTGGGGGCTGAAGAGATGATCAGTGGTTAAGAACACTTGTTTTTCTTGCAAAAAGGACCCAGGTTCAGTTCCCAGAACCAACACTCACAACTGTAACTCCATTTCCAGGGGATTGGACTCCCTCTTCTGGCCACCACAGGCACTGCATAAACACGTAACAATGACATACATGCAGGCAAAACACTAATGTTCAAATAAAATAATCTTAGAAAAAGAGAGAGAGGAGCAACAAAGTTAGCATGGCATTGAAGAGCACACCTTTAATCCCAGTACTTGAGAGGCAAAGGCAGATGCATCTCTGTGAGGTCAAGCCAGCCAGAGCTGTATAAAGAAACCCTGACTCAAAAAAACAGTTTTCAATATATGTATATGTATATATGTATGTGTTATGTAGACACACACACACACATATATATTTATAGCATGGAGTGGGATGCATTGGTTTGAGAGTTTTCAAAGAGAAAATACTTCATGGAGTAACGCTGGAGACATCTCAGCAGTTCAGAACACTTGCTGTTCTTTCAGAAGACCAGAGTTCAGTTCCCAGCACCCACATCAGACAGCTTACAACCATCTGTCACTGCAGCAGAGGATTAGACATCCACATCTGGCATCCTCCAAGGTTGCCTGCCCACACTCGATATGCACATACCCACATATAGACATACAAACACACATACCCCATATTTAAAAATTATAAAAATAAATCTTTAGGGGTTTTTGTTTTTGTTTTTAATTTCAGATCCAACAATACAAATAACAAAGCCAGGAACTGTGGGTGTTATCTTTCTGAAGGTGGGTTTGAAAAAGTCTGAGCAAAAATGAGCAACAACTGTTGGCTCTACAGAGAATGTTGTTTTGTTTTGTGAACCAAGGGCTGGGCAAAAACCCAACCGCTGGCTATGCCTCCAAGCCCAAGGCAGCAACATTTAAGCCTGAAAATTCCTTAAGAAATGTCCACTGCCTGTAATTACACACAACTTATAACTTTTATTCCTTGACCCTATAAAAATATCACATAAAATATTAATTTTGAAAAGGCATCTGCATCAACAAGCACAGCCTAAGATTTTCAGCAAAATAATTACCAAAGGTCTCATACAAGCTAAGCACCATCTCATACATTTCTAACTATAAAGACACTCTTCCTTGTCTTACTCACTAAGTATCAACTACTGATCTATTGAGAAGATTCGGCCTTTTTAGTGTATTATGACTTTTACAAACATTCTTTACATTTGTCTGTGAAATCACTGCTTTAACTCTGAACAGAGTGCAGACTAGAGGACTTCTGAAAGCACAGCTGATAGGCTTAGCTGTTCATAAGCACAGTATTACAACAGTAATGCTATACATCAACAGTCTCAGTGCTAACTTGTGTTACCTTTATAAAATACTTTACAAACCTTAATCAATACGATACTTTACTCAATAAACAGTTCAATTATTTAAAAAACAAAGCACCAAACATAAGAGTATAATAGGGAAGTTACCAGGCTGAGCTCAAGAAGTGTCAAGAGGTCTGTACAGCTTAGGGAAAAAAGAGGAAAAAGCAGGGTCAACTAATAATTCCAACTTAAAACAACTTTAGTGCACCCTCCCCAACAGTTTGTAATTCCAGTTCCAGGGAACTCCAATGCCCTCTTCTGGCCTCCAAGGGCACCAGGCACGTAAAACAACCATATACATATATAATTTTTAATTTGTAAGAAAACTATGCTGGAAGATTCCCTAGTGAACCCATTTCTTTTTCTTTTTTTTTTTTTTTTTTTTTTTTTTTTTGGTTTTTCGAGACAGGGTTTCTCTGTGTAGCTTTGTGCCTCTCCTGGAACTCACTTGGTAGCCCAGGCTGGCCTCGAACTCAGAGATCCGCCTGGCTCTGCCTCCCGAGTGCTGGGATTAAAGGCATGCGCCACCACCGCCCAGCGTGAACCCATTTCTTTAGTTGGACTGTTTTTCAGAAATCTTTGAATAACTTATTGAAGTAAGGGTATCTTTTTGGTTTAGAATTTTTGTTTTATCTGGGGGCAGAGGCTGAGACAAGGTCTTTACAGACCATGCAGCCAGAAAATCAGTATGTAAACTAGACTAGCCTGGAACTCAGAACAATCCTCCCACATCATCCTAGTATTACAATAAAAGATCCAGTTGGCCTATTTTTTGACTACTTTAAATTTTTTTTTATACATTTACCTATTTATTCTTCGTGTTTGTGTATGTGCCCATTCACACACATGCACCAAGTACATATGCAGAAGTTAGGACAGACTGCCAGACTGCCAGAGTCAGCCCCCACCCCTTTTTTTTCTGGAGCTGAGGACTGAACCCAGGGCCTAGCAAGCGCTCTACCACTGAGCTAAATCCCCAACCCCAGAGTCAGCTCTCTCTATCCATTGTGAGGGCCCTAAAAACCCAACTCAGCTCATCAAGCTGGGCACCAAATACCTTTATCTCCTGAGCCCCTATTTTATTTCTTTTAACCATCGTTACAGATGAGCATGAGGACTCATGACGGTAATATGAGCACTAAGAGGGCAAAGGCAGAGGGATATTAGTTGTACGTTTAAGAACAGTCTTCTCTAAATAGTTGACACTGTCTCAAAACAAAACAGTAACAAAAAAATCTGTAGGCATATTATTTTGCCTAATTATTATTATTTATATAGTAAATATAAATACATATTTTCTTAAACAGAAACCACGTTTTCTATAATATTTAATAAAATTTTATTTTCTACTTGTTTGTTATTTTGTTGTTTTTTGAGATAGGGTCTCTCTATGTAGCCCCGGAAGTCCTGAAACTTGCTATATATATGTAGACCAGGCTGACCTCTAACTTGCAGAGATTTGCCTGTCTATGCCTCCTGTGTGCTGAGATTAAAGGCACACGCCACCAACCCTGCCATCTTGTTTTTTAAATTATTTATTGTGTGTGTGTATGTGCATATGCACATCCCCCCACAGCACCCATGTGGAGGACAGAGAACAATCTGCAGGAGTAGATCCCTTCTTCAATCATTTGAGACCCAGGATCAAATTCAGGTTGTCAGTCTTAGTAGCAAGGACCTTTATTGGCAGAGCCTTCTCGCCAACCCTGACTTCTACATTATAATCCTCTGCCTTAGTCTGCCTAGTGCTGGGATTACAGGCATGGACCATCATGTCCACCTCAAATTTCAAATAATAATTTTATAATTTATGTGGGAGATACAATAAAAATTACCACTTCCTGATAGCAACTGTTTATAATTTCTAATTCTTTACAATCATTCTGCAAAGAATTAATACTCTTATTTTGTATTTTAAAACCTCAGTTGGCCTCTCTAAGACACTGGAGGAATACTCACTACTTTAATCAACTGGTAGAGCTAATCAATAGTCAAACAGAACAAACCTAGATCCTATGATATCATAATATCTTATCCAGTTCACATATAGTTCACCCATCATATACAGTTCAGAAGCAGAGCATTTGCCTAATATATTCAAGATTCTGAGTTTGATGCCTAGCACTGAAAACAGGAAAAATAATACATCACATTTACTTATACCAAAAATATAGAATTAATTCTAATCATAAAGAAGTATCACACAAACCCAAATTAGAAGACAATGTAAAATATAATTATCCTATACTCTTTAATATGTCAATGACAAGAAACTGAAGAACAAGCCTACCCTACTAATGGCAGACTTGAAATTCCAGCTACCCAGGAGGCTGCAGGAAGGGAGGCTGAGAAGAACAGCCTGTGCTGAGCATAATGGAGTTGGTATGGAGAAGAGGAGGACAAAAGGAGACATCGACTAGAGAGAACTGATGCCTAAATAATACTTAACTAAAAAGGAAAACAAGCACTCCAGAAATTGTATCTTGCCTAATTAATGAAGATGTAGACCCCGAAGACCCAAACTCAGCTTTACACAAATTCAAAACAGCTCTTGCTGCACTTAACTTGGACAGAAAGGCCCCTATGACTGGACATTTAGTGGGCAATTAGTATCCTAACCAATATTCTTTATTGCCACTTTAAGGTAATTTTGAGGAACTATTTTTACATTGGAATTAACATATAATTTAACAATCATTTTCTCTTCTCTCTCTGGGGTCTCATGTAGCCCAGGCTGGCTTCAAACACACTACAGCCAAAGATAACACTGAATGAACTTCTGATCCTCCTGCCTCCACTTCCTGAGTGCTGGGGTTACAGGCCTGTTCCCCTACACCCAGTTTTCATGGTGCTGATGTTTGGAACCCATGTAGAGGTAGAGAGCCAGAATTGATTGCAGAGGTTTTCTCTGACCTCCACATGTGTACTGTGTGCTTCCCCTTCCGCCTATGTGCGTCGTGCATGTACATACACCTTTATAACAAGAAAAAAGGGAGGGTGGTGAGATTGCTCAGTTAGTCAGAGCTCCCACCATACAAGCCTGGAGCCCAGGAACATACACATTGTAAAGTAAGAGAATCAGCTCCCCAAAGCTGTCCTACTTCTACAGGCATGCCATGGCGTGCAGAAGCCTGCACTCACACATATGTTCATCATAATAATAAAAATGAGGGGGAAAGAAACCTTAAAAATGGAATCTTAAGATGTTGCCCTAAGATCGCCTCAAAAATTTGTCCTCAAGTCATCTTGTCATAGCCTCACATGTAGCTGAGATAATTTTCCTTTTTGTTTGTTTTTGAGACAGAGTCTGTTATGTAGCTCTGACTGTTCTGGAACTCACTCAGGCTGGTCTCAAACTCACAGAAATCCACCTGCCTCTGCCTCCTAGGTGCTGGGATTAAAGTCATGCACCACTATGCCTGTGATAATTAATATCTGATACTGCTTTTTATAAAATTATGTAGAGAATCTTTTCAAAAATACTACTAAGGAAAATTTTATATTGGACTGAGGGTATGCTTGCTTGATGGTAGAACATTTGACTAACATACATGAAGTGCCAGTCTCAAGTTCCAGCACAATATACACATGAGTACACACTTGGGAATGTCACATAATGATGGTAAAGTACTTGCAAGTCTTTTACCCACTGAGCCATCTTATAGGCCCAAAATGCAATTTTAAAAACAACAGGAGGGCTGGAGAGATGGCTCAGTGGTTAGGAGCATTGGCAGCTATTCCAGAGTTTCTGAATTCAATTCCCAACAACCACATAATGGCTCACAGCCATCTATAATGGGATCTGATGCCTTCTTCTGGCATGCAGGCATACATGCAGATAGAGCACCATATACATTTAAATAAATCTTTATTTAAAAAACAAACAAACAATAAACAAAAAAAACCAAAAAACTCAGAAAACAGGGCTGGAGAGATGGCTTGGTGGTTAAGAGCACTGACTGTTCCAACAAAAGACCCAGGTTTGATTTCCAAAGAACACGTGGTAGCTCACAACTGTATGTTAACTGTGTATGTGGTATAGACATTCACATGGGCAAAATATCCATACAAATAAATAAAATGTAAAAAAGAAAAAAGGAAGTTAAGACATGATGGTACAAATCTATAAGGCAAGCACTGGAGAGTAGGAGGAAGGCAGATCTTCAGTTAGACAGCAGCCTGGATGATACAGCACACTGGACTAGCCTGAGTGAGCTATGACATCCTGTTTCAAAAAACTGAGATGGCTCAGCAAGTAAGAGCACTGGTTGCTCTTCCAGAGGACCTGGGTTCAATTTCCAACACCCACATGGTGGCTCACAACCATCTGTAACTCTAGTTCCAGAGGATTCAACAGACACCCTCTTCTGGCCTTCACAGGCACACACACACACACGGTGTGCAAAATGCAAAATACAAAATCTATACAGGCAAAATGCACATGCATGTTAACTAAAAATATTTTAAAAAGCAAAGCAAACAAACAAAAACACCAAAAAGGAAACAGATCCTCCTCACTGTTCAATCAGCAGCTTTTTCCTTTAGATGACCTAAGCTATCCCCCCCAGAGGCTCCACAAAAAAGCTATCAGTGAACATCTTTTAGTGTAGTCCAAATCCCAGGGAAGCTGGGGAGAAAAATCTAAAGTTTTGAGACCAGCACTGGTTACACAGAAAGCTCTGGGCCATCCTGGGCTACATAGCAAGACTCTGTTTTAAACCACTGAAAACGAAACACGATAAAAATAAAACCCTTTTGGAAGGAAAAAAAAAACTAATTCCCTGCTCCAGACTTGCAAACGCTTGCAAGGCATACAGGGTACCGTCTGCATCACTAACATTCATTTGGCCTTGCTTCGAAACCTCATACTTGTTGTGGAATAATACTATGTAATAATACTATGTAATACTATGTAATAATACTATGTAAATGCGTAACATTTGTTTATGCTGCATTTGTTTAATTATGTGAAGATGTGTTGCTGTTTCACCATGTCTGCCTTAGGCACCTGATGGGTCTAATAAAAAACTAAATGGCCAACAGCTAGGCAGAGGAGGTATAGGCAGGGCTGTTGGGCAGAGAGAATAAGTAAGTAGGAGCAATCTAGGCTGGGAGAGGAGGGAAGAGAAGAGAGTGAGGGAGAGAGAGAGTGAGACACCAAGGGCCAGCTGGACACAGAAGAGGAAAAGTAAAACATACAAAATAAAAGAAAGGTAAGAAGCCCCAAGGCAAAATGTAGATGAAGAGAAACAGGTTAAATAAGTTATAAGAGCTAATGGGACAAGCATAAGGCTGAGCATTCATAACTAATAAGTCTGTGTCATGATTCGGGAGCTGGCTGGTGGCCCAAAAGAAAGCCTGCTACACATACTGCTTTAATTTCTTTTTATTTCTTTTTAAAGACTAACTTTATTATTATTATTATTATTATTATTACTACTACTACTATTATTATTATTAATCACCAGGACTTCACTTATGGTTATTCTAACCTGTTTCTTCCATAATACAAGATAATTCATTTAATAAACTAAAAGATAGCCTAGCTACAACAGTTCAACAACAGAGTCTCCTATGTTGTTCTGTTCTGGCTAGCCTGAACTTGCTGGTAGACCAGGCTGGCCTCAAACTCTGCCTGCCTCTGCCTCTGGTGCTGAGATTAAGATTGTGCTACCACATTCAACATGGTAATCTTTCTTGACCAATTGTAAAGAATACTTATCAGAGTAAAAGAACTTAGGGGTAAGCACTAACATAGCAAATATTTATCTGTTAACAGCAGCAAAATACAAAGCTAATTTTAGACTCAATTTAACACAAGAATTATGTAAAAAAAAATTCTACTCTGTACCAAATATAACAGAAAATTTCAGTATGAAATTCTACAAAACTCCTGAAAAGAGTAAGGGAAATAACTCATTGGTAAAATATTTGCCTCATGCACAAAACCCTGTGTTCCAACCCCAATACCAAAAATAAAACAGAGTATCATCCAAGGCAGCCACAGTGGTCCAAGTCTGAAACCCCAGCACCTGGGAAGCTGAAGCAGAGAAATCATGAGTTCAAGGTCTGATTGGCTGGCCTGATAAGACCCAATCTCAAAAATCAAAAAGAACAATAAAAATGTATCAAGCCATGGGTCTGAAATTAGAAAGGAACAGATAAGACTCATTATTCGCTAAGATACTGCTTCATAGCCAACCCTGACACCTGAGTTCCATCCCTGAACTCACACGGTAGGAGAGAACTGGCTCTCTCAAGCTGTCCTTGGAGCTCAAAAAACACAAGGAGATACATATGTGTGTGTGTGTGTGTGTGTGTGTGTGTGTGTGTGTGTGCATGTGTGCATGCACAAGTATGCACACACACCGTTAATAAATGTAAGGACAATAAATCACATGAAGGGGAAAAGGTACTCTTTCTGTTAAGAAGCTTGTCAACTGGATCAATATAGTACAGAGTATTAATAACTTTGTACCGGACACTGTGCTCAGTGCCGTACTGAATTAACTGTCTCACTTCACTTGCAAGAATAACAAAGGAGCTGGGGGTGTAGTGCAGTAGTAGAGTGCTGGTCTAGAGCACAAGGGGTCTGGGTTCAATTCCTAGTGCTATAAACTGGACCATGAGACAAAGGAAGGAAGGAAAGTGCTGTAGCAGAGATGATAACACCTGGAATTCAGGATGAAACAAATGGTTCTCCTGGAACAACATTCAATTTGACCATTATCACCTCTTTCCTGCACTTACTATTTATTCACTCTGTAAATGCAATGTTAAATCCTGAGTGTTCTAGAAAGGGCCGATTAGAGCACTCCTTCTCCCTCAGTGTCTTTACTTCCACCCAAGAGACTCACCTGCACCACTTGTTTCTGGGGCTGTGCTGCGTGTGTTGTTGGCATCTGTGGTTTTTCCCGAGCACCTCGGCAACGATCATTGCTCACCGAAGTCATCATATACAGAATATACAAAATAATGTATGTACAAAATACAAAATCTGCAAAGAAAGAAAGCATTATAAGCAAAACTTCCAAATCATGGTTAAAACACACACACACACACACACACACACACACACATCTAATTCAAGGGGGGAAAGACACACAAAATAAAACATAAAAATGCTTCAGAATATTTTTTCAAAAAGAGCTAAGTACGGTAGTGCATGTTTTTAATTCCAGCACTTGGGAGTCTGAGGCAGACAGACCTGAGTTGAGACCAACCTGGTCTACACATAGCAAGTTCCAGGCCAGCCAAGGCTACAGAGAGACTCTGGCTCAACTTGGAGAAAGGAGAAAGGAGGGAAGGGGGGAAGGAGGGAAGGGGAGGGGAGGAGAGGAGAGGGGAGGAGAGGAGAGGGGAGGGGAGGGGAGGGAAGAGAAAAGAGGGGCTAGAGAAATGACTCAGTGGTTAAGAGCACTGGCTGCTCTTCCAGAGGTCATGAATTCAATTCCCAACCAACCACAGGGTGGCTCACAACCATCTACAGTGGACTCTGATGCCCTCTGCAGGCATAAAGGCATACATGCAGTTAGAGCCCTCATGCGCATAAAAATAAATAACTCTTTTTTTTTTTTTAATTTCAAAAAAAGAAAAGGAAAGAAAAATTGGCCCAGAAGCATTCTAAATTATGCTTGTATAATTTTTGGTGGGTGGGAGACAGTTGAACACAGAGCTACATAAATATTAAATGTACACTCTACAACACAGCTACATCATCAGTTACTTGTAAATCTTAAGGTAATTTTGCTCATGTAATCAAAAATGTTATGGTTGGGTCTGACAAGATGGCTCAGTGGCGACACCAGACCTGACAACCTAAAATTCACTTCCCAGGACTCACAAAGTAGGAAAGAATTAACACTAACAGGCTGTCATCAGACCTCCATTTGTGCACCTTCACACACACACACACACACACACACACACACACACACACAGTGAGAGAAAGTAAAAAAAATGTAAACACAATTTTATGTTAATGAGGACACAATAGCTCTGCTTGTAATGCCAATACTTGGGACACTGGGACAAGATGATTAAGAGTTCCAGGGGCATAGAGAGATGGCTTAACAGTTAAGAACATTTGCTGGGGCTGGAGAGATGGCTCAGAGGTTAAGAGCACTGGCTGCTCTTCCAGAGGTCCTGAGTTCAATTCCCAGCAACCACATGGTGGCTCACAACCATCCGTAATGAGATCTGGTGCCCTCTTCTGGCTTGCAGGCATACATGCAGGCAGAACACTGTATACATAATAAATAAATAAATCTTAAAAAAAAAAAAAAAAAAAGAACATTTGCTGGCTGGGCGGCGGTGGTGCACGCCTTTAATCCCAGCACTCAGGAAGCAGAGAGACAGGTGGATCTCTCTGAGTTTGAGGCCCAGCCTGGTCTACAGAGTGAGTTCCAGGACAGGCTCCAAAGCTACAGAGAAACCTTGTCTTGAAAAAAATAAAAATAATTAAAAAAAAAAAAAAAGAACATTTGCTGTTCAATTATGAGGACTAGATTTTGCATCCCAGCATTCAAAACAAGCCAGAGCTCCAGGGAAACCTTTAAACACAAGCTCTAATTGAAGCAGCCTTAAACCCAGCACCCCTTAAACCATGCCTAGAACCATCTAAAGGCAGATATAGAGATAAAGTAGCCCATGACTATAATCTTGGCACTCAGGTATAGGGAGAAGGATCAGAAGTTCAAGGTTATCCTCAGCTACATAGAACTCAAGGGATGTCTGGGCTACTTAAGACTTTATCTCAAATAAGTTAAATGTCAAATTCTGGATAATTTTCATCTTTGGCATAACCACCCCAGAGCATAAAGGGGAATAATTCAAACAGGCCAAAGCTAAGTTTCTACCCAAGTTTATCTACTGAAAATATCTCTAACAGAATGCAAGTACCCAGGATTGTTTTCTAGCAGTTTTCCCTGTCCCTGTTCCTCTGTCCTCTTCTCTGTGGTGTGGGTTCCATTATGCTGCCCAGACTGACCGCAAAATGAACCGCTTTGCTTTAGTACCTGGTAATACTGACCAGACTCTCCTTTTATGTATGCACTGCTTTCCTTTGGTTTCTTCAGGATCTACATTCAACTCATACTTTACTCTAGCTATTCTGTTTCCAGACTTGTCTTCATAATCTTAAGTGTTTATAAGACCAGAGGGCTGGGGATGCAGCTCAGCTGGTAGAGTGCTTGTCTAGCATGCACCCTGGGTTCAATCCCCAGTTCCCTGTAAAACAGGATATGATGGCATACATATGTAATGAAGGCCTGGGGAGGTAAAGATAATCAGAAATTCAAGGTCATCCTCAGCTATCTTGGGACTTCTGGGTGTCCTTTAGATCTGATGATCATAAATTACAAGAAACTAACTGTGGTGGTCTGAATGAGAATGGTTCTCAAGAGTCACATGTTTAAATACTTGGTCTCCAGTCAGTGGAAGTCTTTGGGAAGAATTAAGACGTGCAGCCTTATTAGAGGTGTGTCACTGGGGGTGGACTTTCAACTCTGAAACTCCTGATCAGATGTGAGCTCTTGGCTACTTCTCCACCGCCATGCCTGCTGTCTGCTGCAATGCTCCCTCCCTCCCCACCATGGTGATAATAAACTACTCCCTGAAACTGTAAGCAAGTGCCAATTAAATGCTTTCTTTTATAGAAGTTACCTCGTTCATGGTCTTTTCACAGCAATAGAACAGTGACTAAAAAACTACCCAAAACTCATCACACTACTTCAGACACTATAAATAAATATGTGTTTCAAATGTATTCGTTAGAAAAGGCCTAATATCTTCTTAATCAGACACCCTGATATTTACTTTCAGGGCAGGTCCTGTACTAACTGGGTATATTACAGCACTGCTTTTTACATTATAACAGCAAGTAACCAATTAACTAGAACATCTCACATACCCCAAAGGCTAGTTTAAACATTTTATCTTATTTCCAACTGCCTCTCAGTCATATGAAACACACTCCACATCCTATTTTGAGCTTAACAACTTTGAGACTACTAATTTGGTTACTTTGTTTTCATTATATAGAATGCTGGTTTTATCATAATTGTTTTCCTTTGAGAGCATCCTCTGAGTTTTTAAATTTTTATTTTACTCATGATTTTTGTGTGCTCACGCCCACTTGTGTGTCACAGCCAATATGTGGAGGTCAGAGGACAACTTTTGAAAATCAGTTCTCTCCTCTACAGTAGGATCCAGGAACTGAACTCAGGCCTCAGATTGTGTGGCAAGTGTTTTTACCCAATGAGCCATCTCAGAGACATCCTGTTATCTGAGTTTAAAGATCGCAGTAGGAAGTAGGGTAATCCCTGTACTTGGGAGGCAGAGGCAGGTGGAGCTCTCAGAGCTACACAAAACCCTAGTGAGGGAGGGAAGGAGGGAGGGAGGGAGGGAGGGAGGGAGGGAGGGAAGGAAGGAAGGAAGGAAGGAAGGAAGGAAGGAAGGAAGGAGACAAATTTTCTAAACCACAAAGAAATATTTATATTGCTTAAATGAAGCAATTCATTTTGGCAGGACTAGGGACTAACCTACAGCCTCACACATACAAGATAAGCAATCCATTTGTGAAAACAATGTAAGTATGTTTAATATAATAAAGAACCTCTTCTTATAGAATGTCGTCCAGTGAGAAAACTACAAGAACTTAATACACACCCTTACACTAAATTACATGAACTTTGTGATTTACAAAAGACAAGTTTTATAGCCTATTACAACAAAACATTATTTTGATGATTTTTCTCAAAATGCGTCAGTAATTAAAGATACTTGCTATCAAAGCTGACAACCCAAGTGAAATCACCAAGACCCATATAATGGAAGGAAAAGAACTGGCTCCTGCAAGTTGCCCTATCACATTCCAACATGGCATACACATACAATAAGTGTTTTTTAACAGGTTTTTTTTTTTTTTAAAAATTGGGGGCTGGGGATGTAGCTCAGTAGGTAGAGTACTCAGCCAGCACGCATGAAACACTAAATAATTCCCAAGTACTCCATTAAGCTGGGCATACTGATGCACACCTGTAATTCTCCATTCAGGTAGAGATAGAAAACCACAAGTTTAAGGCCATCTTCACCTACAAAGTAAGTCTGAGACCAGCCTGGGATACAGGAGACCCTGTTCCTCCTAAAAAGAGCAAGATTGTTGCAGAATACTTATTTACAGTGTAAAGATGTATCTCTACATAAGGCACCCTCTGATTGGTTTAATAAAAAGCTGAATGGCCAATAGCCAGGCAGGAGAGAATAGGCAGGACTTCCAGACAGAGAAAAGTCAGAGGTATGAATCAAGGCACGAGGGAGACATGTACCAAGTCTGATGTGCCATACCGAGGAAAAGTAAAAGCCACATGGCAGATGGGGCTGGAGAGACGGCTCAGCGGTTAAGAACACTGGCTGTTCTTCTAGAGGTCGTGAGTTCAATTCCCAGAAACCACATGGTGGCTCACAACCATCTGTAATGATATCCGGCACCCTCTTCTGGCCTGCAGGCAGAATACTGTATCCACAATAAATTTAAAAAAAAAAAAAAAAGCCACATGGCAGAATGTAGATTAATAAAAGCAGGTTAATTTGAGTTATAAGAGTTAGTTAGGGACAAGTCTAAGCTAAAGGCCAAGCTTTCATAATTAATAAGAAGTCTCCGTGTTGTTATTTGCTGCCTGGCAGTCCAAAGAGCCAGCCAAGAAAGCTAGCTGCACAAGATGGCTCAGGAGGTGAGTGACTGCTGAGAAAGGCTGACAATCTAAGTTCACTAAGGGGGAAAGGAGAGAACCAATCCCCTAAAACGACCCTCTGGAGTCCACGTGAGACCTAGCCCACAACAGCTAAATATTAAATTAAAAAATTAGGAGCTGCCAGTGGTGGTGGCAGTGGCACATGACTTTAATCCCAGCACTCAGGGGGCAGAGGCAGGCGGATCTCTGTGAGTTCGAGGCCAGCCTGGGCTACCAAGTGAGTTCCAGGAAAGGCACAAAGCTACACAGAGAAACCCTGTCTCGAAAAACCAAAAAAAAAAAAAAAAAGTTAAAGAGCACTGGCTGCTCTTCCAGAGGACCCAGATTCAATTCCTAACATCTATGTGGCAGTGTGTAACCATCTGTAACTTCAGTCCCAGGGGATCTGACACCCTCTTCTGGCCTCCCTGGGCACTGCATGCATGTAGTTCATAGACATGCCTACAGGAAAATCATTCATACACATAAAATTTTAAAAAATAAACAATTTCACTAATTCACTGAGTATAAACATTAAAATTTTATATCTCCACTTATCAGCAAATAAAACATTCCTAAACCGGGCGGTGGTGGTGCACGCCTTTAATCCCAGCACTCGGGAGGCAGAGGCAGGCAGATCTCTGTGAGTTCGAGGCCAGCCTGGGCTACAATGAGTTCCAGGAAAGGCACAAAGCTACACAGAGAAACCCTGCCTGGAAAACAAACAAACAAACAAACAAACAAACAAATAAATAGCATTCCTAATGAAGATGTAATTACGTGATAAAAATGCCCCCAGTTCCAGACTTAAAGCAAAATGCTCTAGTCCTGGCTGTCCTGGGGCTATCTATTTAGATCAGGCTGGCCTTGAACTCAGAGATCCTCCTACTTCTACCTTAAATGCTGGGATCAAACACATGAGAAACCACACCCAGCCAAAATACTTGCTTTGTAAAACCTAAGACCACCACTCGGTTTAGAGCTCAGTTTGCTTTTGGGTTTCTTTCTTTTCTTCTTTTGAGATAGTCTTACACACCACAGGCCTGGCCTCCAAATTTAATATATAGTTTAGAATGACTTTGAATTCTTGACCTTTCTGGCTCTACCTCCCTAGTACTAGGATTATGGGTAGGTGTTACTAGCATCAGCCGGTTTTGGTTTTTTTTCCGGAGCTGAGGACCGAACCCTGGGCCTTGCGCTTGCTAAGCAAGCACTCTACCACTGAGCTAAATCCCCAACCCTTGTTTTGTTTTTTAAGATTTACTTTTATGTGTGAGAGCTTTACCTGCATGTATGTGTGTTCACCACTTGTGTGCCTAGGAGATCAGAGAGGTCATCAGATTTCCTGGAACTAAAGAGTGATTGGGAACTGTTACAAGGATGCTGAAAACGCAGTCCAAGTCCTCTCTCTGCAAGAGCAGTAAATGTTTTTTGGTTTTGGGGGTTTTTTTGTTTTGTTTTGTTTTTGTTTTTTTAGACAGGGTTTCTCTGTGTAGTTTTGGTGCCTGTTCTGGATCTCACTCTGTAGACCAGGCTAGCCTTGAACTCACAGAGAGATCCGCCTGGCTCTGCCTCCTGAGTGCTGGGATTAAAGGTATGTGCCACCACTGCCCAGCTGCAATAAGTGCTCTTAACTACCGAGGCATCTCTCCAGCCTGGGTTTTTTATTTTTTTGAGATAGGCACTTGCAATACTATAGCCCAGGCTGGCCCAGAACACAATCCTCCTGTCTCAGCCTCCCAAGTGCTGGGATTATTGGTATAAACAAGCACTCTTAGCTTTACATTGCTTCCTTTACGTTTATTTGAAAAATGACAGGTCTTTTTTTTTCCTCTTTTGTTTTTCACAGGCACACACGCACGTGTGCACACACACACACAAACATACATGCCTACATACAAATAATTAAATTACATAGCTCAGTAGCAGAACACTTGTCTAGCATGTATGAAGTTCCAAGTGCTACTCTAATACTACAGGAGAAAACACACACACACACACACACACACACACACACACACCAAGTGCTACTCTAATACTACAGGAGAAAACACACACACACACACACACACACACACACACACACACACACACGCGCGCGCGCGCGGCTACAAATTTATGAAATTTAGCAAAACAAAAATAGAGGGTGAACTGGCTCAGTGAGTAAAAGCTCTCACCACAGAAGTCCAATCCCTCCAAGCCAGCAAAGAGCCAGATTAGGTGGCATGCGTGCACTTATGCCGAGACAGGAGATGAAGACAGAACCAGCAACAAGTACAAAGCCAGTCAGCCTGGAATACACAGCATGACAGACAGAAACAACAGACTGCCTCAGCAAGGTGGAAGGCAAGAATTAACCCCTACATGATGTGCACACATGCACATGCACACACTACAAAGGGACGGAAGAAGGGAGGGAGGGAGGGAGGGAGAAAGAGAGGGAGAAACTTACCAGAGTCACTAAAAAACCCTTAAAATTGTTTACTCCCTCTAAACTGAAAATGGAAGGCATGGAAACCAGATTAGGAAGAAACACCTTCAACTAAGACACCAAAACAATACATGGAGAGACTCTGCTTTCTTCTGGAAACAGACCCTTGGGTAGTAAATATATCTGTGTTTGCAGCCAGTACCCAGCTGCCAGACATAGGAACTGCATTTACACTTTTTCCATCAGCTCTACTACTTTGGAACAGGTTCCAAGAGAATTCTTAGAATAGAAACAGACAAGAGCAAGAGACTTCTAAAAATAATCTGTCAGAAACTCTTCCATATCTCAGGTTCTTGAGCTACAGAAAGCATGAGGTTACTCCAATCTATCCAGTAAAATTTCAAAACATAAATGAAAAAATAAAATAGAGAATAAAAAACCAAATGAAATTTCTATCCTTTTTACCTCATCTTATTCAAAGTAAACTTGATGTGATACAGTGATAGATTTTTAACTTAGAATTGCTGATACATTTTTAACTTCTTTAAAACAAAAGTTAGGGGGGCAGTGGTGGTGGTGCACGCCTTTAATCCCAGCACTTGGGAGGCAGCAGCAGGCGGATCTTTGTGAGTTCGAGGCCAGCCTAGTCTATACAAAGTGAGCTCTAGGCTAGCCAGGGATATACAGGGAGACCTCTCTCAACAAACAAGCAAGACTCCACCAAGACTACCTACAGAGGGGCAGGGGATATGGCTCACCTAGTGCTTACTTGTCCTATAAACATGATAACCTGAGTTCAAGCCTCAGGACTCACATAAAAGCCAAGCATGGTGGTGCACACCTGTAATTCTAGGGCTGATGAGGTGGACCTAAGGATCTCCATCGGGGCATGTGGTCAGCTAATGTAGCTGAACTGACAAACTGGGTTCAGGGTAGAGAACTGAAGAAGACACCCAGCATCAACTTCTGGCCTCTAGACACACTCACCCACAAACAAAGAAGAATGCCTACAGAGAAAATTAACTCATTTCTAAGTCTCTGCCTTTGGTAAAGATGATCCCAGGTGTACACTCATTCCCCAAATTCTAAAACCAGTAAGTAATGACAACAGCAGCAACTATATATTGTTTTATAGGTGCCAGATACTATTTTAAGATCTCAGATAGCCTGTACTTGCTATGCAGCATGACACTGGCTGTGTAGCCCAGGCTACCCTCAAACTTATAACTGGCCTCCAGCCCCAGCCTCTAAAGTGCTAAGATTATCAACATGTGCAATCAAGCCTGACTTTTAGGATATTAAATCACATACTATTCAGCACTCCAAAGTATATAATACTCCCATTTTACAGAGTCACAGCTCATTAAGTGACAAAGTGAAGACTTCAAACCCACCTGGCTTCCTCGTCTGTGAGGTACACTATACCATATTCAAATGTTCAATTATAGAAATAGAACAGTCCCCAACTTGGCCTCCTTCTATAAGGCAACCAGTAACTGTTGACATCACCTAAATACCTCATTCCTAATCCAAAATATCTAGCCTGGGCCAGAATCCCAGCAAGATCCACAGCCTTTCAAATACCCAACAACAATTACTCCTTTTGAGTCTCTAACATTATTGAACTCTCGTGATCAGTTCTGTTTTCTTACTTTCATTTAATTTCCAATCTGCATTCTTGCTTTTTCCATCAGAATCCATTATGCTCAACCTTCTTCTGCCTGGGAAATTAGTAAAGAATCTCTACTGGTTTAAAAAGTCCAGAACAGGCAGCAAGAAGAACTCAACACTGCCAGTCTGGGGGAGAATAAGGCAACAAGGGTGCTAAACACTCGATTCCGAGGCCTAATTCCCCGCAGCTCAACTGCTAGTGCTCACTTGCCAGGAGCTGACCAAGCTGATACTGTTATTGTCCCCAGCTGCAGAGGGCAGGGTCAGGCCTCCAGCAGCTGGTGGACAAGGATGAACTCCCTACACCCACACAATGCTATCAGCTAGGCTGTGCTTATAACCTGCCCATGAAAAAGATGAATGCTGGTGCACTCTTGAACATTAGAGGACATCCAATTTCATCTGGTACAGTTACAGTTCTCTGGCTACCTACAGTCAGAGAAAAAAAAGTATTTCATTGTCTGGGGCTTCTTCCATACAGGTGTCCCATTCCTATCCAGCTTTCTCAGCTTTAAAATCTCACTTTTTAAAAAATTATTTTATTGCTCTTTCATGGTGCTAGGGATCAAATCCAGGACTTCACATATGCTAGGCAACCATTTTATCACTGAGCCACATACCCAGCCTTTAAACCCTCTCTTCCTAGCAGGATTGAGGATTCTTTGCCCTCCAATGAAGTCACTCATTATTCATAACTAATCTTTACCCCTACTTCTACAAAACCCATGTCCAAACAAACAAACAGCCCATATTACACACAACATTTACTATGATGCAAAAAGAACCTCGGAAGTGTATTCACTAAGCTGTTTATTTGTTCTGAGAGGCAGGATCTCTCTTTGTATCCCTGACTGGCCTACTACATACCTCAGGCTTGTGTGCGGCAGAGGCAGGGGGCCTCCATGAGTTTAAGGCCAACCTGGTCTACATAGTTAAGTTCCAGGATAGCCAGGACTACATAGAGAGACCCTGTCCCAAATAAATAAATAAATAATAAATGAATGAATAAATAAATGAGTGAGTAAATAAATAAAGGCAGTGTTTCCTTCCTTGGCAATAGAGTATTACAAACACTGATTTTAAGCCTGGTGGTGGTGGCACACTCCTTTAATCCCAGTACTTGGGAGGCAGAGGACCGTGGATCTCTGAGTTCAAAGCCAGCCTGGTGTACAGAGCGAGTTCCAGGACACCAGGACTACACAGAGAAACCCTGTCTTGAAAAACCAAACAAATGCTAACTTTTCAGACTCATCAGCTATTTTAACTGTGTAATGAGTGATAAAGGAAATAATCCCAAGTCTATCTGAAGACACACTGAAGAACTTGCTTTCCTAATACAAACTCATCACATCTTTGTCTTCTTGTCCTCGGCTGATTTCTCAGAGTGGCAGCACTTATGTCTGCATAACTTCTGGGCAGCAGTAAGATGGCTACTTTCCAAAACCAAAATTCCAAGCCCAAAGACAATGCAGTTTTTCAAATGGTTTTCCTGTCATGCATTTCTCAGATGTCTTTACTGTCTTAAATCACTGATTCACAGACCTTTTTTAAAGTAGGAAGGGTATTTTTAACCCTATCATTACAGAGCAAGCCTTCAAACTTTAAACAGCTTTGGTTTTCACCAAGTTGCAGAATGAATTCCCTGCTAACTTGGATAATTAAGAAGCTGTCGGGGGGCTGGAGAGATGGCTCACAGGTTAAGAGCACTGACTGCTCTTCCAGAGGTCCTGAGTTCAATTCCCAGCAACCACATGGTGGCTCACAACCATCCGTAACGAGATCTGGTGCCCTCTTCTGGCCTGCAGACATACATGCTGTATACATAACAAATAAAAAAATCTTTAAAAAAAAAAAAAAAAGAAGCTGTCTCCCTATCTGCAAGCATCCACTGGCACAAGCACATATTGTATCATAACCCTAAAGAGGGGTGGGGGGCCAGCCCCCACCATTATTTACCCCAGGGACTCTTGAGGAATGAGGGATAGGAGACTTAGAAATAGAGGGGGAGAGAAACGGAGAGAAAACACAGCATAGACTCGAGAGGGCCTGGATCATTATCTAAACAGGCCCAGAACCTTATTCCAAAGGGCTACTTATAACAATGCCAAGGGGTGGAGCAAAAGACCTCCCCCTCGACCCTTACAAACACCTGATACTCAGGCCCGTGGTCCAATCAACCTCTTTATGCAGTTCTGCGGAGTACAGCCACTAGGAAACCTAGTGGGCTACAACAAAGGGGCAGGACAAAAAAGTTAAGACAAAAGAAGCAGAAGCAGCCAGTGGTGGTGGTACACCGCTTTAATCCCAGCACTCAGGAGACAGAGGCAGGTAGATCTCGGAGTTCCAGGCCAGCTTGGTCTACAGAGTGAGTTCCAGGCCAGCTAAAGCTACACAGAGAAGAAACACAAACAAACAAAGGAAGCATAAGCACATAGTTCATTTCTGTGTCATTTAAAAAACACTTGTCAAGGCTGTAGAGATGACTCATCAGTTAAGAGCACTGGTTAGTCTTCCAGAGGATCTGGATTCAATTCCCAGAACCCACACAGCAGCTCACAAGTGTCTGTAACTCCAGTTCCATGGTCTCCGACACCGTCATACAGAATACACACAGGCAAAATATCAAAGCACATAAACTAAAATAAAAAATTAAATTAAAAACTTGTCTTACTGGGCAACACTTGGGAAACAGAGGCAGGAGGATCTTTGTGAGTTCCAGGATAGCCAAAGATGCAAGGAAGTGAGGTAATGGTCTGTTAGTAAGTACAGGAGCCATATTTGAGCCCCAGAACCCATTTACAAAAAGTAGCCCCTGTATATCCTAGCATTATGGAGGTGGAGACAGGAAAATACCTAGGGCTTGCTGGCCAGCCAGTCTAACTGAATTGAGACCTTCGGGTTCAGTGACAATCCTATCTCTTATATACATATAGGGTGCGCCACCATGTCCAGCTAGTGGGGAGCGCTTTCAAGACAAAAGGATATCATCTCTAGATACTACTATAAAGCTAGGATTTTTTTTTCTTTTGTTTTTTTGGTTCTTCAAGACAGGGTTTCTCTGTGTAGCTCTGGCCACCCTGGAACTCACTCTGTAGACCAGGCTCGCCTGGAACTCTGAGATCTGCCTGCCTCTGCCTCCCCAAACAGGTATGATTTTTAATAAGGATATTGTTTTTATTCTATTAGCATCCTTATTACTGTTTTCACCATAAAAACCATGTCAAGTTACCTAAAGAATGTGCCAATCAAGTCATTTAAACATTAACACACCCGCTACTTATGTACCTACCAGTGTCAGCTTTTTACTAAAACACCAAAACACAAAACCCCTTAAATAAGGAAATCTCCCACCATACTACGCAAAAAAAGTATCCCCTATCTATTTCCCAGATGGTAATGTATGTAGAAAGACCTGTTAAAACTGTTGTCTAGGGGGCTGGAGAGATGGCTCAGAGGTTAAGAGCACTGCTTGCTCTTCCAAAGGTCCTGAGTTCAATTCCCAGCAACCACATGGAGGCTCACAACCATCTGTAATGGGTCTGGCGCCCTCTTCTGGCCTGCAGGGATACATGTATACAAATAAATCTTAAAAAAAAAAAAAACCAAACAAACAAAAAAACTTATTTAAAAAAAAAAAACAAACAAAAACCTGTTGTCTAAGTGCAGATTAACCTCAAGAATGGAAGCTCAAAAGATAGTTCCTTCCAGTCTCTACTGGGAACTCAGCACTCTATGTTGTAAGCAATGACTACTTCAGCTCTTTCCCGAAGGAACACACTCCTGTCTCCACTCTTCCCTAGTCACCTGCTTCACCTTCAGTCTAGTTTCTATCACCTCAGCACTCCACTGAAGAAATGCTACCCCAGGCCAGGACTCCTGCTTGCAGTCCTCCTCCTGCTCTCTTGTATGTTTCTACCACACAAGGTAATTTGAGTCAGCCTCCCTTGCCTTCTCAGGCACTGACAACACCATCTTGTTTCCTTTTGTCCTCAAACACTCAACACTGTTTCATTCTCTTAGTCCTGAAATATAAAAGTCAATACTTGAGCATGTCCCCTCGCTACAAACTGTGTGCTCTCCCTGGGGGAGTGACATAGCTCAGGGTAAGGCACATGCTGGGCAAGAGCAATGCTGTGGCTCACGAGTTAGAGCACCAGCATTTAAAAAGAAAGAAAAAGGGCTGGGGGTACAGCTCCTTAATGTATGCACACTTCATCGGATAAATATAAACTGGCACAGGGCTTAGAGATCAGCTCACCATACTGATTTCAAAAGCTACCAAAATCAGAATGGAAAAATTAAAGGAAAAGTAGCCTATTGTATTGAATCTCAGAACTCAAGTTCAACCAACTCGAAGTATCTCCATACAGAATACATAAAATAGAAAAAAATAGAAGTGTACAGTCTAGTGGAACCCTACACAGTTCAAAGACCCCCACCTCCGTATCCCACTCCCATTCCTTATCTAGTATCAAGACACAGCTTTTTACACTACAAAGGTATTCAATTTCCTTTCCTTTGCTTGCTTTGATTTATCAGCTAGCACCTGGCTGTACTCCCAGATAGCAGCATTTCAGACAAGCAAACAGCAGAGCAGTATGATTAAGAGCACTAGTCCACAAGTCAGATACACTTGAAATCTACTACACTGAGATTAGGAAACCTTGATCAAATACTGTTTCCTAAGTCTGTGGGAATTTAAAAAAGACATTGGATGCCAGGGGGTGGTGGCGCACGCCTTTAATCCCAGCACTCGGGAGGCAGAGGCAGGCGGATCTCTGTGAGTTCAAGGCCAGCCTGGTCTACAGAGCAAGATCCAGGACAGGCACCAAAACTACACAGAGAAACCCTGTGGGTGAGGGGAGATAATGGATTTCTAATGCTTGGTTATCATAACTGGTAATAATTATAGATTAATGTATGCTGCTTGAGTTTTTTGTTTTATCTATTTAATTTGCTTACGTCAAAATATTTATTCCAAAAAAAGTTGAATAATTTGACTGGAGTATGGTCAAAACACAAAGTTCACTTTATGTAATTAAATGACTTTTAGTTTATTTGCTAAGCTTTGCAACTATCACCGCAATCTAGCTAACAAATAACACTTGCCATTTCCTTGTCCCCCTCTGGGCCAGACCAGAGTACCTACCTTGGTGTAGGTACATGGCATTGTGCCAGCTCTACCACATTACCAACTTTTGTGGTAGTAAAATAGTGAATGACCATTTAACTGACAAGACTTTTGATTGGAATACCGGGGTTCTCCTATAGTGTGTGGGGATATTTTCCAATCACTGTTTTGAAGAGGGGAGCAGTACTAGGAACTGAATCTACGGTCTAGGCAAACACTCTACCACTGAGTTGCAGCACCTCCAGCCTTTTGTTGTTACTCTTTCTTTCTTTCTTTCTTTCTTTCTTTCTTTCTTTCTTTCTTTCTTTCTCTCTCTCTCTCTCTCTCTCTCTCTCTCTCTCTCTTTCTTTCTTTCTTTCTTTCTTTCTTTCTTTCTTTCTTGTTTTGAAACAGGGTCTGTGTAGTCCTGGCTATCCTGGAACTCCCTATGTAGATCAGACTGACCCAAACTCTCAGTGATCCCATGCCTCTACTGCTTCTCAAAATGAGACACAGCTTTTAAAAAATTGTATAAAGCCGGGCGGTGGTGGCGCACACCTTTAATCCCAGCACTCGGGAGGCAGAGCCAGGTGGGTCTTTGTGAGTTCGAGGCCAGCCTGGTCTACAGAGCAAGTTCCAGGAAAGGCACAAAGCTACACAGAGAAACCCTGTCTCGAAAAATAAAAAAAAATAAAAAAATAAAAATTGTATAAAACAAGCATGGTGGAGCATGCCATTTATCCTAGCACTTCAGAAGAGAAAGCAGGAAGATCTCTAAGTTCAAGGCCAATCTGGTATACAAGGAGAGTTCCAGGCCAGCTACAGGAACATCATAAAATTGTCTTGGGAGGAGGGGGGAGGGGACTCAGCAGTTAAGAGTGTGTGCTGCAGTTTCCAGCATTCTTGTTGGGCAGCTCACAACTGCCTGTAACTCCAGCTGGCCTAAGAGCACAAAAGCTAGCCTGGTCTACATGTCAAGCTCTAGGACAGCAAGGACTACACAGATTGTCTCAACAACAACAAAAAAAAAAACATGAGCTAGAGATACAGCTCAACAGTTAAGACAGCATACTCTTCTTGCAGAGGACTAACTAACTAGTTCAGTTCCCAGCACCCTTATCAGACAGCTCATACCTGCCTAAAATCCAGCTCCACAGAATCCTAGGCCTTCTAGCAGGTGCACACACACATGTTCACATACCCACATACCCACAAATAAATAAACGTGCACATTTAAAAAAACAAATAGGGGCCGGGCAGTGGTGGTGCACACCTTTAATCCCAGGATAGCCAAGGCTACTCAGAGAAATCCTGTCTCGAAAAAACCAAAGGGAGAGTGGGAGGGAAACTTATGGCAAAAAAAGTTTGATGGTTCAGAACTGCTTGATAATCCTTCCTCTCTTACTTCAATTCTTTCTTCCCCTTTTCCTTTGCACACACCCCCTTTTCCTCCTTTACCTCTTGTACAAAAACACTCCAAATAGTCACTGAACCTAACCTCAGAATAGTGTTGACCCCTGCATCATTGTGAAGTGTGATCTAAGACCATAATTATCATAACATGCTGCTCTTTAAGTTAAGCATACTAAACCCAGTATCTCTCTATATCTCTCACAGCATAAGCTGTGTGTTTATATGCCTAGATTATACATGTCCATCATGTGTACTCTAACAGGTAGGATTTTTCATTGGAAAAGTTTTGGCATTAAACAAGAAAATAAGTAGGCTTCTGTTTTGGTTTGCTTTTTTTGTTTGTTTGGTTGGTTTGGTTTTTTGTTGTTTGTTTTTTGTTTTGGTACCTGTCCTGGATTTCACTCTGTAGACCAGGCTGGCCTCGAACTCAGAGATCCGCCTGACTCTGCCTCCCGAATGCTGGGATTAAAGGGGTGCACCACCAATGCCCAGCCTTGGTTTGCTTTTTTGAAACAAGGTCTTACTATATAGCCATGGGAGGCTTGGAACTCTAAATGTAGACAAGACATCAGCAAATATATGATAATCCTCCCGCCAGGAGAACTTACAAATGCAAATTTACACTAGATGTGGTGGCAGTTGCCTTTTAAACTCAGCCAGCCAGGAGGCTGAGACAGGAGGATCACCATGAACTGAAGGTTCCATGCCAGCCAGAGCTATACAGCAAAACCCAGACTCAAACAAACAAAAAGGAAAAATAAAAACAGGCATTTTCTCCTCTACAAATAATCTTTTAAAACAGTCTTGAGGCTGGAAAGCTTGCTCAGCATTAAGAGCACTTGAGCTTTTGCAGAGCACCTGTGTTCAATTCCCAGCACACACATGGTACCTCAGAACCAACTCCAATTCCACTGGATCCAATGACTCTTCTGACCTCCATGGGTACCAGGCACACACATGGTGTACATACAAAACATTTATTCACATTTAAAAAAAAAACTTTAAAAGAAAAATATTAAATGTTAAGCCTTAGAAACAAAAATGTAGGGCTGGAGAGATGGCTCAGAGATTAAGAGCTCTAGCTGTTCCTCCAGAGAACCTGTGTTCAATTCCCAGCAACCACATGGCAGCTCACAACGGTCTTTATCTCCAGTTCCAAGAGATCCACACCCTCACAGACACACATGCAGGCAAAACACCAATGCACATAAACAAAACAAAAGAAAAAAAGAAGCAATAAGGCATGTTCTAATAAATTTTAGATGTCCAAATTGGGGGAGAAAAACCACATTTTTTCTCAGTGCTGGAGACTAAGCCTTGATGCTTGGGCAGGAAGCTCTCCATTACTGAACCACACCCACATTCCTAAAAACTGTTTAAAAAACAGTATTATTTTATATATGTGTGTGTGTGTGTGTGTGTGTGTGTGTGCGCGCGCGCACATGCCACAGCGTATAAGTGGAGGTCAGAAAACAATTGACAGGGACCTAGTCTCATTCTACCGCAAGGGTTCCAGGGATCAAACTCGGGCATCATCAGACTTGGAAGCATTTGTCTTTACCCAGTGAGGCATCTCACTGGCCTACGACTAGGTTTTGTTTTGTTGTAAAGGTGTATGGGTGTTTTGCATTTGGGTACTCTGTCCATACCACTAGAGGCCTGGTGCTCAAGAAGGCCAAAAGAAGGTATCGTATCTCCTAGAGCGAGAGTCTTATAGACAGCTGTGAGCCATCCTGAAAGTGCTGAGAACTGATCAGGGTCCTCTTAAAGAGCAGCAAGTGCTCTTAGCTAAGCTACCTCTCCAATCCCCTTAACACCTTTTCATTCAATCACTGGTTATCCCGGAACTCATTACGTAGACTAGGCTGGCCTGACCTCATAGAGATGGCCTGCCTCTGCCTCCAAGTGTGCTGAGATTAAAAGTGTGTGCCACCACACCCAGCACTCTAACAGCTTTTTTTTTTTTTTAAAGCTTACTACCTTTTTTTTTTTTTTTTTAACTTTATGTGCATTGGTTTGAAGATGTCAGATCTACTGGAACTGGAGTTACAGACAGTTGTGAGCGGCCATGTGGATGCTGGGAATTGAACCCTGGTCCTCTGGAAGAGCCATCTCTCCAGCCCCCTCTAACAACTTTTTTGTTGTTGTTGAGATAGAGTTTCTCTGTGTAGCTTTGGAGCATTTCCTGGAACTCACTCTGTAGACCAACCAGGCTGGCCTCGAACTCAGAGCGATCCGCCTGCCTCTGCCTCCTGAGTTCTGGGATTAAAGGTGAGTGCCCCCACTGCCCGGCCCTCTAACAACTTTTAAAAGGAGAATATTGCCTAGTCTTAACCAAGGCACTTCACTCCTCAACACAGCCCTGTTCCATACCTCAATTCCAAACACTTAACTGGGTACCAACTGAAACTCACTTCAGTTCACAAGCAACTATGTCCCTCTGCCAAAAATTCATAAAACCTGGTCTTCGATGCCCGTATCAAAGAATTTCAGAAGCATACCTGTGGAGCACACCTGTAAGAGGTAAAGGTGGAGGCAGGGAAGTCAGTTCAAGCTCATCCTTGGCTACCCATCAAATTCAAGGCCAACCTGGTCTACAAGACCCTGAGTTTAAAAAGACAAAATTGCCGGGCGGTGGTGGAGCACGCCTTTAATCCCAGCACTCGGGAGGCAGAGCCAGGCGGTTCTCTGTGAGTTCGAGGCCAGCCTGGGCTACCAAGTGAGTTCCAGGAAAAGGTGCAAAGCTACACAGAGAAACCCTGTCTCGAAAAACCAAAAAAAAAAAACAAAAAAAAAAACAAAGCACAGGGATTTGCCAGGAAAAAAAAAAAGTACAGGGATTTGAGGGTATAGCTCAGTTGCAAACTACATCCTCAGCCCTGAGTTCAATCACCAGCAACCCCATCACCCCTCCCCCAAAAAAGGGAGAAAGAAAAGGTAACTTTGGAAGAAATACTGATCAAAGAAAGACAAAAATTATTTTTTTTAAAAAAAAAAAAAAAGGTAAAAACCCAAATATAAGCCTTACACATTCCGACTGCTGGAACTCAGAACTGATCAATTTGGTTGACTTTGAAAACAGAAAGATGGACTGATTTCTCAGTCAAAACCTGCAAAACTCTCCCACGGGCTTTTTGGTGGCATTTCCTACACAGGCCTTCCTTTGACTTCCTTTAAGTTCATCTCCACTCCCCGTTCTGCAAACAGCAACGAAACAGCTGCAAAACTCTACCAAAGAGGAACATGGTGGCACAGACCTGAAATCCCATCACCTGGGAGTCTGGGCAAGAGGACTACAAGTTTGAGGCTACACCCTGAGCTGGAAGCCAGTCTGGCTACAGACTAAGACTCTGTCTCAAACAACATGCACACATAGAGGCTGCACACTAGGTGAACCTCCGAATTTCAGGCCAACCAGGGCGGTGTAGTGAGGCCATCTCAAACAAACAAAAACAATGTCAAGGCTAACATTTAAAAGCGAAATCACTTTAAGCTGGGTGGTGGTGGCACACGCCTTTAATCCCAACACTTGGGAGGCAGAGGCAGGCGTGAGTTCAAGGCCAGCCTGGTCTACTGAGCGAGATTCAGGAAAGGCGCAAAGCTACACAGAGAAACCCTGTCTCAAAAAACAAACAAAAAAAAAAAAAAAAAAAAAAAAAGCAAAATCACTTTAGACCATGCCTACATTGCAAGACAGGATTATACTTCCTAAATGCATTCTATATCCTTAAGAGGTAAACATCAAAACCTAAAATCAGGCCAGAATAGTATGCCACATGCCTGTAATCCCAAGAGACTGGGGCAGGCAGATTTTGAGTTTGAAGACATCTTGACTGCACAGTAAAACTTCATCTCAAAAAATAAAATAAAAACTACATTAGTTAAAATAAACTCATTTTTAACTAAATTAAACTCATTTAATAATTAAAATAAACTTGTAACCATGTTCTTCCACCATTTCTCCAAAATAATAAAACTCATTCAAACTAATACTAAGAGAGACTCCTGATGAGCACTTCACCAGTTACCAGAAAGAGAAGTAGAGTACTTCTAAAGGAAGCTTCATATGACTATGGCTAGCCCAATCCACATTTAAAGAGACCAGAGGAAACCAGAGCAGCAGGAAACAGGACGGAGAAGCAATTACCACAATCCTTTCTCATGGCCTCATTCCCTGCCATGCTACTTACTTCCACCCATATTTCAAACAAAACAATCTCCCTTTCTCTGAAATGTTTAGTTTTTGAAGGTCAGAGGCAGCAAGGAAGCAAATGGGGGGGAGGGATGAGAAGTGTGGGAAACATACACGGGGGGGGGGAGATATCTTACAGAACACGAGTAAACCGGAAGTAGGAAAATCAGGCAAGAACATAAAGTCAGCAAGCACAAGAGTGGAATGGGAAACTAAACACCTTTGCTCAGTAAGACAAATCTTCATAGCAACTGGAAAACAAGCCTAGCCAAAAGGCCCTAAAGGCAGGCAAAATATAGTGGATCATCACTAAAGAGTGGAATTTATTCTCTCCTAAAACAGGTGAAGACCATACCAAAGAACCAGTCCAATGTCTAAGCTATACTTCAGAACTTAGGTATGATATTCACCTTCCTTCTACTTTATTTGAAAAAACCAACATCAAAAAGAACAGGCACCAGGAAGTGATGGCCCATGCCTTTAATCCCAGCAGATGGAGAAGGATCTCTGTGAGTTCAAGGCCAGCCTGGGCTACAGAGTGAGTTTCAGGAAAGGTTCCAAAGCTACAGAGAAACCCTGTCTCAAAAAAAAAAAAAAAAAACAACAACAACAACAAAAACAAAAAAAGTTCATTCTAAACAGGCACGATAGTGCTTGCCTGTAATCCATGCAACCTGAGATCCCACCACAGAAAAACTGAGGCAAGGGGATGTTGAGACGGAAGCCAGCCTCGGCTAGGTAGTGCAACCCTATCTACACGAAAAAATGACTAAAAAAAAACAACATGCTCTTCAAATAAAAGATGATCTCTGGGTACCTCTGGGTACCTTGAAAGCTCTAAATTTTTACTGAACACAATGCTGGAGAACGTCAAAATGTAGGCAAATGTACACCTTGGAAATTAAGTAGAAAGGTGTAGAGATGGTAGAAAATTACAGGATTATGTTAAAGCAGGAAACAGCTGGAACGATGAGAAGACAAACCTCAAGAGAAAACAAGAGTCAAGAGTCCTGAGTGGTGACAGTTGACATGCCTGGGCAACCAACTCAAACTTGGGGGAAAGGTAGGAAAGCCAAGTGGTAAAGTAATTCAGTGGTAAAGAAAACTGAGTTGGAATGCACCAGGCTAAAGAATTCTCATTTGAATTTCTAACAGCACGCTTTACAGTTTACAAAGCACTCTTAACTTACGGTAAAGAAAAGAATAAACTGTGACACAACCAGACTACAAGAACAGGGCATGAGGAAGAAAACTTTAGTTTCAACTAACACCAAAGCCCTCCGGAATGAAAAGAAGTAAAAATTGAACTATGCCTTCAGGTTCAGTAGGGAAAGACTAGAGCGCAGAAGTTGGGCTTTAAGACCCGTCCCAGGACCGGCGCCAGACGTGAAAGCGGAAAGGTGGTCAGGATGAGGGCGACAGCGTGGCTGGGAGCTCCAGCCTACACGCAGGGACCGAGGTGGGAGAGAAAACCACACCCTCCGGGACAGAAACCCGGAGGGGGGAGGGGAAGGCGCCCCCTGGGGCTGGGTGGGGCCCGGCCAACTACGATGTGGGGGGAGCAGGAAGCACAGGGCAACCTGAGCGGGAGAGGAAGGCGGGTGCCCAGGCCTGGACACACTAAGGAAACAAGAAGCCAGCGAGGGAAGCTCGGCCCGGTCCACCCGTGTAGACCCTGGGGCATCCCAAAGCGGGCTGGGAGTTCAGAAGACCTTAGCCCAGGCCTAGAAAGCACACACTGCAGGTTTCAGGGCCCTGGAAAGGCGACCGAAGGGGACAGGATGACAATTACCGCTGCTGCTCTCGCTGGACTCGGGACCCGCCGCCGCCGCCGCCGCTCGTTACCTGCCAATGTGCCTCTTACAAAGCGGCGGCGGCGGCAGAGGCGGCCCTGCCCGTCACGTGATCTTACGTCACGGGAGAGGGCGGAGCCAGTACTCGAAGCTTGAGCGGGTCGACCCGGCTGGCCAGTACTGGCCTGGCAGCTGGGCAAGGGGTACTATGTGGAGGCTGTGGGGATGCTAGCATTGCTCGTGCTTGGAGTTTCAGAGTCATTTTATCCGCTGCCTACAGGGAACCCAGTACTAGAGCGTGCTGTCGCGCTTTGATGACCTCAGAGACACTGCAAGCTACTCGCATGCGGCCATCTCTGTCATCACGTGACATGGTCCAACCACTCAAAGCAAGCCGGGCCTCTGGACCTTGCCGGAGTGGACTACAACTCCCAGCGTGCTGCGCGGTAAAAGCACTGTGTAAGGCCGCCTTTTCCCGTCGAATTCGTAGATGCAACTCCAGACTCTGGCTACTACAAGTACGGTAGGACTAGCTTCCGGGTAGTACCAGTGGGTGCCACCTGCCAAACGAACCAGCGTGGTTCCTGCTGGGAGGTGTAGTCCTGGCGGAGAGTGGATCCAGCCACCACGTTGCGGGACTGGCGCTCCGCCCTGCCCTCTGCGCGGGAAAACGCCAACGGCTAGCCGCTGAGCCGAGATACCAGGAACGTCCTCCGGCTGATTGGCCCCGAGACATTAATGTAGTCAAGTGCGGATTGCTTTCTGCGTTCCCAACACTCCTCTTCAGGAAACGACTACCATTTTTTGAACGCCTACCCGTTGTCAGAGGTTTATAAAATCGTGTACTAGCCCAAGAGGCAAGGATTGACCCGGTTTTGCGATAAGAAAAGGGAGTTACTCCTGACCTAAGAGACCTGAATCGAGTTTTGGGTCTTTCGAAGTTATCAGAGCCACTTCTTAGTAAAGAGATTAACCCAAAGGGATTAAGCACAAAGAATGCTTTTTTTTTTTTGGTTGAGGCGGGGAGAGGGGGTGTATTTGGTTGGTTTGTTGGTTGGTTGTTTTTTTTGTTTGTTTTGGATTTTTTGAGACAGGATTTCTCTGTGTAGCCCTGTGTAACTCTCTGTAGACCAGGCTGGCCTCGAATTCACAGAGATCCACCTGCCTCTGCCTCCGCGTTGAGCGCTGGGTTTAAAGGCGTGCGCCACCACCGCCCGGCTCAAATAATGATTTATAAATGTGGCATATCTTTTTATTTTTTTTTATTTATTTATTTATTTATTTATTTATTTTGGTTTTTCGAGACAGGGTTTCTCTGTGTAGCTTTGCGCCTTTCCTGGAACTCGCTTTGGAGACCAGGCTGGCCTCGAACTCACAGAGATCCGCCTGGCTCTGCCTCCCGAGTGCTGGGATTAAAGGCGTGCGCCACCACCGCCCGGCAATGTGGCATATCTTTAAAAAAAAAAAAAGCCGGGCGGTGGTGGCGCACGCCTTTAATCCCAGCACTCGGGAGGCAGAGGCAGGCGGATCTTTGTGAGTTCAAGGCCAGCCTGGTTTACAGAGTGAGATCCAGGACAGGCACCAAAACTACACAGAGAAACCCTGTGGGTGGGGAAAAAAAAAAAAAAAAAGTTGAAAACAGTTTCACTCCAGCCCAGACTAACCTAGCCTCCTCATGCAGTCCACGATGGCCTCTTATAGCAGTCATCCTGCCTTGGTCTCCCAAGTGCTGGGATTACAAGCAAGAGCCATTCACCATGCCTGCTTAATAAAAATAATTTTTTAAAAATGTTTAATATATATACATTCGTATATGCACCATGTTCCTGTCTGATCAGAAAATGGTATCAGATCCCCTGAAACCGTAATTAGAGATGGTTGTAATCCACCTTCTGGGTGCTGGGAATCAAGCCAGTGTCCTCTGGAAAAACAGATAAACCCTGTCCTGAAAAAAAAAAAAAAAAAAAAAAGAGTATGTAAAGTATCTTCGTGGCACACCATAAGCCCTCAACAAACAGAATTATATTCACATCCTATTTGTACCCATAAGGTGCAACTGGTTTAAACATGATAGAAAGGGAATTAGCTTATACTGATGGGGTACAGTGCTAATTAATAACTTGCTAGTTACTAATAGACTTGTTCTATTTAAATTACTTGGCTAAAACAATTGAAATTTTTGCCCAGATCAAGGGAAGCCTTTGTTTTTCTGCCTGAATTGATCAAAGAATGCTCAGGCTGTACCTCTAGCAACAGGAACTTATTATCCTGGTTATTCATGTGTAGATGCATCTTATCTCTCTTGGCTAGTGATCGAATATTGTGTCTGGTCAGTTCAGTCTCTGTTTTCTTTTTCTATAGAAATGTTTGGGAAAGTCAAAGATTTAAAAAAAAAAAAATAAATCCACTATTGAAAATCAAAGGCTTGGGGCTAGAGAGATGGCTCAGCGGTTAAGAGCACTGACTGCTCTTCCAGAGGACCCTGGTTCAATTCCCTGCACCCACATGGCAGCTCACAACTGTCTGTAACTCTAGTTCCAGAGGTTCTGACACCTTCACACCAATGCAATGTAAAATAAATTTAATTTTTTTTTTTTTTTTTTTTCTGAGACAGGGTTTCTCTGTGTAGCTTTGCACCTTTCCTGGAACTCACTCTGTAGCCCAGACTGGCCTCGAACTCACAGAGATCTGCCTGCTGAGTGCTGTGATTAAAGACATGTGCCACCATCACCTTTAATATTTTTTTTTTTTTTTTTAAAGAAAATCAAAAGTTTAGCCAAGCAGTGGTGGCACATGCCTTTAATCCCAGCCCTGGGGAGGCAGAGGCAGGCAGATTTCTGTGAGTTCAAGGCAAGCCTGGTCTACAAAGTGAGTTCTGAGACAGTCAGGGCTCTCTGCCTGCTTGCTTCTTGATGTGACAATAATGAACAAAACCTCTAAACTGTAATCCAGCCCCAATTAAATGTTTTTCTTTATAAGAGTTGCTGTGAGGGCTGGAGAGATGGCTCAGCGGTTAAGAGCACTGACTGCTCTTCCAGAGGACCCTGGTTCAATTCCCAGCACCCACATGGCAGCTAACAACTGTATCTCCTAGATCTGACACCCTCACACAGACACATGCAGGCAAAACACCAATGCACATAAAATAAAAAGAAATAAATTTAAAAAAATAAAAAGAGTTGCTGTGGTTATGGTATTTCTGTACAGAAATAGAAACCCTAACTAAGATAACCCCTAAAAACCCCATCTTAAAAAAAAAAAAAAAAAAAAAGGCAGACATGGTTGCAAAAGCACTTGTGGG
This sequence comes from Peromyscus eremicus, assembly GCF_949786415.1. Classification (NCBI taxonomy): domain Eukaryota; kingdom Metazoa; phylum Chordata; class Mammalia; order Rodentia; family Cricetidae; genus Peromyscus; species Peromyscus eremicus. Next base: position 62,214,757 of record NC_081417.1, read on the forward strand.
AGGCATAGGCAGGCAGATATCTATGAGTTAGAGGCCAACCTGGTCTACATAGCAACTTCCAGGTCAGCCAGGACTACATAGTGAAACAATCTCAAAATATAAAAATAATAATAAATAAAAATGAGATAAAAGAACAATTAGAAAGACATCTGAACTCAACCTCCAGCCTACATACATAGACACATAACACCAAACATACACACACATATACTTCACTGATTACAGTTATGACCTAGATACAATCTAATGACCCTTGGTGTCTTACTTCTCTAAAAGGCCAGCAGATTCCCACCTTAAGTATTACTTGTCCTTGGGCTGGAGGATGTGACTTACTAGGAGACCCTGAGTTCAACTCCCTCCCCTAAAAAGAAGTCCCCAAATCTCCTTCATCTGTGTAAAGGACATTTTCAGGTCCATGTAAAATGATGCATGTCAGAGACTTGAAAAAATAATTGAATTCTTAAATCTTGGTGGGGCTGGGAGTGGGGTTGGTGTAAGAATGTTTATCTAATATGTACAGGGCCCTGAGTTTGATGTTCAGCACCACATGCACACACAAAGTTATAAGGAACTTTTATTACAAATAAGAATATATTGTGGGGAAGGGGTTAGGGAGAAGCTCTGTCAGTCAAGTTCTTTCCTTACAAGCACCAAAATAAAATATAAAATAAAATAAGTATAGAGACTGTGAGGTGGCTTTGCAGGTAAAAGAGCTTACCACCAAGCCTGGCACTTGAATTAAATCGCTGTAACCCACATGGTGAATGGAGAAAATGAAATCTTGCACATTATCCTTTGACCTCCACTTCCATATGAAGTATGTGTGCATACACATACACAATAGATAAATGTTAAATTTTTTGGTTTTGTTTTTCAAGACAGAGTCTATGTAGCCCTGGCTGTCCTGGAACACTGTCCTGGACTTGACTGACCTTGGACTCAGAGATCGCCTGCCTCCGCCTCCCGAGTGCCGGGCTATGTTAAAATATTGTAAGAGCCTTGACATAATACTTCATAATACAATGTTTCGTGTGCTAAGTGGGAAAACAAAAAACAAACAAAAAAAAAAAAAAAAACAAGACTGGGAGAAGATGGGTTAGCATATATTCCTAGCAGGGGAAATTGTGTGAGCCCCAGGCAGAAAAGAATTCAATTGTTTGTCTAAATGGACAATGCCTTGGGAGTCAGTGTGATGCAAAACAATCATAGGGGTTGGTGGTGTCTGTGCAGTGCTTTGCATGTCAGGCTAACGAAGTTATTTCCTCCAGCTACTCATCTCTGTCTTTTCCATAAGAATTTGATGTTGTGCTCACTTCAGCAGCACATATACTAAAATTGGAACGATACAGAGTTAGCATGGCCTGCACAGGAAAACACGCAAGTTTGCGAAGCGTTCCATATTAAGAAGAAGAAGAAGAGGAGGAGGAGGAGGAAGAAGAAGAAAGAAGGAGGAGGAGGAAGAGGAGGAGGAGGAGGAGGAGGAGGAGGAGGAAGAAGAAGAAGAAGAAGAAGAATTTGATGTCAGTAGAGGTCCTAGAAGCAGAAAAGTGTAGAGGTAACAAATATCACCATAGAAAAGTCTCCTTAGAGACACTGGGGATTAAGCTCTAATGGTAGCGTGACAGGTGGTGTTGTTGATATTTTAGAAGAGAAAGGAGCCCCCTCAGATCCTCTGTTGCTGATAGGGCACTGGTTCTGCAAGCTTGAGGATGGGCCGGCTGGGGTCACGAAAGAAAAAACATTTCCCCAGACTACTCTCTTGTCGATTTTGTCTAAACTCGTGCAGACCTTCTCTTGGGTTTCTCAGGTTCCCCAATGTTACTGCCTGCAGAGAGCTGATCAGGACTGGCCATTTGCAGCACACGTGCTAAGAGGGAAAGAAGCTCAGCAACCATTCAGTCTGACCTTGACATTCCTCCAAACAAATGCTAATCTCCCAGCAGCTTGAAACCTGTTCCGGGCCAAAGAACAAAGTGGGTACACCTGTTTTCGTTCTAAAGCAAGACTAAATGCCTGTTAGTTAAGGATAAACCATAATGCTCTCATCTTTGCTGACAATGGGCTCTACTCTGGGGGAAATTGGGAGTAGGTCATCCATGTGGGACATGAGCTCTGAGCTCATCTCCAGCTTCCTAGTAGGAAGGAAAAACGCGCGCGCGCGCGCGCGTGCGTGTGTGTGTGTGTGTGTGTGTGTGTGTGTGTGTGTGTGTTTCTTGATTTTGTTTTGTTTTTTAGATAGGGTCTCAATATGCAGCCCTAGCTGTCCTGAACTCACTTTGTAGACCAGGCTAGTCTTAAATTCACAGAAATCCACCTGCCTCTGATGCCTACCTAGTGCTGGAGTTAAAAGTGTGCACCACCACGTCCAGCTTTGTTTTGAGAGACGATCTTACTAAGTAAGCTAACCTGGCCTGGGACTGTCAGCAGTCCTCCAGCTCTGGCCTCAGAAATGCTGAGATTACATGTATGAACTATAAACTACCTTTTGAAATAAGGTCTCAGTACCCCATCCTGAAACTTCAATATGTAACCAGGGATTAACTTGAACCACTGATCTCCCTGCCTCCACATTTACAATGTGTTGCCCGGATCTTAATTGGTCTTATAATAAAAACCTCGAACCAGATATTGGGGTAAATGCCGAAGATCAGAGGAAACAAGCCACAGCCACTTCTCACCTCGCCAATTCCTCTGCACAGGGGCCTTTAATCCCAGGAAGTGATGGCTGGGCGGAGAAAGGTATGTAAGGCGGGAGGAGATGGGAACCAAAGGCTTTTCAGCAGAAGTGTCCCTTTCAGCTAGAGTTTTTTCGGCTGGAGCCTTTCGAGTGAGGACTCAGAGGATTTCAGAGGATTCAGAGTTGGTGAGGTGAGACATGGCAGTACCTTGTTCCTTTGTCTCTCTGATCTTTCAGCATTTACCCCAATATCTGGTACCGGGATTTTTTTTTATTAAGTGACCAATTTAGCAGTTCATGTAACACCTGCCTCTTTGCCTGTCTCTTCGACAAGCAACTGTCAAATAAACGCCAGAGACAGAGACAATGAATCAATCTGTCTTTAAGTTATACATAATCTAGCAAGAAGATAGATGTGTATTTACACATGCATGTTTGTGTGTATTATTTATTTTTGTGAAACCAGATGTGATGGTCTGGCCTATAATTCCAGTACTTGGGAGACCAAAAGAAGAGGATTACTGTTCACTCAAGGAAAGCCTGGGCTACCTAGTGAGTTCCAGAACAGCCTGAACTACAGAATAAGACCCTTTATCTTAAGGGCTGGAGAGATAGATGGTCCAGCAGTTAAGAGCACTGGCTGTTCTTCCTGAGGGCCAGGTTCAATTCCCAGCACCCATTTGGTAACTCACAACAGTCTATAACTTCAGTTTTAGGGGATTCAGTGCCTTCTTCTGACCTCCATGGGTACCAGGCACCAAGCAACTCACAGATATACATGCAAGCAAAACACTTATACACCTGGTCGTGGTGGCACACACCCTTAATCCCAGCAACTAGGGAGACAGAGCCAGGCAGGTCTCAGAGTTCAAGGCCAGACAGCCAGGGCTATGTAGAGATGTTTTCTTTTCTTTCTTATCCAGCTAGATTTATTCTCACAACACATTACATTTAAGAGTAAAGTGGTCGGCAGCAAAAGGCATCAGGAGGGGAAAATGTCCTTCAAGAAATAGCAACTGCCGTGGCTGAAGGAACTACTCTCATTAATGGCACAAACCACGAGCTTCAAGTTCAAACTTGCGTGGTTTTGAGACAGGGCCTTTTAACTATTATTAGGTTGGCTACTGACTTGCTATGTGACCAAGGCCCTTCTCTCTTCTGCTTTTTATTTTATATAACGGATTTTATTGCAAACGATCTGTAGCTCCAGTTAGAGAAATTGTAGCCTACCTCTGGTTTATAAGTACCTTTCCTTTGGGGAAATCACAGGTGTATGACACCTGGGGGGCTAGGAGACAGCCAGGTGGATTCTGTCCAAAGTGGACTCGGTCCAAAGAGCAAAGTTAAAACTAATTCTCAGTCTTGGCCTCATTCGGTCTGGGAAAACTTCTTTGGGGCCAAAACTTTCCGAGTGGGATTCTTTTCTGTTGAGTGACAGCTGCAGGTGCTGGTCAATTCTGGCTGCTTAGTTTAGAAGCAGGCCAGATGGTGGTGTTCAGGGACTTAGATGTCTCTGGCTGAATGGGGCACCAGGGGAGAGGGATATCTTTTTCTTTAATTTGCTTAGTTTTATTTTTTTTTATTTTTTATTTTTTTTTTTTGGTTTTTCGAGACAGGGTTTCTCTGTGTAGCTTTGCGCCTTTCCTGGAACTCACTTGGTAGCCCAGGCTGGCCTCGAACTCACAGAGATCCGCCTGGCTCTGCCTCCCGAGTGCTGGGATTAAAGGCGTGCGCCACCACCGCCCGGCGATTTGCTTAGTTTTAATGGAGAGAAATGGAAAAAGAAAGCAGAATTACCGAGAGAGGTATTGATTCATAGAAATCAATAGGGGGGGGGGGGAGAACAAGCTTCCTGACATTCTGTAACAGGAAAAGATAAATGCTAACAGAGCTGGACAGAAGATAAAAGGCAGTTTCAGGCCTGGAAGATGGTTCAGGCATTTACTGCCAAGCCAGAAGGTCCAAGTTCCATCCATGGACCCATGTAGTAGGAAGAGGATTCCTTCAGGTTGTCTCAGACTTGTTGCATTACACATCCCAACCCCCAAATATAATAATTTGGTTTATTCAAAATATTTTAAAGCACATTTTTTACAGCTAGGGATTTTTTTGGAAACGACTGTTTAAAATGAATACACATTGTAGCACAGAGGGAGGTTATTTGTTGCCTTTCCTCTACCAACTCTGTTTTTCTGAGACATTGTCTCATGTAGCCAAGGCCTGGCCTGGAATTTCTGATCCCCCTGATTCTACCTCCCAAATACTGGAATTACAGGCTTTCTCGAATATGTCTGGTTTTCTAATGAACCCAGGACCCCAGGACTTCATGCATGCCAGGTAAACTGTGTCAACGGAGGTATAGTCTCCAGCCCGCAAACTCTTTTATTTATTTATTTATCTCTCTCTACATAGTCCTGGCAGTCCCAGAATTCACTATGTAGACCAGGCTGGCCTCAAACTCAGAACAGAGATCCACCTGCCTCTGTCTCCAGAGTGTTGGAATTCAAGGCGTGTACCACCTGGCCTGGTTTATTTTCCTTTGTTACCATGCCAGCTGAGGACTGAACCAAGGGTCCTAGGCTTGCCAGGCAATTTGCTCTACCACTGAGCTAAATCCCCAACCCCCACTAATTCTTAACACTGAGATACTTAGAACATGCATACTTCTTCCCCCAAACCCAAATGTTCCATCAAAGTAATTGTACATACTTTTCTGCTTAGGCCCATGTTCTTGTTTAAATTGATTTTGTTTGTTTGTTTTGAAACAAAGTCTCATGTAACTCAAGCTGCTTTTGAACCATATGTAACCAAGAACGACTCCTGATCCTCATACTTTGTCTCCCAAGTGCAGGGATTACTAATATGTGCCACAAGGCATGGCTTGGTTTGTGTTTGGTTTTTTTGTTTTTTGTTTTTTGGTGGTGGTGGTTTTTTGTTTGTTTGGTTGGTTTTTTCGTGACAGAGTTTCTCTGTGTAGTTTTGGTGCCTGTCCTGGATCTTGCTCTGTAGACCAGGCTGGCCTTGAACTCACAGAGATCTGCCTGGCTCTGCCTCCCGAGAGCTAGGATCAAAGGCGGGCGTGCACCACCAGCGCCCGGCTTGGTTTGTTTTTTGACAGGACCTTACAATGAAGCCCTGGCTAGCCTTGAACTCACTATGTAGGTCATCAGCCAGGCCTTGGATTTGCTGCCACCTTCTTGCTTCTGCATCCAGAAAGCAGGGATTACAGGAATGCACCATCATGCCCAGAGCTTTGTGGTTGAATTCCATGAGTTAAATAATCACCTTGTTACCAACTTAGAACCAAAGATGACCTTACAGCAAGCACCCTCTTCTCCTGGGGATATTTACATATGAGGGAGAAAAAAAAAGCACAGAGAAGTTGGGTAACTTGCCCAAGGTCTTGCTGACAGATCTCTGGAACAGCATACACCCTATCAAGTAGAACCCATCTAAACATTGATGGACAACTGATGTGAGTTTGATAACAGAAAGGTTACAAGATTTGGTCAAGTACCTCGGAGCCATTTTTCAGGGAAGAGAATAGATCACTACCGGTTCAAAGGGGACAAGGCTTCCTGATAGGTCTGTAGGGACTCTTGGGAAGGTGGTATATGCAGTGGAGATCAAATGACCACAGACATTGTCCTTCCCTGTCTTCTCCCGACTCCTCCACCTCCCAAGTGCTGGCGGTCCAGGGATGCCCTCCCACCAAGTGCTGAATTTCAGCCACTGCTGTTTACAGCCTTAATTTGGCCTTGAAGTGTGTAACATAGTAAACTTCTGGGAAACTAAGATAACAGTAAAACTTCAGAAACTTACAGGGTAGGGAGCCAAGCCTTCATGTACTAACAAAAGCAGAGCTAAAGCAAGCATGATGGCAGCTGTCTGTAACTGCACCACTGGAGAGACACAGTGTTGCTGCATTCCGGACCAGTCAGGGCTGCACAGAGCCACTGTCAAAGGAGGAAAAGGACACTGACGGCATGGGATTTTGAGAGGCTGCTTTGTCCTCTGGCCCAATACCCGCTCCACACAGACCTGACAGATTTAGACAGCAGCTCAGACCCTGCTTTCAAGAAACCTAAATCTAGCCGGGCAGTGGTAGCACACACCTTTGCCTTTAATCCCAGCACTTGGGAGGCAGAGGCAGGTGGATCTCTGTGAGTTCAAGGCCAGCCTGGTCTACAGAGAGAGTTCCAGGACAGCCAGGACTATACAGGAAATCCCAGTCTTGAAAACCCACCCCACCCCCCACCAAAAAAAAAAAAAAAAAAAAAAGAATAGCAATGGGAACTGGAAACAGATAAGACCTGAGACCTGACTCTGAAAATCACTTCTCCAGAGACTTCCTAGGTAACAACAGATTTCTTAAGAACAGGTAGATCTCTTTGGCTATTTCAGGTCTTTGACCCAGAACCCCTCCACTTCCCTTCCCTGAGGCTTAAGGAGTCTAAGGTGGAGTCAAGACTCTGAGAAGCAAGTTAAACCAGTTCCTGCAGGCCTGGACCTGCCCTGCTAGAGAAGAGCCCTACTGTAATGTAAGCTTCTTTCCACCTTAGCTACAGCCAACTTCACTACTGAGGTACAGGAGGAGATATGGCAAGGAGCGCACAGATCCGCATCCGTCTCTACAAACAGACGGGAGCCCAACAGGGTCTTTTTTTTTTTTTTTTTTTAAGAATTATTTATTTATTATGTATGGTGTTCTGCTTGCATGGATGCCTGCAGGCCAGAAGAGAGCACCAGATCTCATTACAGATGGCTGTGAGCCACCATGTGGGTGCCGGGAATTGAACTCAGGACCTCTTGAAGAGCAGCCAGTGCTCTTAACCTCTGAGCCATCTCTCCAGTCCCCCCAACAGGGTCTTTAGTGCTGTGGTCTCCATGGGTAAAACTGACATTCAGATTGCCTCTCCCCTGTTCTGCACAGTGGTAGCTGATACCTCCTCTGAGTCCCACCCAGACCTGCTGCATGGTGCCTGGTTCCTACTGGACAGCTCAGCTCCTCAGAGTCGCTGACACAACAGATTCTCAGGGAGCCCAGTTTTCAATTTCTCCCTCCAGGTTGCTTAGGCCCCTGAGTCCTATGGAAAAGCCACATATTTTTCTTCAGTGGCTGGCCTCTTGCCTAACTGTGGTTATACAGGGTAGATACAACCAGAAGGAATTACCAGGCTCCAGGTGAGAGTTTGGAGAAAGGCCTGGCGGGAGCCTTTAGGGCATGAAGCAGTGTGTTACAGTTCTCTCTAATCAGTTCCTCTATTCCTTGCTGCTCATGGTTATTCTGGCTGAGTTAAAATGAAAATCTGCTGTCTCCCCAGAACTGTAAAACCCACTCTAAAAATCTCAATAAATGACTCAGTTTGTTCAAAGCCTCAAGAATGCCTTACGGAAGCAACTTCATTCCCTGATCAAAGGAGGTCACATTGTCCAGAGAGATCTAATGAAGTGCTTACTTGCAGTCCAACAGCTACCTAGAGCCAGGCCTAGTAGACTTGGGAGACTGAGGCAGGAGATTTGCAACTTCAAGGCCAGTTTGTAGTGCAACACTATTTCAGAAAAGATAAAGTTTTGGGCATAATGGTGCACGCCTTTAATCCCAGCATTTGGGGGAAGCAGAGGCAAAAGGACCTCAGTGAGTTCCAGGCCAGGCTGGCCAAACAGACCCTGTCTTAAAATAAATAAATAAATAAATAAAAGATGGCTCAGCAGGTGCCTACTGCCAAGCCTAACCACCCTGGGACCCACACAGAGGAAGAAAGGGAAGACTCTCACAGGTTGTCCTCTGACCTCCACATGTGTGCTGAGACACCCTCCCCCCAACAAAGTGTAGTTAATTAAGCACACTGCAAAACTTATACTTTACCAAAACAAACAAACAAACAAAAAAGAACCCAAATCAAACAAATAGAACATCACCCCAAACCCCAAATACTAGGAGAATCCACCCGGGATGCAGTGCTCTTTCTCCAAAATGCTGCCAACCTAACTGCTGCAGGGAAGTACTCTAGCCCCAGCTACATCCCCTTGTACCCATTTGGCATTGCGTGAGTGCGTGCGTGCGTGCGTGCGTGCGTGCGTGCGTGTGTGTGTGTGTGTGTGTGTGTGTGTGTGTGTAGTGGGACAGCTCATCATGGGTGGCATGGTGCACATGTGGAAGGCACGGGACAACTGTGGTTCTCTCCTTCCACCTTAACATAGGATTCTGGCTGTTCATCCTTTGAGCCATCTTGCTGGCCTCTGTTATTTGTTTTGAGACAGGGTCTCATAGAACACAGGGTGACTCCAAATTCTGTTTTGTGATCTTTGTTTCAGGATCCTCTGTGATGAGATTACAGCCATATGTCATCATCCCTGGCTTCCCATATGGCTTTAAATGATACACACTTTTAAGAAGTTGTGTACATACGCTTGCCTTCGTATATCAATCCAGACAGAAAGCATGGGGAAGGTTAGGGATTACTGCTCCGGAGAACTTCATTACAGTACAGAAACTTCCTCAATAGCTGGCACTATAGTCCTGCCTGCCTTGCCCTTGCCCCCAGTCCTACGAATTTGCTTTGTAGGGCTGGGGAGGCAGTTCAGGGGTAGGGGCCTGAGTCAGGTGCACCCTGAAACAAATAGTTTTATAGTGCTGTTTCTGGGGGGGCGGCTGTTGTTTTTCAGCACTCTATTAGGTGTTGATTCAGGAGCGGTGCCTCAGAGTTTGCCTAAGCTCTGGCTCCCCCTACTGGGAAGGTGATAGATTCCTTGACCTCACAAGGCTAAACAATCTAGCTCCCCAACGAGAGGCTTGAAGCACAGAAAACTCCTTTGTTTTTTCTTTCCTTCTCCGTTTGTGATACAGTAATAGTCTTGCTGTGTAGTTCTGGTTGGTCTGAACCTGGCTATGTAGTCTACGTTGACCTTAAGCTTATGACAGTTTTCCTGTCTCTTCCAAATACTGGGATTACAGGCATGTGCCTGCCACTGCACTCAACTGAAGTTGGCAAAAGTATCTCTGCGGCCCAGAGACCAACTATTGGCAAGTCTAGTGATAGTTTAGATTTCTGTTGTGTGTATAGATGCGGGAGCCCACAAAGGTTTCCTAGTGAGATCGGAGCTTGCTTTACACAGCAGGGCTACATTAGGGGATGGCTGGACCACGTGCGTGGTCACCAGGTGTCTGGGATGGTCTACACTTGCTGTGCTGGGGGAGGTCTTTTGCCTCACCCCTTGGCATTTCTTTAAAAAGCCCTTTAGTAGAGACAGAAGGGGCTTGTGGGTTTGGACACAGGCCCTCCCAAGGCTGTCCTGTGTGTTTTCTGTCTCTCTCCTCTATCTACAAATCCTCCTTTCTCTCCGCTCAAGAGTGCCCTGGGGGAGTGAGAGGGAGCTGGCCTCCTCATATAGATACCTACGATTCTACAGAGTGCAGAAAGAGAGGAGTGGGAAGGAGGAGGGAGAGAGATGGAAGGAGGAAGGGGGAGATGAGAGAGGGAGAATGCTTTCATTGTAACCACTTTACGTGGGGGGCCTTAGGGTTTTATTTAACCTAAGCTGGCCTGATGGAGCCAAGGATGATCTTGAACTTTTTGTTTTTCCAGACAGCGTTTCTCTGTGTAATAGCTCTGGCTGTCCTGGAACTCCCTCTATAGACCAGGCTGGCCTCAAATTCAAAGATCCAATAGTCTCTGCCTCTCAAGTGGATCTTGAATTTCTGATCCTTCTGCCTTTGTGTGCTAGGGTACAAGCAGGTGCCACCCACCACAGTACCCAGTATGCCATACTAGGAATTGAACTCAGCTTACAATCCTCCTGTCTCAGTTTCCCCAATGGTAGAATTACAAGAGTGGGCCATAGTCCTAGCTTATTTTGGGTAGGAGTTGTTAGTTTGCTGTTGTTTTGTTTGTGCTGGGGATTAAAGCTAGGCCTTCGTGCATGCTGGACAAAGTGTTTTACAGTTGGGCTATATCCCTAGCCCTTGTTCTTTGTTTATGGGACTCTATGAGACAAGTATTGCTATATGGCCCAGCTATATGTCTACCATGTAGACGGCCTGTCTCAAACTTGTCAGATCCTCTCGCCTGTCTCCTCAGTGCTGGGCTGACAGGAGTACGCTACCACACCCGGCTGATTTGTTTGGGGCTGTCTCCTGTTACCCATCTGTCCTTGAACTATATAGCTACTCACAGGTAACTACTCATCCTGCCTCCGCCTCCCAGTGCTGGGATTACACGTGTGCACCACCCTGCCTGAGAAAAGCTGTCGTCCAGCAGAGGGACTCATTTTGTCCTAAGCAGCTGTGCAGCTAAAACTGCACAAGCTCCGTCGATACTCACTGTTGGCTGATGGCACCTAGGGGTGGGTATCCTTTCTCAGGAGTCTGTTAGTACCTTAAAATACACTCCACATCTTTAAAGGAAAAGGCCCAAGCCAGGCACACACACATAATCTCAGCACTTGGATTTTGGAGGCAGGAGTTAGTTTGTGTGGTTATCGGAGACCTTATCTCAAAAAGCAAAATTAAAAAATATCTAGTGATGGAACTCTAAATATTACAGTGATAATTTTGTATTCTTAGTATAATAGAGGGCAGAAAGGTTGCTATGAAGATGTTTATTGGGTGACACACTGAGGATGTAAACCTGCCACATACCTCTCACCAAGGCAATCAACTATGCCATTGGCAAATGCCCTTACCACAAAATACCAGGGATAAACCATTTATGAGGTCCGATACCTTTCGTTCTTTCAGATGAGGTCTCACTGTGTACCTTTGGCTGGCCTCCAACTCGAGATCCATGGACTTCTGCCTCCTGAATGCTGGGGTTCAAGTGCTGTGCTCCCATATCCAGCCTCTGGTTATCATTATTTCTGCTGTGTTGGGAGACAAGGTATCATGTAGCCGAGGCTGGCTTTGAACTATGTAGCTGAGACTTCCCGTGAATTCCTGATCCTTCTGCTCCCATCTCTCAAGCACTACAGTTACACCAAACCTGGCTTGTTTATTTCATTTTCTTCCTTGAGGCTTTCAGGCATCCCTTTTTCTTGAAGTTACTCCAGAGGCAGCTGGACCCATTGTTTTAGGGCCTGTGGCAAAGCTGGCCATTGTAGCTGGGACTGTGACAGAGAACAACAACTGCAGAGCAGAGATTTGACAGTAGAAAGGAAAAGGCGAAGAGGTTCCTGTATCTTCAAGGACACAGCCCCATGATCTAGTTTCCTTCCACCTCCTAGAGGACTCCACCACTTAACAACAGCCTCTCAGCCCAGGACCAAGCCTTTACTACATGAACCTGGGGGACACTTAGGATCTAAATCTTAACACTCAGAGAACAGGCACTTCATTGTTTCCAGTCCTCTGACTGGGTTGTTCCTCATTAAGAAAAAGTAGTCACAAGTGAAGGGAGTTTATAGAAGGCAGTGGTTGACAGTTTTTCTTCCTGCCCACAGCACTAGGACGTTAATTACAGATCTAGATACAGTTAATAAGCAGCATAGTAAACATGCTGAGCTCAGATAATGAGTAGGAATAGTACCTTCTAAAAATTCTTAACTGGTCAGGCGTGGTCCTTCATGCCTGTAAATCCAGCACTGAGGGGCTAAGGTGGATTACTTCAGAGCCAGTCTGGGCTCTTCAGTGAATACCAGGCTGGGCAGGGCCTCAGTCACCTCAAATAAGACTGTTAGGGGAATGGGAACATTAATGAGTGTTGATGGGCTAGGGATTCTCTTCAGCAAAGGACCCAAGGCATGATGGGAGGAGCCAGTAGCTCATCTGGAATGAGGCAGGCAGCACATGCTTGAAAATGAACAAGGAAATTCTTTCATGGCTGGCAGGAGAGGCTGCTGGCAGGAAGTGGCACCAGGAAGTCCACAAAGCCCTTCTGTGCTATGTATTTGGCTACAGTCTGACTGGAAAATGGGAGTAGGCCAAGAATCCACGGAGGCCAGAGGTTGAGGCCAAGTCCACTGCCTATCTGCTAAGGCACCTTTCTCTGAGCACGTTTCATAGAACTGAGTCCTGCAGTGACATTCTAAACACTCAGGAGGAAGATGACGGGGTGTAGTGGTGCATACTGGTAATCCCCGCACTTAGGAGGCAGAGGCAGGAAAATCAAACTTCAAGCCATCCTTGGCTAGATAGTGAGCTCAGTGCCAAAGTCCATCTCATAAAAGCAGTGGTCATTGGTAAAGACTTTTTAGATTTATTTATTTATTATGTATACAGCATGTATGTCTGCAGGCCAGAAGAGGGCACCAGATCTCATTACAGATGGCTGTGAGCCACCATGTGGTTGCTGGGAATTGAACTCAGGACCTCTGGAAGAACAGTCAGTGCTCTTAACCTCTGAGCCATCTCTCCAGCCCGGTAAAGACTTTTTGTGTGTGTGTGTACATTGGTGTTTTGCCTGCATGTACGTCTGTGTGTGTTGGAACTCCTGGGAATTAAAGTTACAGACTTATGCCTGCATGTGCATGTATGTCTGCATACGCACTGCACAGCAGAGGCCACAAGAGGGCATCTGATTCCCCTGGGACTAGAGGTAAGACAATTGTGAGCTGACATGTGGGTTCTGGGAATTGAACCCTAGTCTTCTGAGAGCAGCCAGTGCTCTTAACTTCTAAACCATCTCACTAGCCCATCAATGATTTGTTGTTGTTTTGGTTTTTTGAGGCTGCGATTAAAGGCATGTGCCGCCACCACCACCCAGCTCAGTGATCATTTTTAAAAGGTGATTTTTTAAAAGAAAATGTAAGATTTTTTCATGTGTATGATGAGTGTTTTACCTGCATATATGTACATGTGACATGTGTGTGTGACATGTGAATGCCTGCTGCCCTCATTTTTCAGAAAAGAGTATTGGATCTCCTGGAACTGGGGTTACAGATGGTTTCGAACCACCATAAGAACCAAAGTCAGGTCCTCTGCAAGAGCAACAAATGCTCTTAACTACAGAGCCATCCCTCCACCCTGATGCTTGTTTTATTCAGGCCCTGTCCAAACGTACTCTTTTCTAGGAGTGCTCTCATATTGCTTCAACGAACCCTCATATCCTTCCCATCTCGAAGTCTTTGACCACTGAGGTCCCGATGTGAGTTTGGTCTGAATTAGCTTATAGTATAAGTGTAAACACAACTCTAGCTTGTTTGCTCGGAAGGCAGTTAAGTGCCATGTGGCAGAGGACTAGGACTACATTTTTAGGCTCAGTGCCCTAGTACTGCTGGGTCTTGCAGAGTTAGTGGCATGAAGCCGGTAGGACTTAGTAGTCTTTTTCCCCACAGCTTTGGGAAGACCATCATTCACTGTGGCCACTGTGTCCTACCTTATGAAGAACATTGAAGATCCGTGGTTCCAGTTACAAAAAGGCCAGGATGAAGCCACTTCCTGTCATACTTTGTCATTCTCGGGGTCCACCAGTGACCCTGACTTACTCAGTTTTGTTCCTTTCCTGCACTACACTACTTCCCCTGGGCACAGCCACCCTCAGCTGCACCAGTGCAGCCCCAGAGCTGGGGAGCAGGAGCAAGTCACTTCAGGTACTCTAACCTTGACAAAGCCCAGCATGCCCACAACAGTCCTCTGGGTCCGTCCCTGCAGCTTCCCTGCCATATAGATGCACTCAAACAGCTCTGCACTAGGATAGTATTTATTTTTCCTTGGCAAAAATTCAAATGCTACATTTTAAAAACAGAAAATCTCAAACAAATGCATCACAGGAGACGGTCTGGCCACGGCACAAAGCATCCTACTCAAGATTTTTGTTTTTTTAAATATACAAGTCAGTTTAAAATGACAAGTTCTGTGAGAACTAAGAAATCTACAGCCTGTAGTTTAATAATAGAAAAAAATTAAGACAAAAGATTCATAGCATCCAGCATTTTGCTTAATTTCCTGTTCATAGCACCTATTTCTGTAGATTATAGGATGATGATTCTGAAACCTGTGGCATATGCTGTGTACTGTCATGTGAGCCGCCGCTTCCCTTCCCCAGCAGTCCCTGCCATTATCAGGACACTCTCTTGACACAAAGAGAAACTGGGAGAACTGGGAGCGACTGAGAAACTGGATGCAGGACGATGACTTCATTTCTCAGGCCTGGGTGCTGCCAGACCAGCACTGCACGCCTCAGCAGGACTAGGGTGGGTAAAAGTTCCTTTCGACATGATGTGTGGAGAGAACAACTGGCTTACGCTCAGTTGCCTGCAAGTTAAAAAGCCTCAGACGAAATACAAATAGTTCAAGAGAGGGACACGCCAAGTACGAATCCCATCGATGCTGTCACATGCAGTGAGGCTATCACAGCCACCCTGTCGCTACCCCAGGGATGAGCCAACAGAGCAGGAGCGTGACCTCCAGTGCTAAGCTCCACTGCACTGAGAAAACAGACAGCCCACACACAAAGCACTCACCACAAATCACACCTTCCTGAACAGAACCCAGTTAGAAAATACCAGCAAAACCCCAGGAATGGAACAGTTCCCTGTAAGTCATAGGACTATGAATGGCCACCATGCCGAGCTTCAGACTTCCTGCTCTTGGCCAGATCAGACCCCAAGCAGAGGCAGGAGGAGACTGGGGAGAGGATACTCTTCTACCAGGAAGCCTTCTACAGTCCCAGAGATACACCTCATGTTTTAGCCAAGTGACCTGGGCTAAGCAGACAGGAGGTTAGGAAGCGGAAGTAACACATATACAGGCATTCTTTCTTGGGGATACACGGGTAGGAAGGACAGGCAGGGGTGGGTCACTGTGGAGTCCTGGCATGAAGCCTCCCCTACCCCCAAGGCTGCTACTCTAACCCAAGGGTTTTCCTGGTGGGATTTGTTTCTCTAAGTTTTCACTTCCTACAATGTCAGACTTTAAAAAAGATACAGGCTAGTCCTAAACTGGACTCTGAGTAAAGTTGTTTCTTTTATAAATACTTTAATACAGATAATCCTCACTCCGAGTAGTATCAGTGACACAGTACCTCCAGGCACACAAGTGCACACACACGCACACACTCGCACGCGCACACATGCGGCTCCCAAACTTTCACAGAAAGTCTGACAGCTACCACATAATTATAAAGGGGCCCTACCTCTCAAGTGAAGTAAGGGTGAGAATGACCTTGTCATTTCAGTGTAAAGAAGCCAAAGAAAGGAGAGCGTGTGTCACTTAAGGAAAAAATTAAAACAGGGATTTGTAACAATGTTTGGTTGAGAAAGCAGAAGGTGGGGATAAATTCTGATTACTGAAAGGGGAAACAACAAAAATATCTACCAAACAAATTAACAAAAACCCCAAAACAACAAACCACCAAGCAACCAAAGAAAAGCCCCACCTTTTGGGTTTCCGCATAGCTTCCTCCTAGGGACTGCCTGAACTGGCAGACTGCTGCTGTCTGCACTACACAGAAAAGCTTCCACAGTCGGGGAATCAAAAGACCAAACGAGGAAACCGAGGGGGACGTTAGTGTAAATCTGCATTTTGGGAGAAAGTTAGTTGTCATTAACTCCACAGTCCAGCATAGTTTCCATGGAGCCCAGAAGGGAGGGGCCCTCCTGCCACAAAGAGCTTCGTTCCAGACGAGTCGTAGCAGTGGGTGTAAACAGCGTTGGGGAAGAAATCAATATCCGAAAAGTAATTCCTCCAGGTTTCATCATGATTCTGTGGGAAGAGAAGAAGACTGTTAGCACCGCTAGGAAAGGACAGGAAGGGACAGGACTGACTTCCGGTCTCTGCCAGAGGAGAGGGCTCTATACCCACGACCTGATGTCACACGATCGGTTTTCATGGGAACTGGTCTCATTTTCCCAACTAAACATTAGGATAAAAAATTATTGCGCTGAGCCGGGCGGTGGTGGCACACGCCTTTAATCCCAGCACTCGGGAGGCAGAGGCAGGAGGATCTCTGTGAGTTCGAGGCCAGCCTGGTCTACAGAGTGAGATCCAGGAGAGGCGCAAAGCTACACAGAGAAACCCTGTCTCGAAAAACCAAAAAAAAAAAAAAAAAAAAAAAAAAACCAAAACTATTGCGCTGAAAGTCTTCACCTTCAGCTTTCCACAGTCAAACTTGTTCATGACAACTTGCTGGCAGGAGCAACAGGAAGCTCTTATCCTTCTGCCGCTGTTACTTGGAGAAAATCTTAAGGCATCAGCATATCTGACTGTGTCTTTCACTCTGTTCTGCAATCTTCCTTCAGTTTACGGAGTGCTGAGATGACAAGCGTTTACTGCCACCAACCCACTGGGCCTCCATCTCCCCAGGGCCAATATGCGCGGCCACAACACAAAGTCGGGAAAGGACTTTCCTCTGCTCTAAGGAATGTCAATAGCGAAAAGTGAGGAGGGAGGCAGAGGGAAGACGCTCCCCTCCACAGCAAGCAACCATCCTCTCAGGGTTGAGCTTACTCACCAGCCAGCCTTTGCCAGTAGTTAGTTTTAGATTCTCCCCTGCCAGCCTGGGCTTGGACCCATAACAAGCTGAGAGCCTCTCTTCCAGAAATCTCTGTGCTCGGATATCATAGAAGAGCAGGGAGCCCTGCCCTGTGCCCACAGTGATAATGTGTTCATAGAAGCTCACTGATCGGATCCCTGAGAAAGAAAAGCACAGAGCAATCAGGGACAGTATGACCCAAATATCAGATGGTACTGTGCCAATGTCTAAACAGGACTCTCTGCTAATAAGCCACATTGCTGGGAATATCCACGTTGTTTTCTGCCAAAGATCGTGTGTCTGACATTCTCTGTATGCCATACCCTTGAGTAGCACTGGAGTCATCTCTCCTAACTATTGGCTCTGCTCCATCACGTTACTTATACTACAGCTCACTATTATCTTCCTGTTATCAGTATGGCCCTACAGGAAGGATTTGGTATTATGTTATTTACGGCAAGTTATAAACTACTTTGGATCAAAGGGAAAATACATCTGCTGTATCTGTGACTAAGTAAGTACAGGGCAAAAGGTACCTCTTGGCATCTGTGTGGAGCTAGGAACCTTTGTGAACTAGTATTTCTTCATGCAAGCTACCTCCATGAATAGTAACCAAAATCCTTTCAAAGCTGGGTATGGTGGTGTATGCCTTTAATTCCAGTACTGGGGAGGGAGAGGGGGAGGGAATCAGATCTGTGAACTCAAGGCCAGCCTGTGACACAGCAAATTCCAGGTAACCAAAGATACCTATGTGAGACTTTGTCTCAAAAACAAAAAGTTATAATGATGATGATGACAATAAAAATAAAAATTTTAAAAATCCTCTTAAAACTTCATTGTACACTATTCCAGCTACACCCTATTCCTTCTCCAGCTTTCATTATATCCACTGTCCTCTAGTCTAAATTTATGCATCTTAACTACTTGCAAATAGATCCTAGCGTTGGTGAGAGGGTGTCAAGGCTGACCACCTAAGTTTGATTCCTGTAACTCCCATGGAAGGAGAGAAACAACTCCCTCAAACTGTTCTCTGACTTCCAATCAGCACCATGGCACCCACCTTCTCCAACAATAAACAAAACCAAACTAAACAGCTTTTGTAATATCTACACAGAAACAACACTGTTTGAAAAAGAGGCTAAACTGTAGCCCCCACTGTTCCTTTTGTTTGTTTTTGTTTTTCAAGACAGGGTTTCTCTGTGCAGCCCTGGCTGTCCAGGAACCCACTCTGTAGACCAGGCTGGCCTAGTGCTCAGGGAGTTTTGCCTGATTCTGCCTCCTAAATGCTGGGATTAAAGGTGAGCACCAGGGGCTGGAGAGATGACTCAGCAGTCAAGAGCACTGGCTGCTCTCTCAGAGGACCCGGGTTCAATTCCCAGCACCAATATGGTTGCTCAAAACTGTAACTCCAGTTCCAGAGGTTCTTATCTGACACCCTTACACAGATATACATGCAGGCAAAACACCAATACACATTAAAAAAAAAAAGTGTGCACCACCGCTTCAGCTTCTGTGTTTTTAAAAATCATTGTGTACTGTGTACTCTGTGTGTGTACATAGGAGTGCTGCTGGCCATGGAAGCCAGAACAGGATGACAGATCCCATGGAGCTGATGTCATAGGAAGCTGTGAGCCATTCAATGTGAGTGCTGGAACCTGAACTCAGGTTTTCTGGAAGAGCAGTAAGTAGTCTTAACTATTAACTTTTCTAATCTGCTCTCCACAGGAGTCTTGGTGGGAGGAAGAGAGTTCTCAGAAAGAAAGGATTCTGAACTGTGAGTGTAGTACCAGCATGGGTGTCTTCCACTAAAGAAAATAAGTGATAGCTCTTAGAATACCCTGTCTGAATAGCAGCTGGGGGCTATGGGTACAGCTCAGAGGCAGAGCAGTTCAAACAAGCAGAGCCCTGGGTTTGGTTCCCAGCCACAATCCAGTGTTAGATGCTAAGACTTAGGACCCACTGACCAGAACTAAAACCCATGCTTTCTTCAGCTTCTTGAGGTGTATCTGTACCTTACACTACGAACTTATCATCACATCCAAAAGGGACCTCCTACTCCTTAACTCCACCCACCAAGTCAGTACCTAAGACTTTTAGCTCAGGCAGGGCCCCAGAAAAACTTCCCAAGGGACTAGTGCTAACCGCTTATCTCCTCACGGTGGTTCACACCAAAGGCTTCTTCAGCCTGGACATTCTGTTGCCACATGCAGGTAAGTAAGTTCCTCTCTTCTGTCACCAAATACTTCTACATGCTACACACAGATCACTATTCTTGTTTGGAAGTCAAAGAAGAAACAAAAGGGAAAACCCATTTGCAATGTAGTGGTAAGCCTGAAGGAACACACAGGGACTTACCACTGCCTCGCTCCCTGGAGCAGACAGACTTGACGTTGTATGATGGCTGCCGTGGATCCAAGAAGGAGACATGCGCTTGAGAGCCCACTGCATACACTGACCATTCACTACCATAGGCCAGACATACATTCTCTCGACAATATGGCAATTTGGTGGAAAGGAGCTGAAAAGAGGTACATCCATAACTAGCATAAATGGACATTCTTGTGCTCTTACCTCTGTGTGCTTCCTTTATACACAAATTACCTACCTAAGCCAGGGACAAAACCAAGTGAATGAAGTAACTTCTGGGTTGGGGAAAAGGTAAGGCTGGAATTAAATAATTAGAACGCCAGGAAAAGCCAAGAACTGTAGTTTATTTCCAGGAATGATTCCAGGCCACTAAGCCTAACTCTCACCCTGTTGCTCTTCAGATAAAGGGACTCATTTCTGACTACGCTCAGCCAGTTTCCCAAGCAATGGGAACTGTACACCAGAGAAAGCGTACCCATAGGACTGACTCCGTCCCAGGGAACCTGAGTCAGCCTTCCTCTTTGACCCTGAGGACTAGCAAATCTACAGGCTCTGCCTGCTTATGTAAGACACTAGGCAGAGCCAATGGGATGCAAAGCTGCTGTGTCAATTCCCAGAGCTTTGCTTTCTCTTTAGAAAAAGCTCCTTACAAATATTATAAGCAGCACAGACAAGACATGGACTAATGACCCACATAAACACTTTACTGTACAAAAAAGTTTCTAGCAGGTATTATTAATAAATCTGTTTTCTCCTTAACCGTGTTGTTGCAATCTCGGGTCTCTTTAAGACTTTCCTGTAGTTCTGGCACTGGAAAGCTGAGGGAAGATCCCAAGTTTGAGACAAGCCAGGGCTACCTAGTTAGCTAATCTTTTAAGAAAGAAAAACAAAATTAAAAAAAAAAAATTAGATGCTGGGTGGTGGTATCACATGCCTTTAATTCCAGTACTTGGGAAGCAGAGGCAGACAGATCTCTTTGAGTTGGAGGCTAGCCTGGTCTACAAAGCAAGTTCCAGGACAGCCAGGGCTACACAGAGAAACCCTGTCTCAAAACGTAACAAAACAAAGGCCTTTTCCTGCTTAAGCATGGTCTGGTTGTCAGTACTTCCCGTCTTTGAGAGGTATTTTAGAAGTGGGAAGATCAGGCTGGAGAGATGGCTCAGAGGTTAAGAGCACTGACTGTTCTTCCAGAGGTCCTGAGTTCAATTCCCAGCAACCACATGGTGGCTCACAACCATCTGTAATGAGATCTGGTGCCCTCTTCTGGCTTGCAGGAATACATGCAAACAGAACACTGTAAACATAATAAATCTTTTTTTTTTTTTTAAAGAAGTGGGAAGATCACAAGACCAGACTGGGCTACACACAGAGATCATGCCTCAAAAATAAATGTAAAAGATACAGACTTTTCCTCAAGAGAAACATGCTAGACTCACACCTTCATGTACTATGCAAGTTTATTCTCAGACCTTGGGAGAAAAAGTGTTTTGGACAAATCCACTCTGACTCTAGAAGAATGACAGTATTTTAAACCTATGATAAATTATCATATAAAATTACCAAGTCATGTTCACACCTTAGACAATGTATTTTCAGCTTTCCAGAGATGGAAGTAGCCATCCAGTGATACTGCTCCCAACTCCTACAAGAGCAATGAAGAGGAAGTTATACTATGCTCTGCAGCAAACTAAAGTTTCACATATGCAGGGGAGGAGCCTGAGGGGTGGGGCTCTCTTGTCCTCCACACCTGTCCTGGAGACTACATCAAGGATGCTTTCACCTCATCCCACGGACTGCAGCAGGTAGTATATTCAACTCCGCAAAGCAAGTGTAGTCTCTAACAATCACATGAACACACATCTGTGGGTGAAAATGTCTTTCCTATGTCAGAGTCCCCTGATATCCTCAAGACTATTAGAGCAGAGCTCACAAGCGAAAGGCTATTTTTCTCAGCCCCAATGTGGGAGCTTAAGTCAGGGCCTTGTGTGCACACACCCATGCACAGATGCAGGCAAAATACTCATATACAT
Organism: Peromyscus eremicus; assembly: GCF_949786415.1. NCBI lineage: Eukaryota > Metazoa > Chordata > Mammalia > Rodentia > Cricetidae > Peromyscus > Peromyscus eremicus. The sequence continues at coordinate 62,236,239 of NC_081417.1, forward strand.
AAATAAAAGTTTTAAAAAATGAGTCCAGTTGGGGCCTTTTTCAGATTTTGCAGAAGCCTGTCTCCTTTCTGGGCCCTGGGTCTAGTCTTAGATTGTGCTTACAACCCCACTGTGAGGAGAGCTGGCACAGTGATTTAGGTGAAACTCAGGGGCAGGTGTAAGATAAAGGAAGCAGGGAAAAGTGAGGAGCTTAAAAACAAGATGGCTTTTAGAGGTATGGAAACCAAATCCAAACTAGAGCACCTGAGAAGGCACACGCAAATGAGCAGTGTCAGAGTAGGGTGGGCTCAGGGAAACTATGAACCAGACCACAAACACGGTCACCCCGGCCAAACACAGCAGAGACAAAGGCTTAAGCTTCACAGTCCGTTGTAACTTCTCACCAGCAGTCCTAGCCTCTAAAGAGGGTGCCCCGTGAGTTTAAAGCCAAGTCAGCAAGCACTGCCTTGGAGGAAAAAGGATCCCCCAAGACAAAGTCAGAAGGGACAGGCTTCTGAGGTCCCTTGGTGAGTTCATACCTTGTTCTTGTTGTTGAAGGCTAACGCTCGCACCTTGCAGTTGTCCGGGTTTGTATCCTCCTTGGGAATATCCTTTAAGGCCTTGTGAGTGATGTGAGCGTACACTGGGACTGCTGACACATTATGTCTTGCATCGCTTTTGGTCAATACATCATCTGTCACCTCCCAGAGTCCCATAGAACCATCCCGTGAACCTGCAGCATAGGAGATCGCCAGATGTCAAATATATTTAACTCTCCATGAGAAAACCCCCCAGAAGACTACATGGGCCTTTTCAACATGCTGCCTGGCAGAGCTTGGCTACATGGTCCACCCCAAATATTGCAGTATGCTTTGTTTTGTTTTGTTGTTGTTGTTTGTTTTTCAAGACAGGGTTTCTCTGTGAAGCAGTCTTGGCTGTCCTGGAAATCACTCTGTAGACCAGGCTGGCCTTGGACTCACAGAGATCTGCCCGCCACCTGTGTGTGCCACCATTATCACTTGGCTGGTAAGCATTAAGACATCTCACTCTGTAACCTAGGCTGGCCTCAAACCTGTAGCATTACTCTTTCCTCAGCATCCTGAGTGCTGGGATTACAAGCATGGGCCATCATACTCAGTTCAGATTTCTTCATCTAGACTTCTTTCTCTATAAACATCTCTTTATATTCAATTTTACAGAGGTCCATCAACCAATTTAAAGAGATCTGCCTGTCTCTGCCTCCCTGAGTACTGGAATTAAAGGTGTGTGCCACCACATCTAGCCAAGAATGAATTCTTAGTGCTGGAGATATAACTTGATAGAGCACTTGTCTAGCATGCATGGAAATCCTAGGTTCAATTTCCAGCATCACAGAAAACCTTGGGAGGGGGAGGCAGTTGGATCAGGTGTTCAATGTCATCCTTAGCTACATAGTGAGTTTGAGTTAAGCATGGGCTATGGAGACCATCTCAGGTATTAATAAAAAAACAAAGAAAAGGAAGAGAGATGGCTGGGTTTTTTGTTGTTGGTTTTTTAATTTTATGATCATTGGTGTTTTGCCTGCATGTATGTCTGTGTAAGGGTATCAGAAGCCCTAGAACTGGAGTTACAGTCAGGTATCAGTGCCATGTGAGGCTGGGAATTGAACCTGGGTCCTCTGGAAGAGCAGCCAGTGCTCTTTTTTTTTTGGAGGGGGGGGGGGTTTGAGACAGGGTTTCTCTGTGTAGCTTTGCGTCTTTCCTGGAACCCGCTTTGGACACCAGGCTGGCCTCGAACTCACAGAGATCCATCTGCCTCTGCCTCCCGAGTGCTGGGATTAAAGGCGTGCGCCACCACCGCCCGGCGCAGCCAGTGCTCTTAATGACTGAGCCATCCCTCCAGCCCTGAGATGGCTGTTTTTGTGCTCGGAATGTAACTCAGAAGTAGAATAGTTGCCTGAGCACAAGGACTTGAGGTCTGTTCATCTATCTATGTTTATTTATCTATCTATTTATTATTTATTTATTTATTTTAAGGCAGGATCTCTGACCCTGACCCCCTAGCTCTCCTGGGCCTCTCTATGTAGACCAGGCTGGCTTCAAACTCACAGAGATCGGCCTGCCTCTGCTCCAGGAGTGCTGGGATTAAAGGTGTGCACCACTATGCTTGGCTCCTAAATTCAATTTTAAATCTCATAAGTCAAACAAAACCTATTAATTATTTTCCTTAGTAAACAATAATGAACAAGCAGCTTTCTTTTCTTTATCCCTGCCCAGTGCTGACTTCATTCCCAGCCTCACACATTCAAAGAGGACTTTTCTCTGTAACCTGTTCCTGATTGTCCAACAAAATAAAATGTCGGGGTTGGGGATTTAGCTCACTGGTAGAGCGCTTGCCTAGCAAGCACAAGGCCCTGGGTTTGGTCCTCAGCTCGGGGGGGGGGGGGGGGGGGACGGGACGGGACGGGGGGACGGACACGGACGACAAAACAAAACAGGTCATCCACAGCAACACCGAACACTTATACCCCATTAGAAACAATTCACAACATTAAAGCCCATACACAAAGATACTTATTTGCTTATGTTTCTGTCCTCCACTCTCTCTCTCCTCCTACTTTTTAAGATTTATGTATTTTAAAGTACATATGAGCACTCTATGCACATACGTGCCTGCATGCCAGAAGAGGGCAATGGATCTCATTACAGACGATTGTGAACTACCATGTGGATTCTGATAATTGAACTCAGAATCTCTGGAAGAGCAGCCCATGCTCTTAACTGCTGAGCCATCGTCCAGCCCTCTGTTCCTATTTTTTAATCTTTGAGACTGGATGTTAACATAGCCCAAGCTGGCTCATGAACTCCTGATCTTCCTGCTTTCACCTCCCAAGTTCTGGGAAGGAGGAGAGAACTAAGAGCTGAGAGTCACCCTTGGGTCCCATGTGTGCCAAGGCATGAGCGAACTCACCCACACAATTACTTAATCTAAAACACTTAAGGTGGAATGACTGAGGAAAACAGTCCCCTAAGCTGGGTACAGTGGGTCATTCCTACAGGATCAGCAGAAAAGAGGCTTAGACAAAGGGAATGCTGCAAGTTCAAGACCAGTCTAGACCACGTATGAGTTCTACACCAGCCTTGGTTACAATGGGAGACCCTGTGCCCCTCAACAAAAAATGGTGGTCAGGGGGTGAGGTAGGGGCATCTGGGAAATATAGCTGAGTGGTAAGGGGACCCAATCAGCATACCCAAGGCCCTGACTTCACCCTAGTACCACCTCAATAAATGAATAAATAAAAATAAGAAAACAAGACAAGGCACCCCGGCCCCGTTAGTGTTAGTAGGTTATTTTCTATCACACTACTATAATTTCTAAACTTCCTCTTTGCCACATCAAATCTTCCTAAAGGAAGGCAACTTTACCAGACACTGCCATAGTATCGTTGATCCATGCAATGGAAAAGATCCAATCCTTGTGTCCATCCTTAGAGGGTAAGTGACATGAACAGAGAGGAAAACAACAACAACAAAAGATTAGTAAAATAAGGATCATAATGAATTCTCCTAAAAAGCATACAGGTCAGACTGGAAATATCTTGTAAAACATTTAAGTACAAAAGGGCATGGTTGCACAGGCCTGTAATTCAGGAAGTTGAGGCAGAGGACCCCAAGTTCCAGGACAGCATGAGCACATATGGAGACCGTGCCATAGAACAAAACAGGGCCAGCAAAGCAGCTCGGCAAATAAGGTGCTGCCAAGTCTGAGGACCTGAGTTTGATCCCCAAAACCCACAGCGAAGGAAGGGAGTACTGCAGTACTTCTCAGTGTCCTCTGGTCTCCACATGTGCGCCAGCACGTGCATCCACACACAGATCCACGTGTGCACCCACACACATTCGCATGTGCACCCACACACAGATCCACGTGTGCACCAGCATGTGCACCCACACACATTCCCATGTGCACCCACACACAGATCCGTGTGCACCAGCATGTGCACCCACACACATTCACATGTGTACCCACACACAGATCCACGTGTGCACCAGCATGTGTACCCACACATTCCCATGTGCACCCACACACAGATCCACGTGTGCACCAGCATGTGTACCCACACACATTCCCATGTGCATCCACACACAGATCCACGTGTGCACCAGAATGTGTACCCACACACATTCCCATGTGCACCCACACACAGATCCACGTGTGCACCAGCATGTGTACCTCCCCCCACACGAATAAATGTAAAACAACAAACAACAAAAACACGGCCTCCGATGCTCTTAACCTGTAGAGTAAGAGCTCAGAATATCTGGGAAGAATCAAAGGCAGAAGAAAACTGGCACTCCTGCAGACAAGAATTCAAAAAGGGGCGCACACCTTTAATCCCAGCACTGGGAAGCAGAGGCAGGAGGATCTCAGTGAGTTCGAGGCCAGCCTGGTCTACACAAGGAGCTCCAGGACAGCCAGGGCTACTTAGAGAACCTGACTCAAAATACCAAAACCCAAAATCAAACAAACAAAATGTCCAGAGGACACAGCTTCCAGCTTTCTACCTCAGTCTTCTCTTCACCTGGAACACGCCCATGGCGCTGCCCATGCTTCCTTTAGGTCTCTCCTTGTTCATATGTCTTCTCACTGAAGCTCTCTCTGCCTCCCTCTGAAACAGCATCCTCCCACTACACCCATCCCTGTAGCCTGCTGCTACTCCTCTACGGTGTATGTCACACTACACGTTACTGACTTGTATGATACACACACTGGTTCACAGGTCACACTCGCTGCTACTCCTCTACGGTGTATGTCACACTACACGTTACTGACTTGTATGATACACACACTGGTTCACAGGTCACACTCGCTGCTACTCCTCTACGGTGTAAGTCACACTACATGTTACTGACTTGTATGATACACACACTGGTTCACAGGTCACACTCGCTGCTACTCCTCTATGGTGTATGTCACACTACATGTTACTGACTTGTATGATACACACACTGGTTCACAGGTCACACTCGCTGCTACTCCTCTATGGTGTATGTCACACTACATGTTACTGACTTGTATGATACACACACTGGTTCACAGGTCACACTCGCTGCTACTCCTCTATGGTATATGTCACACTACATGTTACTGACTTGTATGATACACACACTGGTTCACAGGTCACACTCGCTGCTACTCCTCTATGGTATATGTCACACTACATGTTACTGACTTGTATGATACACACACTGGTTCACAGGTCACACTCAGCACTGTACTAAAGGTAAGGGCTTTATTCACTGCTATGCTCCTGGAGCAAAAAACAATGCCTGACTATAGATGAATTGGTACGTTTATTTTCTGACAGGGCAATGGGAGATACGTGGACCCTGTGAATTAAAAACAGCCCACTATTAGCCACAGAGATGTGCCATTTGTCCCTTCTATCAAACACATGTCCTAGCTCTTACCTATGGAATCCCAATCTCCATTCTACTCTCTGTTCTATCCCTCACCTCCAAGTCAGGAAAAACCACCCCTTTCTAGGTTAGGAGAGGATCCATGTTTTAAAACAAGGTTAGTTCTAATGAGGACCAATGAAAAAACTTACGTCACCCACACACACAGGATCTAATGTAGGCAGTCGATAGATGGCAAGACTGTTTGGGTTGTCTCCTCCAGTGGCTAGGAGTGTTCTAGAAGGATTCAGCTCTATTGCATGGATACCACAGCCCTGCTGAGACACACCTCCAGGTTCCCGGTCTTTCAGAATGGGAATCTTGGTGATCTGGCCTGTCTGGACATCCACTACGAAGAGCTGCAAGAGAAAAGAGGCACACAAAACACAGTTGCTATTGAGTGTGGTCAACACTGAGTACAAACACTCATTTGTTCAATTAAGAGTCTCCTCTATAGCAAACTCTGGGGAGTTTCACTGCTGTTTTCTGTTTTGAAACAAGGTCTCACTGTGTAGCCCTGACTGGTCTGGAACTCACTATGTAGACCCATCTGGCCTTGAGGCTCACAGAGATCCATTTGCCAAACACAGCAGGACACTTGGAATTATTAATGGCATAGCTAAGGCCATTAGTCAAATGAAACATGAAATAACTTAAAATGACTTAATATTAAAGTTTAACATTTTTTTGTTTTGTTTTGTTTTTTGAGACAGGGTTTCTCTGTGTAGTTTTGATACCTATCCTGGATCTCGCTCTGTAGACCAGGCTGGCCTCGAACTCACAGAGATCCGCCTGGCTCTGCCTCCCGAGTGCTGGGAAAGTTTAACATTTTACATCAACAGATTAGAAACAGATTCTGTCTACGGTCAAACCACCCTGAATGCCCCTGATCTCCTCTGATCTCATAAGCTAAACAGGGTTGGGCCTGGTTAGTACTTGGATGAGAGACCACCTAAGAATACCAGGTGCTGTAGACTTAAAAAAAAAAGAAAAGAAAGAAAAGAAAGGAAAAAGAAAAAGAAGAAAGAAAGTATTAAATTTTGTCCAAGCTTAACATGGGGTTCTCTCCTTCCACTCTGGGGGTGTCTAGCCTGGCAGTGGTGGTGCACGCCTCTAACTCAGTAATCAGGAGGCAGAGGCAGGTGGATCTTTGTAGGCCAGCCTGGTCTACAGAGTGAGTTCCAGGACAGCCAAGGCTGCACAGAGAGACCCTGCCTTGACAACAAAAACAACCAAAACCAAAACCAAAGAAAAAAAAAAACAAAAACAAAAAACCCACTGGGGGGGAGGGCAGGGGAGGTCCAAGGGTTGAACACATCTGTCTTCACCCTGAGAAGCAAATACCCTTACCCGCTCGGCCTTCTTGCTGGCCCTTCAGTCTTTCTTATTGGCACTACAAACATTTGGCACCACTGTAGAGTGGCACACACCTAGAATCTCAGCACTGTGCAAAGCAGAAGCAGGAGGAACAGAACTTTGAGGTAGCCTGGGCTACAAGACAGCCTATCTCAAAGAACAAGGGGCTAGCGAGAGGGCCCAGTGGCTAACAGGTCCTGCAAAGGACCCGTCTGGTTCCTACCACCCATGTAAGGTGGCTCCCAAACACCGTAATTACAGCTCTAGGGGAATCTAACTCCTCTGGCCTACACAGGCATCTTCATTAACATGCACATATTCACACACACACACACACACACACACAATTAAGTAAAAGAAACCTTAAAATTGCAGTATATAATTATTGTATTAAGTAGTTGTACAGCCTTTTAAGCCTTAAGGCTTAAAAACCGGTGAAAACTGAGGTGGCTAGGAACGGAGGGCTCAGAAAATCAAAATCTCATCTCTATCTTCACCCTTGAACTTACAGCGGGATGGCCAACAGTGCAGGACTGACCATCCTGCCTCTTCCCAGAGGAGCACAGGGATGTGAGGAACTGGCACAGAATTGCTTTCCACACTCACAAGTGCAGAAGCTTCAATGCAGATCCCTGTTACACACTCAAGTGCGGCTGTTCCACACTAACCTACTGGGACCAGTGCCAGACACTGGTAGCACCGAGGAAAGCCTCAGGCTCCGCTCCCTGGATCTTCAGGAAGAGCAAGCAAAGGTTGTTACTGAGACAGATGCAAGATTAGGAAGCGATGCATGTGGGCGGGGTGCGGGCGGGGTGCGGAGGACACATAAATGCACCCGCAGGACAATGGTTTTCCAAAGGGAAGGGAACCTTACAGAATTACTAGAAACACAGTATCCATTTCCAGAATGGAATTTAACATAGAGAGGAGAGCAAATGTAGCCAGTTTCCCAGACACTAAGACAAACCACACTGGGCCAGGGAGGGCTCTGCGTGAAGACACCTACTCCAAGGCAGACACCCTGAGTTGGATTCCCGACAGCCATGTGGTGCAAGGAGAGAATCAATTCTCTCAAATGTTTCCCTCTCATCTCCACACCCACCAATGTAAACAAACAGAGGTCTTGATACTGACATCAAAGAAGAGGAGAAATTATTACAGATAGAAAGAACAAAGGGGAGAGCCAAGACAAAGAAAGAACACAGTCAGTGTGCCAAGAAGGCCAACGGCTGTACGAGTCATCTGTCTCACTGCAAGAAACCACCGGACAAGAGCAGCTGAAGGAAGGGGCTCTCTGGCTCACTGTTCCAAGGTCCTGTCTTATCCTGAGAGCAACATCATGGCAGCAGGAGCTTGTGGCAGCTGGTCACACTGCACGCATGGTCAGGAGGCACAGATGATTAACGTGGGTCTTTCCACCTCGAATAACCTGACCAAGATAATCCCTCCCAGTCATACATTGCATATTTATTTGTGCTCATGTTTGCCTGTCTGCGCATGCATGCACACACACAGGTAACATGGGATGCCTATGGAGGTCACATGACAACCTGCAGGAGTTAGCTCTTTCCTTCGACCAGTGAGTCCCAGGGATTAAACTCAGGTCAAACTTGATGCCAAGTGCCTTCACCTGCTCAAGCATCATGCTAGCTCACCATACTTCTTTTGTGTATGTCTGTTCAGAATCTGAACCAGGGCTTCATGGTATTTCTATACATTTTTGGGGGAGGGTGGAGTGTCCTCAGACAATTACACTGTCCAGAGCTGGCCTTGAACTTACTCTATAGCCAGGCTAGCTTTGATTTTGTTTTGTCTGTTTTTTTTTTTTTTTTTTTGGTTTTTCGAGACAGGGTTTCTCTGTGTAGCTTTGCGCCTTTCCTGGGACTCACTTGGTAGCCCAGGCTGGCCTCGAACTCACAGAAATCCGCCTGCCTCTGCCTCCCGAGTGCTGGGATCAAAGTCATGCGCCACCACCGCCTGGCTTTGTCTGTTTTTTTTTTTTTTTTTTAAACACGGAGTCTCAGCCAGGTGGTGGTGGTACATGCCTTTAATCCTTTGATCCCAGCACTTGGGAGGCAGAGGCAGGTGGATCTCTGAGTCCTTTTATCCCCTGCCCAGGCCAGGGCTACACAGAGAAACCTTATCCTGAAAAACTAGGAAAAAAAGGGGCTGGAGAGATAGCTTAGAGGTTAAGAGCATTGGGAGCTCTTCCAGAGGTCCTGAGTTCCATTCCCAGCACCCACGTGGTGGCTCACAACCATCTATAATGAGATCTGGCACCCTCTTCTGGCCTGCAGGGGCACATACAAGCAAAACACTGTATACATAATAAATAAATCTTTTTTTAAAAGGAGGGGGGAAAAAAAGAAGAAAAAAAGAAAAACCAGAAAGAAACAAAAATCTCACTAAAGAAAAACCAGAAAGAAACAACAAAAAAAAAAAGGTCTCACTATGTAGCCATGGCTATCCAGAACTCAGTATATAAACTAGGTTGGCCTCAAACTCAGAGAGAGCTGCCTGTCTCTAGCTCCTGAGTGCTGGGATTACAAGCCTGTACCAACAGGTGCTGGTCACATTACTTACTGTTGTCTCTTTTTTGAAAGAGGGTCTCATGTAGCCTCTTGGCCTCAAACTTGCCATTCAGCAGCAGACCACCCTGAACTCCTGATTCTACCTCCCCAGTGTGACAAATGTAGGTGCATGCCACTATTCCCAGCTTTCTACACAGATTTTCATGGCTACAAAGTACTTTACTGCACAGATAAACTAGCACTTAATGAATAAATTCCCTGTTCTTCAAAATATATGCTGTGTCCAAATTTTTTATAATAGAAATGTAAGATCAAAAGTTGGGCATGGTGGCATGTTTATGTATTTGGTGCTTTGGTTTCTACAAGAAACTAGTACCTCATCTGGGAGCACTCATTTAATCAGTAGATGACAGAAGACTTCCACACCCCAATACAGTATTTAGAGGGTGTGTGTTGCTGAGGATTGAACCCTGAGTCTCATGAACTTTCCTAAGCTACACTCCCAGAAACAAGATATTTTTTGTTAATACAATGGCAAACATATATACATACAAGAGCAAAATACACAATAATTTTTCGAGACAGGGTTTCACTGTGTATCCCTGGATGTCCTGGAATTAGTTCTGTAGACCGGGCTGTCCTGGAACTCACAGAGATCTGCCTGCCTCTGCCTCCCGTGTTCTGGGATTAAGGGTGTGTGCCCCCACTGCCTGGTTTACAATATTTTAAAGATTATTTTAGAACTCCAAGGATTCCACACTGGCCCAGTACTGTCCAGATATTGACTGAGCAGTCTAGGGGTATTTCAGCGAAAAGTCTGAGAAGTATGGTTTAATATAAAGAATCCTGACAATCCATATAGTTTCTCTTATTTTTAGAACTGGAAAAAGCAGTCCTGTACTTCAGATTTAGGAAGGGAAGTAATACTCATGGATGCCACCAGGACAAACTCTTATTTGTCTAAGTGCCCACTCTCCTTTCATTTCTGGTGCTGGTGTCAGGCACAGTAAGTACATGTTTGGCCACTGGGCAGCTATCCCCCACCCCAACCTCTCATCAACCACACTGGGATTTGAACAGAAAAATGTCCAGCTGGCATGGTGGCACACACCCGTAATCCCGATACTGACTATAATGCCTACCAAAGATCCAGCTTGGATAAAGGCTATGAGCACCAAAAGGGGTGACATGTTCCTTCTCTGTTCACTGAAACCACAAATAAACTGCGCCTGAAATAAAGGGCTCAGATCACATCCAATTATGCAGGTGTTATTTATCAACTGGAAGTACAAGTGCTTAAAAATGCGTGGTAGTGTATCTATGAGTTTACACACATTTAATCATTATAGTAACTGGAGATGTGGAGACAGAAAAAGTGATTTCTGGCCCCCACAGAGCAGAGCCCAGGTCTGAAATCTCCTTCAATGTGGCACAGTCCTGGACAACAAAGAAATCATCAATATCCCAAAGGAGGAACGCTGCCCTAAATAACGTCTTGTCTCCTCCCTCCTGCTCCCCATGCTCAGACCCTACCTTGCTTTTCTACAGAGCTGAGGAAGAAACCAGGACCTCATCATGCTAGGCAGAGTGTTACTGAGCTATATGCCCAGCACAGGCTGGGGAATATGGGAATATCATTCGCTTCCTTACATACAGAGAACAGCCTAAAAAGAGCAAAGCACTACATTAAACAGGCCCAAATCTCATTCAAGCAACGCTTTCCAAAAGACGAGACAGGAAGAAACAAGTCTACTATCACCACACATAAGAGGCATAAACTCATTCTTAACCTTTATTCTTCCTAAAGCCTTATGCACGGATCAACTTTGCACAGAACCTTAGGGAGTATAAAATATTGCCACAATTATTTCCAACCAGAAACATTCAAATATACACAAAGAAATAATTTACCAACCTAAATATCCTCTCAATAAAATCAAATTGTCTGCTAATCCCAGCACTTGGGAAACAGAGGCAGGCGGATCACTGTGAGTTCCAGGGCAGTAGAGCTACACAGAGAAACCCTGTCTTGAAAAACAAAAACAAAACAATCAAAATGAAGTTGGCTGGAAGTGGGTGCACACACTTTAATCCCAACACTAGAAAGGCAGAAGCAGGCACATCTCTGAGTTCTAAGCTAGCCTGTTTTGTATATCAAGTTCAAGCATACCCAAGACTACTTATTGAGACCCCAAGACCCTGTCAACAAAACAAAAACAAAATTAGTCCTAAAAATAAGGAAACCACCCATTCTGGGATTAAAGAGGGAGGGGAGGCAGATAATTAGCAAGTTTCTCTCCTAACTACAAAATTTGTTCACCTGACAGTACTGTGATTAGCCCTCTGTGTGGTGGGGGATAAGGATATATGCCTAAAACGGGCAGTGGTGGCACACGCCTTTAATCCCAGCACTTGGGAGGCAGAGCCAGGCGGATCTCTGTGAGTTTGAGGGTAGCCTGAGCTACAGAGTTTGTTTCAGGAAAGGCGCAAAGCTACACAGAGAAACTCTGTCTTGAAAAAAAAAACAAAACAAAACAAACAAACAAAAAAGATATATGCCTGGTAGCTAAGCCCAATACAATTATTTTTGAAATGTTTTGAGATACGGAGTCTCTATCACCCAGGCTTTCTCTTGGAGAACCTTCTACCTCACCTCCTGAATAGCTGGGATTACAGATGTGCCCCCTTTTTGGGGGCAGTCGGGGAAGTATTAGGATCTAAACCATGGTACTGCACTGCACTAGGCAAGCACCCTTGAGCTACCACCACACCCACCCTGCCCCTCCAGAGCCACTCCAACAAGTGGCCCTGCCCTCAATTGTTCCATCTCCACCCACCCTCCTCTCTAATGCCGGGGGACTGACCCTAAGGCCTTGCATTCTACTACCCAGCCCTATCTCCAGCTCTCTTTACATGGTTATGTGAGAGAGAGAGTGAGTGTAATGACACACGCATGTCATGGCTGCACACGCAGAGGTCAGAGACAACGTCTCACTTGTTTCTGCTTGCACAGAGCGTATTTTAACTACTCGGTGATCCCAACTGCCCTTACACTTTATCTTGAGACAAGGTCTCACTAACTTCCCTAAACTCATACTGTAGCTCAGGAACACTGAAGTTCTATTTTTTATTTTTCTGTTTTTTTTTTTTTTTTTTTTTTAAGACAGGTTTCTCTGTGTAGCATTGGCAGTCCTGAAACTCACTTGGTAGACCAGGCTGGCCTCGAACTCAGAGATCCACCTGCCTCTGTCTCTCAAGTGCTGGTATTAAAGGTGTGGGACACCACTGCTTGGCTTTATTTTTATTATTTTTTTAAATAATTTATTTTTATTTTATAGGCATTGGTGTTTTGCCTGCATGTATCTGTGTGTGAGGGTGTCAGATCTTGGAGTTATAGACAAGTGTGAGCTGCCATGTGGGTGCTGGGAATTGAACTCCGGTCCTCTGGAAGAGCAGTCAGGGCTCTTGACCACTGAGCCATCTTTCCAGCACCTATTTTTATTTAATGATAGGGTCTTATGTCATCTAGATTGGCCTCAGATTTGCTATGTAGTCAAGGACAGCCTTGAATTCCAGATGCTCCTGATCTACCTCCCTAATACTGGGATTATAATAAATGTGCAACGCCATATATAGTTTTCAGAAGTGCTGGGAATATAGTTCTAAGAAGTCCAGTGTCTCCTGAATGACAGGAAGGCACACTACCAATTGATCTAGCCATAAACTTTTTATAAAAGCAGGCAAATGCTCTTAACCACTGAGCCATCTTTCTAGCTCCGCAGGCCGAAACCTTGATCTTCCCTCACGTAGTCTCTGGGGTAGTTGGGATTATAGGCTGGCACCGCTGCATCTGGCCAATAAATCCTTCTTTAAAAGCCTGTATCCCACTGGTGCACATGCCTTCAACGTCAGCACTCAAGAGGCAGAGGCAGGATCTACTCAGCAAGTTCAAGCTACCCATGGCTACACAATGAAGTCTCAAAAACACAAGACAGACAGACAGACAGACACACACACACACACACACACTACTTATCAGGAGAACTGAATATCTGGCCATGGAAAACTAAGTGTGCTATTTGCTTCATGTGTCAATGGTGACTACCATGTTATGCTTTTACGATTTTGGTTACTCTGAGAAGATAATCTCAGAAATCATTAATATTACAGCTACTTTCTCAACCCTGATGCTTAACCATCCTACCTCCAAAACTGGGCTGCCACAAAGGTCTCCCTATTTGACAAGCAGTTACAGCAATTAACTTGGATACTTCATGACCACAAGTCCATCTGTGAACTCAACAGGACATCTACGGCCATGACTTTAGGAGACGCTGAGAAAGAAAAAGCAGCCTGAACTTTGGCTAGGACTCGGTGTTCATCAGCATCAGAACAGGCCATTCTCTAATCATCTCTGAACAGAGATCAAACACGACTACTGTCAAAGCCACAAGCAGATGAAACACGTCCTTACCCTGGTGAATATGAGCGGCTGCTTCACCATCATCAGCTTTACCTTCCTTCTAGACAAGGTGTACAAGGAACTCACCCTCACTTCCTAACAGCATCCCATCCAGAGCAGAGTCCTTAAGACTTCCTCTCAAACACCCAACGCAAATCCTTTCCAAGTTCTTTCCGACACCCTCTTACAGGGAGGCCCTCCCTCCTACAGTACAGGTTATCCCTCTCTAGAGTGAGTTTATCTCACTTGTTCTACTACTTGGCTCCCTGGTAGTTTTTGGCTAGAAGGCATCGCGATGAGAAATGAATTCCTCTCTAACTGAAATATCTCTGCTAGGGATGGTGCCTTACAGGAGAACCACTTCCAGTTAGAAGCCAACCTCGTCTACAGGGAAGGAAGGAAACCCCATCTCAAAACCTAGCTAGCTCCACATGGGGTGATCCATGCCAGTAATCCCAGCACTTGAGAGCTGGAGCCAAGAGGCAACCCTAACACCAGGAGTTCAAGGCCACCCTAGACTGTATGAGATCTTGTCTCAAACAAAAAGCCTACCAGCAAAAACCTTTCTAAATAAACAAAACGCCTAACTGCACATCAGACCCATCCCTTTAAAGAGCCTGCTCTCCCCACCCTCCCCCTGTTTGCACTCCGTGTACTCTCCAGGCTCCTGCCTGCTAAACACAGGTGTCCCCTCCAAGGCTGCGTGGAGCTCCTCTTTTAAAGATCAAAGGTCCTTAATCATTTGGGCTCAATAGTACTCACCTTTGGGGGGGAAAAAATCACAGGAAAACTAGGAACTATCCCATATCTTGCCCAGAAAATTTACATACACAATAAATTTTGAAATTTTAAGAAAAGGTTATAAGACTGAAGCCAAAGGTGTCTTTTATTTCATAAATTTATAAATTAGTAACTCCCAATACAAACTTACCTTCTCCTAAACATCGACTAATTGATAAAAGCACATTATCTCAGATTCTACCTGAGATAATGTCTTCCATCTCTCTCTCTAGCCTCTCCCTCATCATTTGGATTTAGTCTATTCTCTCTCATAGTAAAACTCATGGCAATTCCTCTTGGATTTTTCTCTCCCTGAAGCAGTATCTTAACCATATTCTCCCCATGTCTCTCATACCCCTATAAAGTAAAATCCTAGGTGGTCAGACTTTACAACCCATTCCAACTCTCTTTAGATACCTGAAGCTTGTCATACTGGAATCGAAATCTCCCTCACAGATCATAGTTTTCTTTTCTTTTTGAAGCAGGGTCTCACTATGTAGCTCTGGCTGTCATGAAACTCAAGAGATCCACCCACCTCAACCTCAAGTGCTAGGGTCTCACCCAGCTAGTTTCCAGAGGACTGGCAGGCCAGATAATGCTATTACTGTTTTACAGAAACAAAACCAAGGACAGCTGGGAGGTAGAGGCAAGAGGCTCAGGAGTTCAAGGCAGGCTTTGGCTACATAAGATCAGGTTGCAACCCACCCTACCCCCAACATAACGAAATACTAAAGTAGGAAGCATCTGCCAAATGTCACCAAGTCAAGGGGGTGGGGTGGGGAGAACACTGTTCTTGGTTCCCTGCTTTGGTTCTAGAAGCTGAGCAAAGAAAAAAATAACACTATAAAAAGAAAACAGCCTGACATGGCGGTACATGCCTTTAATCTCAGTACTCAGGAGGCAGAGGAAGGCAGATCTCTGAGTTCAAGTCCAGCCTGGTCTACAAAGTTTCAGGACACCCAGAGCTACAGAGAAACCCTGTCCCCTAGCCCCCAAAACAAAACAAATAACCACCACCACCAAAAGAAAAGGCAACTGGTTCTGGAGCCCTGGCTGCTCTTCCACAGGATCCCGCTTTGGTTCCCAGCACCCATATGACGGCTAATCTGTTAACTACAGTTCCAGGGGATCCAATACCACTTCCTCAAGTACTCCGCACACACGGCACACAGACATACACACAGGCAAAGTCCCCATACACATAAAAATGAAAAAAAGAAGACAGCCAAGTGTGGTAGGACCTGTGTACAATCCCAACAGTTATCGGAGAGGAGCTAGAGGACTGGGCTTTTCAAGGTCAGCCTTGGCTATACAGTAAAAGAGATGCCAACCTAGCCTACATGAAAGAGCCTCCACTACTTCCAAGCACTTTAAGTCATGAAGACATAGGAAGACAGAGGTATTAAGTCTAAGTTAGGAATCAGGAGTGATTACACACAACTGTGATCCCAGGATTGGGGAGGCAGAAGCAGGCACATCTCTGTGAGGTCAAGGCTAGCCTGGTCTACACCGAGTTCCAGGACAACCAGGGCAAACAGAGAAAGGGAAGAGAACAGGCAAAGGATGGATGAAGTTAGGAGGGGACTGAGCTCAGTAGGCTGAGATCCATTCCTGGAGCCCACGTGGTGGAAGGAGAGAACCAACATCTGTAAACTGTGACCTCCACGTGCTCATTGTGGCAAACGCAGCACCCACATGAAACACACATGAAATTTTAAAAAATGAAAAATGTTTTTGATTTTTTGAGACAGGGTTTCTTTGTGTAACTCTGGCTGTCCTGGAACTCACTCTGTACATCAGGCTGGCCTTGAACTCACACAGATCTGCCTGCCGCTGCCTCCTGAGTGCTAGGATTAAAGGCCTGCGCCACCACTGCCTGGCTAAAACAGATTTTTAAGTTAGGAAAACAGAGTAGGTATTAAGAGTAAATTTTGAGCCGGGCGGTGGTGGCGCACGCCTTTAATCCCAGCACTTGGGAGGCAGAGGCAGGCGGATCTCTGTGAGTTGAAGGCCAGCCTGGTCTCCAAAGCGAGTTCCAGGAAAGGCGCAAAGCTACACAGAGAAACCCTGTCTCGAAAAACAAAAACAACAACAAAAAAAAAAAAGTAAATTTTGTAGAAAACTTATGTTATGAATGGGTGTTTTGTCTGCATGTATGTCTAAACAGCACACATGTGCCTGGTGCCCTCAGAGGCCAGAAGAGAACATCAGATCTCCTGGATCTGGAGTTACAGATGATTGTGAGCCACATGTGGGGCTGGGAATCAAACCTACATGTGCCCTTCACTGCTGAGCCATCTGTCTAGTCCAGAATACATTCAATTATCAGTCAATATGCTCACCTTCAATATTGTCAATGGGTTAAAGAAACAAGATACTTTTTCTACTCCAAGTGTCAACAATAAGTTTCCTAAACCACTGAGGCACGTCTGAAATCAGAAAAAGGAAGTTTTGTGCAGGCTTGCTACCAGCACCTAGTTTTGAAAGTGTTATGTGTAACACAAACAACCTTTAACAGAAGGAGAAGTGAAAATTAGGCCCCAACCACCATAGTATTATTTCCTTCCTCAAAATTGTTTAACATTTGGCCTGGGGTCTTTATAAAGACACTTCTCGTAGTTAAGGTATTTGATA